>NC_092423.1:147643119-147943119 GCF_036169615.1 Heliangelus exortis | reverse complement strand
TCTAAGTCTCACCCTAGAATCTGAAATAGATGGTCACACCACTTGGTGTTGAAAATCACACTCTTTATTCTTTTAGGCCACCTAGACCCTGATGAGTTTTTCATCTTGATCCTGGAAAAGGCCTCTTTCCACACATATACTTCATTCTCTTGTTTTGCATTCCTTGAAGTATCTTTAAAAATATTTTATATCTTTTAATAATGTTTATTATTTTAATTATATAAAAGAACTCGTGGGGTTTATCTGTTCTGGGACAGATTTAATATTTTAGTGACTCCTGAGATGTAAATGAAGAAAACAATTCTTCATGGCTTGTATTTCTAAATATTTATTAAATGTTATAACTTCAAAGCACAGTTAACAAGGTTTCTTGAGCACTTGTTTGTTTAAAAAACACTGCATTTCTAGAAAATTCCAAGACTTGTACAACGTCCTTTACTAAAAAAAAAATAAAATATTGGAAGCAGAAAGTATCAGGGTATTTTTTTTTTTCCACTTTAAACCCAAGGCTATTTCTGTAAACAAAAGATTGTGTTTATTCTGGAAGATTTGTGGAAAATATCATTTTGTGACAAATGTATTTGGCAAAAGGCATATACAGTCAAATTGTTGAACTCTGCCTGCAGACCTAAACTCAGCTGAGATTAATTTCACATTTCAGTCTGAAGTACAACAAAGAAGAACTTTGTGCTATCACACTCAGGAGATCTGCAGCAGAAAGATGCCATTTGGGATTAAAGATGTCACTCCCAAGGTATGTTTTTTGGTGGCAGGAACATTGCCAAGGGTTTGGTGCTTGCTTAACAGAAAGGGATCCCAGTTCTGCAAAAGGTTTCTGCATATTTCTGTTCCTGGTGCTAATAAATGGTGATGCTGATGAAATTAAACATAGCAGGAGAAGACTTCAAATTAGACTTTGATAGGTAATTTTTATATGCAATATTTTTATGCTTTCAAGGCAGACAGGACCATTCATCTGAGTTGCTTCCTTGTATAACACAAGCTGTAAGACTTCCATTCAGTCATTTCTAGAGGATGCATTGCTGATCTCTTGTTTCTTTAGAGGTGAGTGACTCAATTGCATCTCTGCATGTGCTTAATTATTTTCCCTGTTGAATATTTGGTTTTATTTATAATCTTAACTTGTCTAGTCTCAAATAACAGCTGTACTGGACAGTTTCAATGGATCCTGCTTTCTGCAGGGTACTAAGCCACCAGCTATCAGCAATCTTTTCTCCTACCAGTGAAGAAATCTTAACATATACTTAATCAAGTTACTTGCTAACCTCCTCCTCAACATGTTCAATGAGTTTCACACTCTAAAAAAGCTGAATGACTGTTTTCTAAGCCCTTTCCAATAACCTGATTAATTTTTTTCCAGGGTGGGTTTTAGAAGTGTTTTCACAGATGCCATGTATTATCTTTGTATTATTGGTAGCTGTTTGCTGTCTGACATTTTCAGTGATTATATTTATCACCATATTACAGTCTGACTTGAGGAATTGTAGTAAATAGCCTCCTGAAGATCAGGACATAGCAGATGTGCTCTGCACTTCAGGTTAATTTCCCCAGTCATGCACTACCACATGTTCTGAACACACTTATGATCCATCAAATATGTCCTCGTGCACATCAGGAATCTTCATGACAGTCCTGGGAGGTAGGACAATACTGCTCCCCATTTTTACCAAGACAGAAGAACAGAGTTAAAAGCAGATTTTAAAAAGGGCTCTAATCCCTGAAAGTAGGTAACAGATACCATATTGGAAAAATTAATATGCAAAACTCAGTCAACTCTACAGTGGAGAATTGGTCCATGGCTCTCAGACTCAACCCACAGTGCTGGAAAATCATGAAAGGGGAAGATCAGAGCAGGATGATACTGTCTGTCACATAAAAACACTCCTGAACTGTGGGATTCAGGATCCTTCTTTGATTTCTGGGACTTCATGTTAGGGCTGAACCTGGGCACACACCACAACACTTTCCTGCACCACTTTTTTTTCTTGGGTGCCTTCAGTCCCTGGGAAGCAAACATTGCAACATGGATTAGAAGAGAATTGTGGTATAATTGGGGTGAATAAGAACAATTTGGACTTAGTTAAATCCTCCTCTTAGTCTGAAATTCCATGTGGAGAAGTAGAGTTTGGAGGGACCATATAATTTCCCAGCTCCTGTGTCTTACCAGGCAGCTGCTGCATCGTAAATTCATTTTTCCTGTCTTTTCAGTCTCCAAACTACCCATATCTAATAAAATTTTAATGCTTTTGGTCATTGAGCCCTTACATAATTCTTCCAGAATCCCTTTGGCAGAATGGCCTGGGGATATCTTCTTGATACCACACCTCTGAGGAGACCCTCCAGTGCTTTTGGATGCACTGTCCTGATAATTCTCTTCTCTGTTGCCTTCCCTGAAGTGATCCTACTCAGTTTTCAGGATTACAGTAGTAGAATCAAATATTTGTAACTTTGTGATTAGAACAGCTAAATGAAATTTCATTTTTTGATGAGGACATTTCAACTGATACGGGGTATGTAGGCACAATTCAGGATCCACCTTTTGAAGGTTTCATTCAATGAGCTATTTTCATTCTAAACAGAAATAATTTAACATAGGTACAGTAACATCCCATATGCTTTGGTCATATTGAATTCTACTGTTCAATTCAGAAATTCACTGGAAGTTTAAAAAAAAAAAAATTCTCAAACCAAAATGTGGGGGTTTTAAGCCTGAGTTTTCAACCTGATTCAAGCCTGAAAAAAGATCTCATAGATTACTTATTTAATTCAGTCTTTTCTTTCAGCTGTTGTTTGTTTGGAACAATCATGACTCACTGATGAGCTTGTCAGAGGGTTGTTTAGACTTGTTCAAGGTCATAAAACAAAGAGTCAGGTGGGGAAACAGTCGTAGTGGGGAAATAATGAATTATTATCAGGGTGAGCATCACATTCTGCAAATTAAGCTGGCAAATTGCATCCAAGGAATTAAAAAAAAAAACAAAACAAAACTAACTTTGCCATCAGTTTCTGAAGTAAAGATCACTTTTGAGAAGGAAAGAGCATGGATCTACCCATAAGTTTCTTTATATTTTCATCAGAAGAGAAAAACCACATAGACACTTGCACACACACAGAGATATATTCATGATCCAACAATAATTTTAACCTCTTCAGTAAATTCCTTTATTTTATTTACAACCCCAAAGAAAGTATTCATTTTTTTTTCCTTTGTTATAGAGAATATCAGAGGAACCTCTAGAATGTGTATGTATGAAATGTCACACAGCTCTGAGACTGCAGTGAGGAATGACCAAAAAAAATATTCATGTCCTTGAATGCAAAGGCAGTGAGGAGCAGGTCAGTCTTCAGCATGAGTGTACAACCTAAAGAAACCAGAATTAGAGCATAACTTCCAGATCTGGGGAAAAAACTGCATTTATTTAGGCTTTATGGAAAGCTTCAGCATGAAAGAAGTGATTTGAATATTTGAGAATATTCTAAAAAGTTGCAATTGAAAATGCAGTATTTTTTGATAGCTTTATCCTGCCTTTTTTTTTTTTTTTTTTTTTAAGGAAAAAAACATTTAGAAGAGGTGTGATGTATTGTTTAAAACACCATTTTTCACTTTTTTTTTAAAATGTTACATAGCAAGGTAATGCAATATTTTATTTGTTTTGCAAAGAATGTTTTACGTGAATCTGAATCTATTACTTTAATAGATTAATAATACAATCTATTACTTTCAGTCAAGCAAGAAAGTAAGAATAGTTTAAAAATTTATTTTTTTATTTTCTTATTCAAAATGGAAGTTTATTTTTCATTTGAAAAATTTAAATATAACTGAAGTTTATTAATATGCTCAATCATTAAGATCTTCCAACAATTATACCACTTATGATCTTATGAACATGTTTAAAAATAATTAATTCTGCTTTGCTAGGAGTCTGAAAGCTGCTGTTTCTTTGGTTTTCTTTTGCCAAAAGCTTTCAAAGTACATGGAAATTTAGTGTGTTTTAAAAAAAATATATCTGAACTCCAATATGAGTTCTGTATATTCTCATCTTTGACCAATTTGCTTCTTCACCTAAATGTGTAGATGGTCATTGGTCTCTATGACTGATCGTTTTTTCTAATGATGCCTGTGAGGTTTCATAAAAAAAAGAACACAATCTTTAATTTCCCAAAAGACTTATTTATTTTCCATCTGCTTCTAAAAATTGCAGCCCAAGCATGTCATTTTTTTTTAATACTGATGTGTGCATAAAAGCAACATTCCCTGGCTTGGTAATATCTTTACACAGATTTTGTTCTTATGTTATATGCATTTAATTTTGCTTTTGCTCCAGTCTTCCCAGAGGACATGGGGTATTTTTAAGTTCTGTACATGATCTAAAAAACAAGGGGATAATTTTCTTCTGAACTGACTCTTGAATGCTGCAGAACAGTTAAACTTCTGTGAGGAAGCATGTATTTTCTGCAACATAAATTAATTTAACCTAATGATTTGCATAATAAATCATAGACAAACATATTCCAAAGACTGGTACTAAACTTAACTCGTTCTGATTTTTTTAAAAAGGAGTCTGTATTGAACTGGTAGTAAAATATTACACTGCTCTTGTCAGTTGTGATGATCTCAACTTAGCTGGGCAGAAAGCAGATTAGTAAATGATTTACAAATAATGAAAAAGCTTCAAGGCTGGTAGAAAGGGAAGAAAAGGATGATGAAAGCTTTAGGGTTCAATTCTCCTCGGTCTCAGATATGATGCTAATTCACTAAAGTACAAATTTCTATTCAAATTCATTAGCATCAAACTAAGCACTAAGCAATCACAGCCAAGTTCACAATTAGCATTCATGGTATTCTGGAAGTGGGGAGAAAAAAAAAAAAAATCAAGGATTGATTTTTATGCTGCAGACAAGATACTACGAGGAAAATAATGACAGGGATTAGTGTCTAAGATGGGAATTTATTTCTTACATGTTTACAAGTCCCAGAGCATAAGAAGTCTGAAGCTAAGGCACAGACAGGACATTTCTGTCTACAGATACACACATCCAGTGTCTCCCAGTGTCACCTGGTCCTCAGCAGATGAAGAGGAACTTTGGGAACCCCCAAAGATGGGGTTCCTCTAAATTACCTTTGCCTTGCCTTATAGCCCAGCTCCTCTCCACATGTTTGTTAGGAGTTTTTTGGAGATGCTGGATGAACCTGGATGTCTGCTCCCATTACCAGGAGACTTTGATAGAGTTTCTCTCAAAATGGGCAACCATGGGGTTGGAGAACCTTGACTGTGAAGACAGGCTGACAGGCCAAGGCTTGGTCAGCCTGGAGAAGAGAAGGATCCAGAGAGACCTTAGAGCACCTTCCAGTACCTGAAGGGGCTACAGAGAAGCTGAGAAGGGATTTTTGACAAGTGTCTGGAGTGATAGGATGAGGGGGAATTATTTTAAAATTAAAGAGGGAAGGTTTTGATAAGATACCAGGACGAAATTCTTTCTTGTGAGGGTGATGATACTGGACCAGTATCATTGAGATACTGGACCAGTTTGCCCAGAGAAGCTGTGGATGGAAAGGGAGGATTGTATGCCAGCAGCTGAACATCACTAATGCATCTGGTGGCCACTTTTACACCCCCAGGTCTGCCAGGACAACTGTGTGTGGATGACACTTCTTCCACAGAGAGAGAAGAACCCTGGGGAGCTGGCAGCTCTGCTCACTGTGCTCTGATTTTTGCAAGGAAGCCATATATATACAGGGGAGCCCGAGTGTATGAGACACAATTTGTTCCACGTGGCAGCTGATTGATCTCAAACCTCCACTGTGCTCGGCCAGCAGAGGTGTCCACCAGGCTCTGCAACTATTTTTGGTTATCTCATAGAATCATAAAATGAATTGGGCTGGAAGGGACCTTAAAGATCACCAATATTCACCCCCCCTGTAGGGGCAGGGACACCTCCCATTAGACCAGGTTGTACTAATTCAACCTGACCTTAAATACCTCCAGGGAGGGAGCATCAACCACCATCAACCTATTCCTCTATTCTACTACCACCATGTGAAGAATTTCTTCCTAATATCTAACCTAGATCTACCTTCTTTCAGGTTTAAACAATTACCCCTTGTCCTGTCATTTCCCTCTCTGGTGCAAGCCCCCTCCCAGCTTTCCTGGAGACCCTTCAGGTACTGGAAGGTGCTCCAAGGTCTCCCCTGAGCCTTTTCTTCTCCAGGCTGAACAACCCCAACTCTCTCAGCCTGGCTTCATAGCAAAGGTTCCCCAGCTCTTTGATCATCTCTGTAGCCTTTCTCTGGACCCTCTCCAACAGGTCTATATCTTTATTGTGCTGGGGGCTTCAAAGCTGTATAGTAGTTTCTGACAAATCCAAACAAATATGTAGTTTTAATTTCATAATTTTGAAAATGCTGACGGCTGATTTTATTTTGCAGTGTTCCCACCTTCCCTACTGTCTGAGAACTCACCATTTTGGGAAAACTTTCTTAGTGGCAAGGCAGCCTTTTTATCTCCAGTATGTCAAAAGACAAAACAAATAACTTATCCCAATGATTCAATCCATCTTCATGGCTTCTTGCTAGGAAGATGAACTGAGAAATCAATTTTCAGATCTATTCACCCTCACCCACTTCCTTTAGTAAAATGCTCACCTCTGCTGAGGATGGACTGAATCGCCCTCCAGGAATGTCATATTTTATCTCAGTATGCCTTGGACCTAGACAGCAATTTAATATTCATAGAAAATCATAGAAATCCAATAGTAGAAATTGAGATTCATAGATGCAGCTCTCTGGAGGAGAACTGAAAAGACCATCTCTTCCATATTCCTGACCTACGGCAGGGTCAACTTTTATCTAAATCATTCCTGACATATGATTGACTGTCCCATTCTTAAAACCTGCAGTGAGGGCAGAAGGAGATTTCATGCTCACAAAAGCATGCACAGTGCTCTGGGTAACCACCCTTGTTGGCTGAAGGTGTTTTCCTCATGTCTAACCTAACAAGCATCCAGTGAACCAAATAATTGTCTGCTGAAACAGCAGTGAGAACCCCAGGTTCAATGACAATCTGTGTCACCCAGGTGGAAGAGAAACTTGCCTGAGCCCACTGTGTCCTGAGATGTGCCCTGGATTTTCAGGTTTACACTGTGCTTCCACTACAGGACAGTTTACCAAGGACAAAGTAAGAAAAAGACAGAGATATATTTCTATCTGTCTGAAATGTTTACATATTTATTTTCCTTAACTCTTCAGCCACACATCTATCAAGCTGGTGTTCCTGTAGAAGGATGGCAACGGAGACTGCATCACCTGCCCTGCTTTTCCATTTTGAATTGATGCTGTCACTAACACCAGAAGTGCTTGAAAAGCAAAAAACCTCTCTGATACTCAGCACTGGTGAAGCTCCACGTCAAATCCTGTGTTAAATTTTGGGACCCTCACTACAAGAAGGACACTGAGGGCCTGGACCATGTCCAGAGAATGTCAAAGTTGGTGAAGGGTCTGCAGCTCAGGTCCCCCAGAGTGGCTGAGAGAAGTGGGGAATTTAGCCTGAAGAAAAGGGGGCTGAGGGGAGAACTTCTCATTCTTTACAGCTACTTGAAAGGAGGTTTTAGTGAGTTGGGGGTCAGTCTCTCTCCCCATGTTGCAAGTGACAGGATGAAAGGAAATGGCATCAAGTTGTGCCAGAGGAGGTTTTGATTGGATATTAAGAAAAATTTCTTCATTAAAGGGTTGTCAGGAATTGGAAGAGGCTGCCTTGGGAAGTGGCTAAGTAACCAACCATGGAGTTTTTAAAAGCCATGCAGATGTGATGCTCAGAGACATGGTTTAATGGTGGAGTTGGCAGTGCTGGGTTAATGGTTGGATTTGATAATGTTAAAGGTCTTTTCCAACCACAGTTATTCTGTGATTTTCTTTCCTTAGGAATTTCTAGCTGACCTGTGGAGGTCAGCAGTCTAAGAGCTCACTGGGGGCAGGAATATTGCCACCATTAGACAGAAGTAATTCTGTTTATCCAAGACCTGTAAATCTTTGAGGATGGATTTTCTGTGGCCTTTTCAGATGCCCTGATCAAGGATCTCCATCGTTTCTGGGAAAGAAGTTTCTTTCTTATGTCTATTCTGAATCTCCCAACTTGTAACTTGGATTTATTGTCCTTTTTTTTACCTTCTGTCGGTAACAAGAGTTTGGCTCCATTGCCTCTTTAACTCTTCCTCTGGTAGCTGAAGGCTGCATTCCCCCTTTATGGCCTTCTTTCCACTTCTCCTCTTAGGGCATAAACCCCAGGCTCTTGACCATCCTTGTAGACTTTTTTCTAACCCTCTTCAGTTTTTTAACATCCTTCTTGACAGGTGAGTAAAAACTCAAGAGTTTTCCATATGTGACTTCCTCAGTGACAATTCCTCAAACTACAGCCAACTATGCAATTTGTATTAGAATGAAAGAAAAGCATTGCCTTACAGTCTCATGCCTATCAAGTTCTTTTTTCTGGTTTATTATTCAGCTTTTCACTCTTCACCAATCTTCATGAGGTTTCTGTTGGTCTCCTCACGAAGTACCTCTGGATTAAAGCTCTGCATTAGATGCTGTGAATTTGCTAGGGTTGCTTTCTGCAGTTTTATGCATATAATTAATGCAGATATTGAACAATAATCATCACCATCCTTTTGTTACTCTGCTTGATTACTTGCCAGCACTGGAATATTAGGCTATTTGTTATTTCCTCTCATGCCCATTGGCCCAGATAACTTGCTACCTATCTTACAGTCTTCCTTTCCATGCCCTGCTTTGAAATTAGAATACAGGGGGAGGTGTTATCAGAAGGAAGGAAAATACATTTATTCACCATTTGAACATTTACAGAAGGAACTTGGGATCTCCAAGAATGATCTAATTTTAATAAATCAATTTTTCACTGCTCCTGGTTACCATTTTTTCCTTCATGTGCTTGGATACAGATTGCAGGATTATTTGTTTTATTGTGTTTCCAGTGGCAGGGGTAGGACAGACCAGGCTCCAGTTCCATAATTATTCCATCTTCACTTCCTTAAAGACAGGTTCAACGTTAGCTTTTTTACAGTGGTCAAGAACTTCATCCAATTATAGCAATTTTCCACAGATTATCCTCACAGTCTGATCTGGATTCATCCACTTTCTTTGTGTAGTTTCTAAACTACTGCTCCCCAATGGTGGCTCCTTCCCAGACTTCATCCAGACTTTGGTCTCCTCATGCTGTACTTAAAGTCCTCAACTCTGCTCTGATGTTTCTCCATTACCACCTCTCTGTGTTTTCAGTTCCATACTGAATCTCTGTGTTTAGGCATTAGGAAGTGTCTTCCTCAGCCACAAGAATCTTTTGCTGAAACTCCCAGATAACAGGACATTAGATCTTCAGTTTTCTTCAAAAATCAGCTGACGACTCTCTTACCTTTTCCCTATTGAATTTTCTTAGGAAATTCACTAAGCAAACCATAATCCACTCTCCTAAACCCACTGCTGGTTTTCCTGATTTCCTCCCCAGCCTTCCTTCAACTCAATCACATCATCTTCTCTGTTGTGGCCACACTTGCCACCAATTCTCTTTTCAATTCTTCTTCTGAGCAGCAGCTGAAAGACATCACTACCCATGACTGCCCCCTCCAACACTGGAATTAACAAATGTTGACTGACACCACCTAGGATCTGCCTGGACTTTTTTCAGAGTGTTTTTCTATCAGATGGCTGGATGGGTGAAAAACCCCTCACTGAAGGCAGGGAGCAGGATGCCAGTTTTTGAAACAAGGCTCTTTCAGTTCAGACAGCTGCCTGTGTTTCACAGCTGTTTTCTACAGAAACGAAAGTCTTTGTGCTGAAAGTATTCCAGTCCCTGCTTGCTTCAAGCATCTCATCAAATCTGAGATAGACAAAATAACCAGAATATCAGTAGAATTCTTCTTCTGACTTTACCTCATTCATTTTCTTATACTTTTCTTCAAAGAAAAAATACAGCATTTCAGCACTATTCTTTCCCATAGGTATAGAGACTGTGAATCAATGGGTGTGAGGAAGCCTATTCACACACATACAATTCAATTTTTCCTCATCTCCTTTTCCTGATTTTTCTTTTTAAGGCTATGAATTTGCTTTCCCTATATAAAATGTCCTTGTGTCACTGTATTTTATTTACTTTTGGAAGAATTTGTATGCATCTGGTGTTTAAACTAAGGAAGGCAACAAAATGAGGAAAGTAACTTCACATAAATATGCAAGTTTTTTATATATATATATATATATATATATATATATACACACACTATATACATATGTATATGTATATGTATATGTAAATTGCTCTATACCATGATGTATACCATCTATACCATGATGTAACACTGGTGTCTCTCTACTGACCTCACTTCTTATTCGTTCTAGGAACGATGGAAGAGGCTCCAAATATTTGACTAATTAAAAGTGAACTTTGTCTCATTACCAAGGGTACAAGAACCTGAAGAACATTACTCATTAATATTTCAAGAAGCCATCCACAAAAAGCAGCAGCTTTAGTTTTCATAAACCTGACATCAGAAGTGACAGATTCATCCCTTCCTGATTTCCAAAATGAAAGATAAGGAGCAATAAAACCCCATTTTTCATCACGTAAACGATTTTTTTAAAAAAATTAATCACAAGATGCTCTAATTACTACCCTTTTATCTGTCCTTATTTACACTTTTGCTTGAGGCTCTTGGCAGATGAAATCAAGTGAATGGAGAAGTATATTTCAGCTAACAAACTTCCCAGTCTAAAAATTCCTCTTGAGTGCCTGATTCAAGTGAATTAGAAAACAGAGAGAGGAGGAGAAAAAGCAAATGGGAGATGATGGCCTTGCTGATTTAGGACTTTTGGTGCACAATTAATACACATCAGAGTAGTCAATAGGAGACTGCCCTGCAGGTCAGGCTTTTGCAGAGTATTTGAACGGCTCGTTGAGCTGTTGGTTGGGTTTGCAGACATTCTGGGGAAGCACTCCACACAGTTTGCACCTGACAGCTTGCCAGAGATGAGCTGTCACTGAAGTGCCACTCGGAATTTCCTCTTTCTGAGATGGCTTCTATTATCTGGTACACAGCAGCCAAAATCTGTTTTCCTATAGAACCCCTTCTCACCCTCAAAATGATGCTCTGGGTTACTGGGTTGGCAGGCTGGGTGCTGAGCACAGATGATTCCTTCACTCTATTTTGGGTAGGTGTGGAATAAAATAAAAAGAAAATTAATAATCGCACACCTCCAGCATTTTGTGAATCTTTGCAGTAGAGTAGAAAAAAAAGAAAAATAAAAAAAAAGAATGGCTGCTGGAAGGACATCTTAACATCTTTCACACTAGAGACAGGAGGCAGGACAGTGAAATCCTGTGTGGAATTAAAACCAGCTGGTGGATGTGACTCACTGCCTTGCTCAGAGTACAACTCCTACTTAGATTTTGGGGTCAGAGGAGAATGTGGGTGTTCCCTCCAGGCTAACTTGGCAGCCGTGGTTGTTTGTTTGCTTTTATGTCTTCCTCTGCAGGCTGCCCCTTGTCAGCTTTCAGTAATCACCTTTTTTCTCTGGGATTGTCTAATTGATTAAGTTAAGTTGTCACAGCAATTTATTCTATAGCCTGAAGTTTGCTGTTCTGCAAAGAGACTAGAAACAGTAACATGCAGAAAGTCTTGTCTTCTCCCTATCTGATGTTCTAATAAAATGCTTTTCCCTTACCCTACAAATGTAACTTTACAGTGATATGATACTGCAGACCCCTAACAAGCCATATCAAAATGAATTACCCTGCTAAAATTAGTTGGAATAAATCCTGCAGTTCAGAAGTCTGCATCTGAACCAGTCAGCTTCAGTTTCTTTTATGGAGCCAGTGGATAGAAACAGACACAGCACATCTGATCTATTTTAGATGTCTACTTTTGTCAGACATATCACATCCCAGAAATGCCTGGTTCTTTCTGTTGTTTCCTTTAATTCTGGGGAAAACAACAAAATAATCTAGTTTTGTAGCTCAGAACTAGGTAATTGTATTTAAGCTGATAAAAATCATATTCCCAATAAATTTGGTGGCAGTTTTGCCTTATTGATAACTTATTCATTTGGTTTATTTTCCATATACAGCAGTAGTAGGCTCAGTCTTTCAGCACTTGCTGGGTTGAAATACTCTATAGAGCAGAGCATTTTGTAAAATTTTAGAAGCTTCATGTTTTTCTTACCAGGCTTCTGAACTATAATTAGTCCCTTGTTTCACAAAAAAAAAAAAAAAATATTGGTATTTCATCAAACACATTATCAGGGTAGAAGGGCTGGTGTAGGAAAAGTAGATAGAAAGGCATCTGAAAATTTCTAATAACATGGGAACCTGTGAACTTTGGACACTAAAAGCAAGATCACCAGTGGAAAAATACCTTGGAAGCAAAGTTTCTGATGCTTGAAAGTGGCTTTGGTGAATCAAAGTATTTAAATACACTAAAGGAAGTGATTTCAATGAGAGTTTAAATACTAATCATAAAAAAATGAAAACTCATTCTATTGCAACAGAGATGAGTGCAAATAATTGGAAGTAATATGGAACTGATTACTCTGGGAATTCAAATATCAGAAAATATCAATAGCTTAATTTTCCTTAAATCACTTTAGTAACTAGGAGAAACATTCAAAATGTAAGCTGGGAATAATCTCATGATGAGAAAAACACCTAATCTGCCCCTGTACTCAGCCCTGGTGAGGCCACACCTCGAGTCCTGTGTCCAGTTCAGGGCCCCTCAGTTCAGGAAGGAGATCGAGGTCCTGGAACAGGTACAAAGGAGGCAACTGAGCTGGTGAAAGGACTCGAGCACAGATCCTATGAAGAGAGGCTGAGAGAGCTGGGGGTGTTCAGCCTGAAGAAGAGGAGGCTCAGGGGAGACCTCATCACTCTCTACAACTCCCTGAAAGGAGGTTGGAGCCAGGTGGGAGTTGGGCTCTTTTCCCAGACGACTTTCAACAAGACAAGAGGACACAGTCTTAAGTTGTGCCAGGGGAGATTTAGGCTGGATATCAGAAAGAATTTTTTTACGGAGAGGGTGATCAGGCAATGGAATGGACTGCCCGGTGAGGTGGTGGATTCTCCATCCCTGGAGACATTTAAAAAGAGACTGGATGTGGCACTCAGTGCCATGGGCTGGGAACCGCACCGGTGGGTCAAGGGTTGGACTTGATGATCTCTGAGGTCCCTTCCAACCCAGCTAATTCTATGATTCTATGATTCTATGATTCTATAATTTAAGCAGAAGACAGCGAAAGGCAGAATAAATGTGACAGAGATCTGCTTGATTTTTACATTTGGAATTAAAAGTATTCTTCCCTCTTGCTTTTTGTAAAAGTCAGATAGTAGGTAAGGTGTGTGATGCCATGGACTACTAGCAATTATTTCTAGAAACACCCGGGAGCTAATTGTGCATGGCACCTACCCTACCATCACCTCAGTCTGAAAAAGGAAGATAAAAAAATAAATCACTGTTCCAGAATCTAATCCTGACACACTGCATTTCTTGAGGAAAAACCCCACAACCAACAGCAACAATGACAAAAAGCCCTTCCAGGTTTTTTTTGCCATAGGAACAGTCTTTCCAGGTTTAAAGCATACTACCCACTTTCTGTTCTCCAAGCAGAAACACAGAGAGGAATAAGGTAACATTCTGTAGCTGAACAAACCAAACTGCTTTCCAAATATCAGAGTCTAGAAAAAGTTTCTTGTCTGTATGATGGGTATAGCTGTAGAAAACTCATCTTTGTGTTTTGTTGGTTTTTTTTTTCCCAATACATTATTCTCATTAGAATTTCCTGGTCTGAAATTGTAATCCTGAAGGCGTTTTCCTGGATATGAAATTATCTTCAGTTGGGGATATTATCTGAAATTTTAGCAAAAGATCTTAAATCAGGACAGAAATATTCCAGATGACTGAATGCTGTTCTTCCTCAGTCAATGGAAACCATGAGAAACTCTTTTGGTGCCTTTTTCTGTGCTTGTCCCATCAAAGCCACCAGCAAGATAATAATGCTGGTACCCAAATTGAAGAGATGGATGGATTTCACACACTTTGTGAAAATCAGACCTCTCAAAATTGCTTTGTATTACACACTAAGAGAAAAAAGAAAAAAAAAGAAAAAAAAAGAAAAAAAGAAAAAAAAGAAAAAAAAGAAAAAAAAAAAAGAAAAAAAAAGAAAAAAAAAAAAAGAAAAAAAAAAAAAAAGGGAAATATCTGAAGCACAAATCAGTGCTCTGAAAATCTTCAATATGACCTTCACACACTCAGTTGATAGACTGCTATATTTAGCAAACAGGCATTTTGTTAGTACAATGAGCTTTGTTTAAATGCCTAAAAATTTACATAGTATATTTTTTGGGTGTCAGAATTACCCAAGAGATGTGCAAGGCAATTCAACTGAAAGTATCAGTTTAAACTTGCCTATTTCCAAAGTGAGATTTGAGTCACTGATTTAAATGAGTACAGTAATGATCTGGAAAAACAAACAAAAGAAGTAATTAGACAGAAATAATATAAGAAATCCATTAAAACGGTCCAGATATTGCCACCAAAAAATCAGTGATATAAAAAAAATTGAATGCAACCAAAGCACTTCAGATAAACTCTTTAAATACAAAAACAACTGTACAGAGCCATCAGCAGCTAATGTCCAAAGTTGTAGGTCACTGGGAGGTTGTTCTGGGAAGTCTTACAACAGTTTTTATGGATATTTACTATTGACTACTGTCAGAAACAGAAAGATTATCTGGGCAGACCTCTGCTTTAACTTACTGGAGATGTTGCCAGCTCCAGGATTTTCTGGTATTATGGGTCAGATCACAGTATCTAACAAAATGAAACTTGTTTTCTTGGCTGGGTCTGAATGTCCCAGCATAACAGAAATTTTAAATAGCATTGACTAAATGAGACACTAAAGGAAAATGAAACAGAAGCTCACTGAATTCTTAGTAAATGTGTCATAGAAATATTTTACAGTATGTTTGTTTTATAATTATTAAAGTATTATAGAACATTATAACAGATGAGTAATTGACACAGAAGAAATCAAGTGAGCTCTCCAAATCACGATCTGTAGAGAACAGACTTAGAAAAAAGGTGAGGAAGGAAATCTTCAATATTACTGATTTTCATCACTGCCTAGGGAGATGCACAAGCCTCCAAATGGGGACTGAGTGTTTCTAAAGCCTGCAGAGCTTGTTAGAGCTTCTGAAAGGAAGATGGTTTGAGGACATCTTCTTGCTGCAGCAAAACTTTAACCTCAAAGGATCTTTTTAAACTTCAGCTTGGGACAAAAGACTTCCAACTAATTTATCCTGACATTAGAGGATAACAATATGCACTGTAA
This sequence comes from Heliangelus exortis, assembly GCF_036169615.1. Lineage (NCBI taxonomy): Eukaryota > Metazoa > Chordata > Aves > Apodiformes > Trochilidae > Heliangelus > Heliangelus exortis. The sequence goes on along the minus strand of NC_092423.1, from coordinate 147,927,713 downwards.
TGAATTCTCTTTAGCCTTTGGGCTGCAGCTGCATTTTACTGTCTCGAGGAAGATAAAAGGGGACACATGGAAATACTCAACATTTGTATTTTAATTGCCTCTGAGGATGCTCTTTTGTAAAGAATGCAATATCTAATGGCATGAGGAAAAAAGAGAGTCATGTTTGTAAGTTAGGTTCTTATAAGAATAAGAGGCAGAGCCCAACAGCAGCAGTGAAGTTCCTACATGCTGAAGACAATGCATTAATTAATTAACATTTAGGGTGAACATTCAGGAGAAACACATGGGGAAATTTTGGTTAGTCCTGGACAGGGTGAGTGGGAACAAAGTATGGGATGCAAATGACGGGACAGAGCTTCTCTTCATGTAGAAGAATCCTGTGGCTTGCAGCAATGTTATAGGTCTCCTAAGCTAAATTAAACAACTCCACACAAATTACAAGGTTTGAAAGGGAATCTGACATGATAAGACTCTCTTGAACTGGAGAGACAACCTGCATCCTTCATATCCTCTATAATGCAAGTAATAGGTAATAAGAAAGGAGTAGTGTTGCACTGCCTTTAAACTCATTTTCTAGTTGGGTTTTAAGAGCTTGTCTTTGACCCTTCTTCAAGGCATCATGTGCACCTGAAGGATTATTTTTTAATAAAAGGCATCCATTTGTTTAAACAGAGCTTTTATGATTTCAAGCACTACTGATACTATGCCCCTATATTCTTCCCTGCTGTTATAGTCAGAGTATTTGTAACAACAGAAAGAAGGTAAAAAGGAGTGTGAAAGAGAAAAAATTCCAGTTTGCTTCCTCTGGCCCCAATAGCCAGGCTGACTAAGAACTCGACTTCAAACAAAGATCAAAATCTTCCTATTAAAGCAGTTTCTATTTCTTTTAATAACCATGTAACATATTAGTAGAGATGGAATGGATTTTCCATTTCCTTTAATCGAGTGGAACAGATTATCCTAGTCTGGAAGCCAGACCAGGCTCCAAAGCACAACAAAGTAGAGATTGACATTTTCTTTACCCTTCCTGTTATTTAGGGAAAGATGGAAGTGCAATTGGGGTCTTGGCTAGCCAAGCTGCCTCACTGATCTCTTAGCAGCTCATAAGGACAGAGTTTAGCATCCGAGGTAATCTCCCTGATCCATGCAACTTGGCCTCTGGCTTTTCACAAAGTTTTCTCCAACTTGCCAGTTTCATTAATCCATGTCCTCAGCTCAAGGAATTGCTCTTCTAAGAAATACTTCCATAGGTCATAATATATTTCCTATAGTTCCCAAATCACAGCAAAGTGGTCTTTGGTGCTAAGTGTTCAACAACAAGTTGTTTATAAAGATTCTGGGAGTAAGTCAAGTTATGTCAATATAACTTTTTTTTTTTTTTTTTTTTTTTGCTATCTCTGAGTCATAAAGCTCCAAAGCACTTAAATGGGATTTTGATTTGAATCTCCTTAAAATTCCATCTTCCAATACCTGACCCAAACCTGACCACCAGGCAATTTATTTCCACAGAGGAGAGTGAAAAGCATGGTGGGTTAATAGAATAATGTAAATATAAAACCCATAAAGAACTAAAAGAGAGGGGAAAAAAAGATGAAGTGCTGCAAGCTTGAAGAAAAACCAAAACAGTCTAAATAATTGTCCCAAAAAGCACAGTGCTGTAAAAATAGTTTCTGTATTGAAATGTGGGTATTTAGGTGGAATAATTAGGAAGGAGTAGTAATATATTTGAGTGAATGTATTCACATGTGCAATATGTGTGTGGTTTTACAGTAGAATAAGAAGACATTAAATTTGGGACTGTTAAAGGGCATTTACTCCAAATATAAAACAGGACAAGTTTTCCAACTTGCTTCTGTGTCTGCAGGATCACTCTAGGAAAAAAACTTTATGTAGCAAATGCTGCATTTTGAGTGAGTCTGTGATCTTTTGAAGACCCATTTCTGATATTGCTAGTGAGAAACATGAGCTGACCCACCAGAAAACAGGAATTTTCTGTGTGTGGGGGTTAATCACAAAACTTCATGGGCTGGAGACACAACTGGAGATTTCAATGACCCATGGCACAGGGGCTAAAAAGTATGGAAACTTTCTGTCTGTTGCAGAAGCAGCTGACATTTTGTTATTATTTGGCAGAGAAGGCAGGGAATGGAGGCCAACACAAAGGGCAAATTAAAAGAAAGAAAAAAGAAAAAAAAAAAAAAGTAAAGAAATGTCATGTTCTGTGGTTATGGTTATGTGATTAAGGGCTAATCTCACTGGACACAAAGAGCCAGGGAGGCCAATCCTTGTAACCTAATCAGTGAAACTCCTTCTGGTGTCTGAGCCAAACTTCTTGCAGGAGTGTCCTGCAAACCCTTGTGGTTATTGCCTGAAGGGGGTCAGGATTTATTATGGGATGCAGAGAGGGAAAGAATTTGTAGATTATTTATAAGTGGTTACAGGAGGTTTTAAGGAGATTGAGGGACTGGAATAGGCTGCCCAAGGAGGTGGTTGAGTCACCATCCCTGGATATGTTTGAGGGTCATTTAGACGTGGTGTTGGGGGATATGGTTTAGGGGAGAACTTTGCAGAGTAGGGATGATGGTTGGACTTGATGATCCCCAGAGTCTTTTCCAACCTGAAGATTCTATGATCCTATGACTGCTGGTGGGGTGGTTATCAGAGGAACCAAAGGCAGAGGAAGGATAGGACCAGAGTGGATCAGGAAGGAAAATAGAGTTGGAAAAGAGAAGGAAACAGATTCATTGATACAGAATGATTTGAACTGGAAGGACCTTAAAATCATCTGCTTTCAGATGTCCCCCTGCCATGACACCAGGTTGCTCCAAGCCCCACCTAACCTGCCTTGAGCACTTCCAGGGATGGGCATCCACAGTTTCACTGGGCAACCCGGGCCAGTGTCTCACCACCCTCCCAGAAGGAAAGTTCTTATTAATATCTAAAGAATATCTACCCTCTTCCAGTCTGAAACTGTTCCCTCTTGTCCTGCCATTCCATGCCCTTGTAAAAAGCCCTTCTCCAGCTTTCCAGTAGCCCCTTCAGTGACTGGAAGGCCACTCTAAGGTCTCCCTAAACCTTTCTTTTCTCCAGGCTGAACAGCAGGTTGTAGATAAACACTTTGCTGGTCAGTATTCTTGTCAGGCTGAGCCTTCCACTTGAATATCATAATCTTACCTTTAAAAAAACCATGTAGATTTAGCACTTCAGGACATTCTCTAGTGGGCTTGGTTGTTTTGGTTTTTGTTTTTTTTTTCCTGGACTGGCTGGAATTTGTGATCTTAGAGGTCTTTTCCAACCCAGGAACATTCTGTGACTGTGATTCTTCAATCCTATTGCTATCTCCAGTGCTAATGAACTTGCTACTCTGAGTGATGAGCTGCAAACCTGTGGGCAGGATAGCTCTGGTGTCAGCTTCTAGACTGGGTCCACCAGGCTCGGGGGTTTTAGGGTCCTGCTAAAAGCCACTGGGAAGGAATGGGACCTAGGGGGAAGCTTCTGGATAAACTATTTAAGTCCAGCTAATGGAGAGGCATCCTGTGTATATATCCCTATGGTCCAGATGGGCAGGGAGGAGGAAGCCAATGGATTCATCTGTGCTTTGGTCATCTTTCTGGCTGGCCATGTGTGGACTCTGTGTGTGAGGCTGTGTGTGTGTGTACATCTTGAACTCTGCTGCTGGCTGGATAGTTGAGGTTTAGGTGAGACATTCTGAAAAGCTTTACTTAGTACTTACAGGTAGGAAAAAAGAAGAGTTTACTCAAGGTGACTATGGAGTCTCTGTCTTCTGATTTATTCAAAGCCAGCTACACAAAGCTCTGTCAGGATTGAGAGCTCCTGCAGTTTGCTTTGGGATTGGGATGGTGCCTTAGAAAACTGCAAGGCCTTTATGCATTGTGTCCCCTGAGAGGCAAGGCAAGGAAAAAAATATCTTCTTTGGCAAAAAAAGAAGGGAAGAAGGGAAGCACTGTAAATGGTGCTACTGCCACAAAGGAGAAAAGAATTCAAATTACAATTACTCAGAGCCAAGACAGCCTCACAGCCATCATACTGGGAGAGGAGGAACCTCCTGGGTCCTGAATCCCACTGAATTCAGCTACATGTAACCTGTACACTGGACAAGTCCTGCCATTTATTCCATGGCTACCAGACACTACCACAAGAACCTGGCCCTGCATTCATGCTCACAATGGAGCAGCACCAATTTCCCCATCTTCACAGGTAGAAAAGTAGCCCCCTTTTTCTCAGACCAGCAGTTATAGGTGCTGTACATCATCCCTTTGTCTCTTATCCTCTTTCTGCTTTACTGTCACCCCTGTTTTATTACTATATCTTTGATGTTGCATGAAATCAATTTTGGAAGGCTTTAAAAGGCAGTTAAAAGGTAGAATATAATTTTTTTTTCCTCCTCCCTCTATAAATGCAAGCAGCAGAACTGTACACTTTCTTAGTAATGATCATTACATTCTAGGAGTGTTAATGCCATTCCTTTGCCTACATTTAATATGATTATCTAATTGATTTTTTTTTTTACATTTGGCAATAAAAGCCAGTCTCAATATTTTTAATAAAATTTCCAACCCACCGGTGACCTCTCTGTTGAATTTCAGCAGAAATTTTCCCACAATAAACTAAGGAAACTAGCAGAAATATATATGGCTTTTTTTGCCCTTGACATTGTTTATTATTTTCTGTTTGACCACAGAAAAGAGCTCTCACACATTGCTTTTCCCCCTTTACATTCCCTTGCAAAGGACTGTACCTTGTAGGTTTTTTTCTGCAGAAACATTTCCAGAATAAGGGCTCTTTTTGTTTGGTTTGTTTGTTTGTTGGTTTTTTTTGGTTTCAGTTTTTGTTTTTGTTTGGTTTTTTTATTAGTTTTTTTTTTTTTATTTGTTTTGGTTTTGGTTTTCTTTGCTAAAGTCAGATGTTCTGATTCTAAATGGTCAATCATGGTTGTCAGGGATTTTGCAGGTTCATATTGAGGCTGAATTTTCTTTCACTTAACTTCACTAATTAAAAGCTGACTACTTAATCTGAGCCAGTTGTCTAAGCTTCCTGGATATTTATTAGTAATATCTCATCTCAGAATAGGATAAAGCCCTTTCTGGTGCTGAAACTCTCAGTCCAACAGATACAGAAGGAACCTGGCTCACCAACTGAGTCTAAGCACATTCCTCTTGGCCAGATCCATAAATAATAATGATAATAAATAAATAAATGAAAACCAATCCATTATACAGGTTCATTCAAAGAAATTTCAGCACCCTGCAAGGAGGTGGGGGTGTATTTTGCCTTTGGGACCCCACGGTGTTCACAGAAGCATTAGAGCACATGAAAACCAGGGTCTATGTGATGTGGTGGCTACTGGGAGAAAGAGACTGGGATTGTCTCATCCCTTCCAGTTCTACAGTCCCAAGTGACAAGGAAGTTGTGTAATTATTTGATGGGACATACAAATAGAATCTGTTGGACCTGAGTGCCTGACTGGCCAACCAAAAGCCAACACAGACACAGTAAAATCTGACTTGCTACCTCTTCCCTCTGCCTAAAATACATTTTCAGAGGAATAATTATAGCAGTCTGACTTTTTTCTGTCTCTTATGCAGATAAAGGGAACACTCAATCACTAGGAGTCTAACACCAATCCATACCCCAGTCCCCATTAAAAATCTCTGCACAATCTCTCTGTGCTTTAAAGTAGTAACACTTCTAAAATTCACCTGACTAAATAATGTGCTGTGTGGCTGTTGAGTGTTTAGAGCTGACTGTGACAACACCATGTGCACCAGATTCTAAGAAAGGAGTTTTCCAGTGCTTCAAGTTGCTGTCATTTTAACCAGGACATCAGGTTTCTGATGGTATTTTCACCAATAACAGTTATCTAGGTGAGGTTTTCAAGACCCTGTGGACACCTGCTAGGCTCATAGAGTGTGCAGAAAAAGTTAATTTTTCTGTTAATAGAAAGTTATTTTGTCTTTCTTGAAGGACAGTGCTCACAAAGCTACAGGTGTGTAAGATGATTTTTTTGTTTTGTTTTGTTCTTCCTGAGTAGAATATCCAAAAGTTTCAATTAATCTCTAACAGAAGGGACATTTTTTTTTTTCCTCAGGAAGTTGTAGAGTATAAAAACATGTAGCTGCACTGCAGTATCTCTGTTTGGAGGGTTATGTGGGTCATTCAGTTGGCTGAAGCTCTTGAAGCCACACGAATTGCAGGAGTGCCAGGCCACTGCACTGTGTAGACTCTAAATAAAACCTTGTGCCTCAGCATCCTTTGTAGAAAATGGAGAGGAAAAGGCAAGTAAGAATGTGGTTCCTTTGCCCCATTTAGACATCTGCATGAAGATGAAAAGGTTCTGCCCTTAAAGCACCTATTTCTTTCCACGGACTGTAACAGAAACCTAAACAAAGTTTAACCTCTTTGTACTACCAGATGAACCACAAATAACATCCACAGAAATGCTTCTTCCCACTGTATCTTCACTTACAAAAGCTTTTACTGGGCCTTTCAGTGAATACACAATCACAGATGGACTCAGCCACAATCCTTGGATGCAAACTTCCACACACTTCAGATGCCCCAGGGCTTTGAGGGGTAGATTAATGCTCACTTCATATTGTTCAAAAGAAAACTGTTGAGTTTCAGGCTCCAAACAGACATACAATAGGATACAAAAGCTGAAGGCCTGGATGACTGCTTGTTCTCATGGCTTATTTGCCTTAACTAAACGTCAAGCAGATTTGCTTTCAGATTTTGAAACCTTGCATCTTTGTCTTGAGTGGGATGCTTTCGAGTACTGTGCCTTCTGGGGCCAGGCAATTTGCAATCTTATTGCTGTTTGCTGAAAAAAAATGCATTTTTACTCAGATCTCATAATTGAAATTCAGGCTGCACATGATGCAATTTGACATTAATTTCAGTTTTTTTGTGTCTGGGATTTGCCCCATCCAACAAGAGCCGACAGTAAAGAAGAGCACTGGAAATGGAAATACACAGTGCCATTAGATGCAAGGCTTGATTTGTAAATCACTTAGATAGCAATAAAAGTGGAGATGGAAATAAAAGTGGCAAAGCTCAATTTTCTAAATGCTAAATAATTCAAGGGGGGAAGGGGTGAGGGTGAAAAAAAAGTACAGAGCAAGAGCTACGTGTATGAAAACAATGTCATCTGAGCAAGCCAGAACTTTCAAACTCTGACTAAATGTAATTTCAGCTCAATTAAAGCATAGCATCAAGATTGTGGGCTGCTAAAATCTGAGATGAAGCATGTCATTGCTGTGTGCACTTCTAAAAGATTTACAGCAAAACCTGAATCTAGGAAAGATATTCTCGAGGAGAGTGCTACAGGGCTCTTTACCAAGCAGACAGATATTTTACAAAATTGGGCTGTAGGCAGTCAGAGCCAGCAAAATTCAAGATAAAAATGATTTTCTTTTAGAATGTTTTTAAATTTTGTGTGTGTGTCTGGGAAGTTAACAGTGAAAGTAAGTTATCCAGAGGACCAGATTCCTGATGAAAGAGGGAGTATTATTTTTCTCTTGAACAAACCTTAGACATTTGGAGTTGAGGGGTTTGGTGGTGTTAACTTTCTTTTTGTTCTAAAGATGGAGCACAGTTCAATCACAGGCCTCTGATTTTAGCACAAGAACTGTGGAATGAAATTTTGTGGGTTTTGTCTAGCAGGATGCTATTCAGGTACAGGGTGGGGAGGAAAAGAGGGGGTAGGCAACAAGCAAAATGTAGACTACATGCAACCAAGTAGATGTTATCATCTGTTCCCCTGCCTTTCCCCAGGAGAGGCTTGAACAAGTGTTTCAGCATCATATGCTGCCCTAACAGCAAAACATTTCCTCCAGTGCTTGCAAAATCTGATACAAAGCTGAGGAGTATCATTATCACAAGATCTTAATGAAATAAAAGTTTGGGAATGGATATAAAGGATACACAAGTTACCCAACAGTGAATCTGTTCATGCTGATGGGGACCACCCTGTAGGGCTTTGAATCTTGGCCTGATTTTTCTTTTAATAGTTTATTTTGGATGGTAAATTTCATTATCTGCACTACCTAGGAGTCCATCTAACCTCTGAATGCCACAGAATTATGCTATGGCATACAAAGGAGAAGTGAGCACCAGTCATGGAGAAACATCTGTGACATGTAAAGGTCAGAGAAAGGAAATGCATTTGTTTGGCAACTTGATAACTTCTTCAGATACGTCATGGTTCTTGGATGTGGATAATCCACACAACATTTGTGAGATTACTTAGGAGAAGAGCTTCCAAGAGTACTAGTGGGACACATTGTGGCACATTTTGAATGGGGATGGTCCTGTCATTTGCAAATATTTGATCTTGTCATTTGCATCAATTCTTTCCTTTTAAGTAGACAGTGAGATAATACTTATCGTTTGTTCTACAGCAATGAATAAAATTTGAAAAAGAAAAAACCCCAAATCTTATTATTCTCCCAAGCCCTGAAAGTGAAGCATGAGGACAGTGACTTCTTGAGTCCTCTGGTGTGGTCACTGAACAAATGTGGCACACAGAAATGTGAAGGAATGGGCAGTCTCCTAAGTAGCCTACAATGGTGGTCATCATTTTTTCCACCTGGACACCTACATCTGATGTAGTCCTCTGAACTCCTTCTTCAGCAAATGGAGAAAAATAAGAGCCTTCAAGCATGACTCACCTCATCCCAAAACAGATATATAAGTCAGAAGACTCGTACCCTGGAGTCCCATTCTTTCTGCTTTGTCTGGGAGATGATTCAGCTCTGATGGAAACATCAATGCACAAGAAATAGAAAGTGAAGAGGGATGTGTTTTCAGGATCATGGTAAACAAGAGAAACTGAAGACAGGACAAAGAGAAAGATCCAAGCAAACATTAAGCCATTTACCCTGTGTCTCAAAAGAGAAATATATCTTCACCCCAAAGTTTTTACAGTGGAAAAAGTATTAAAGTCCCTCTCCAGGTATGTTGTACAATTATAGAGAAAAGCTTTGGAAACACTGAGAAATGAAAGACCAAGTGGAATTCAGAACTACTGTTTTCAAGCTGGCTTTTGTCTTGAAGGCTTCTGCTTCTATCAGAGATCTGAAGAAAGGGTCTTAAAAGCACCCGTGGTTTTTTTTTCAAGGATATCATAAAAGATGCTTCCCATTTCTACCAACCTTGCTTCACCTCTATTCACAGTTACAAAAAGACCAGGATTGCACCCGAGGTAGGAACTGCCAGAACAGTCTCTTTTCCTTGCAATATCTTTGCCACCTTTCCTCCTCAGAAATAACAATAGCTGGAGGTGAATATTCTGATTAAATAAAATAAAACGAAAGGTGACAATTCTTCTGTGATCTATGCCACCTGTCATGAAACAATTGGTATAAACCCATTTAAAATTAGCTAATTCTAATTAAGGACACAGCCATAACTGAAATCATGTTTGCACTGAACAAAATACTCTAAAGGATTGCATTTCTTTGGTCATTTAATGGCTCACATCTGATCACCCCAAACTTTTACCTAGGAAAAGCCCTGAAGAACCAAGTGGAAATGTTCTGTTCCTCTCTATGTATTTCCCAGTTGTTTTCTTCACCCATTTCATAGTCTATAAACAGCTTGGGAGGTTATAATTTCCAGCCAGCTCTAGGGAAATTATTCACATAAGTCTTTTTTCATTCAGAAAGGCTGATTCAGTCTCATTCTAACTCAAATGAGAGTTTTTCCCAATGTCATTACAGATCTGCTGTGTTCAGTACCTGGCCAAGCACTGATCTTACACCTCACACAACAAAGTTTGCAGAAACAGATCCAAGATCTTTGTATAAATGGCATATTTTTCTCTGGATAGGAAATTTCTTTATACAGATAGTAAGATAATAAGCAGACATTTGGGCTAATTTTCATGTAGGTTATTACACATTTTGTATGCATGCTCATCTCTGTTTGAGGTCTTATTACTAAAATAACTGTATTGATATAAGATGATGCCAGAGAGGGCTTATTGGCTGAATCTTGCAGGAATTTTCTTGGAGGAGACTGAGCTATTTACCTACTTGCTTTTGGCACTCAGTAGTTTGTCACTGTAGGAATATTCTTCAATACAAGATTACTGACAAGTACACTTTTCCTATATTTATTTTTTATTGTGCTGAATCCTTGAAAAATGAAGGGAGGTTTAAAATGGATATTAGAAGAAACTTCTTCACTGATAGGGTTATTAAACACTGGGACAGGCTGCCCGAGGAGGTAATTGAGTCACCATCCCTGGAGGTGTTTGAAAGATGTGTAGATGTGGTGCTTAGGAATATGGTTTAGCACTGGACTCAATAGTTGGGTTTCTGGTTGGACTTGATGATTGTAAAGGTCTTTTCCAAGCAGAATGATTCTGTCACTCTGTATTTATGGGTGAGATATTTAGCTTTGCAAACCTCTACTACTTAAATAAATTTCAGAATTTAACTCTAAGAATCAGTCATCTTTTTGTGCATTGAGAAATCATAGTATTACCTGGGTACAAAGCAGGGCTTACAAAACATCAACAAGACTATAAACTACTTTTTGTTTGAAAGAAAAAAGTTAAACTAATCTGCATTTTGAGTTTCTCTTAGGAACACACATCTACCAAGTAATACAACCAACATATAATATCTTCAGCCATTTAATTGTAAAATGTAGCAGCCTTCAAAGCAAGGGGGGATATTTCTTACTGACTGATAGAATCAGAATGCCTGAAGCTATTTATTGCCTGAAACACACACACACATCTGCTGAGCCAGTTAAAATATGTAAGCTTCAGTGAAGAAAACAGTAATACTAAATAAAACTTCTCAGCTTTGCCAAGGTCAATAGCACCAAAAAAAGGCCCCTGGAGCTCAGGAAACAGAGCAGAGAGAGCTAGATTATATCATATTCTCCCATACTGACAACTACCTTACACTGTGAATGATAGATATAAATTGGAGCTATTTGTTGAGCAAGTCTGCTTCTCAGTCTCAATAAAGGAAGGGAGAAGTTGATTTCTGGAAGTAGGACTTTTCTCTGTCTATTTTTAAAAGAACAAATAAAATGAAGTGAATAAATTTCTTATATTGCTTGAGAAAAGCTTCAGATGACCTTGGAAAAACTGAAGAAAATGAACAATTGGTTCAAGGAAAGAAATGGACAACTAAAGAACCAATACATGTTGAAAAATAAAAAATCCAACTGGCTCCACAAGGAATTTACTATCTTGAGACTGTATGAATAACATAAATTCTGGAGCACCCAGCAAATTCCTTCAGATGTTGATCAGAAGAGGGGAAGAACAGTTTTGTGCTGCAGCTCTGATCCTCCAAAACCTCTTTAAGAGAGATGAGCAGAATCATCCCAGGCAACCATGAGCAGTGAGAACTTCCCAAATTACTTTGATCAAATAGTGCCACAGAACTGTAAGTGTCCAGCAACATTATTTATATATTAATACCAAGGTAACCAGTCAGTGATGACAGCAGTTTGGGGGTTTTCTTGGTTTGTTTTCTTTCTTTTTTTTTTTTGCTATCAACGTGCCTGGTTTTCACCAGGGAGCCCTGTATCTGCAATAAGTTCTAGAAATGATGAAATTACATGAATCATAGATTCGTAGAGTTGTTTTGATTGGAAAGAACTTAAGTTCTGTTTGGGTTTGGTTTGGTTTTGAGAGAGAAAAAGGTATGTGGAAAGGTTCAAAGTTCCTCAAACAGGTTAAAAAAAAAAGAGCTAATTAATTGTTTATTAACTAAAAGGAAAAGAAATTATTGAAAGTATAAAATACGTGGAACTTCTAGAATAAAAAATGGAACCACTGACAGCAGGACTAATTAGACAACATTTCTGCATACTTCATGGGCAGTTGTTTATCCTTTACAATGTTAATTTGGTGTCTTGATAAGGGAGAAAAATTGCTTAAAATGTGTAAATGCTACTGATGGCTATTACTTTACTACAATATGACTTGAAAACATTAATCTAATGGTAGATAAGGAGAGGTGTTTCATTACTTAGTGGGATGTGTGTTCATAGCCTACTTCTGTAGTCTGCAGAACTGAGGGAGCAGCAAACAGATAACACAAAATTAAAGGGGAAAAGAAAACAACAACAGTGCTAATGAGCAACAGAAACTCATGAAACAGAACCTGATCTGTCTCACACATTGTTTCCTCTACCAATGAAAAGCCCTTTTCATTTCATTTGCATTATTACTAAATCAACCATAAGCAAGATGAATATTTTCCTTTTTCTCTCCTTGCTTTTCCCCTACGTTTTACCCCAAATTTCTCTCCATACTTCCTGTGAGACAGAGCACATCCAGAGCAGAAGACATTCTGAAGGCCTCATTCAATTTTTTCCACTGAGCAGTCCTGGTTTGCACCACAGAATTAAGAGAACTGGGATGAGTAATGGACCAGCAGCATGGTGGAACTGGCAAGCTGGAATAAACTGGTTCCCCCATCAGCAGAGCACATCTGGGCTTTCAGAGAGACTGAGAGGCCAGAGAGAAAGGAGGAATGTCACATTTACATGTCTTTTCCAGGACATCATATGAATATTTTTGATGAACAGCTTATTTACTGATGAGCTAAGACATGCCAAGTACCATTCCATTTCAGCAGCATTGTAGCACCTTGCAGTTTTAAATGTGATTATATTTACAGCATCTTTCTGGACCTGTAAAGTGCTATTCTTTTTATTCTCTTAATGAAGGCTTGAACCCTGAAAGACTAATAGCTATATATATCTAACAGCCTGAGAGATTACCTGCTGCTGGACTGCCATTTTACATACCTGAGAGTGGAATTAAGGGTCTCATAAGTTGTGATTTGCCACTGAGTAACCCTGAAAGGTTTAAAGCTTTCAAAAGCATGAGGAGCAGAATATACCTTTTTTTATGTAAGAGGTCTACTGAGCAGGAAGTCTTAGCTGCTTGCTCTGATTTTTTTTTTTTTTTGTAACAAAGGGAGAAACTCATTTATACTGGGATTTATCTCTTTTACTTTGCAGTTTTGTCTAGAAGAGCTCCATGGCAATAAGTCCTTTTGTTACCCAGACACTCAATGCCAAAGGGTAATCTGAAATTTCTGAACTTTGTCAAAAGAAGATTGTTTCCCCAGGTTTCAGGCACCCCCAGAGCAGTTCTGTGGGTCTGCAGTGTCTGTGCAGGTCCAGCATTATCTGAATGTTGCCAACATTTATTTAATTTCTGTTAGTCCTCTCAATAAGAATTATTCCTTTCTGTCTTTAGTTTTTAGGATAATCCTCAGATTAAGCAATTAAAGGAATATTATGTACAACAATACTGAGAGAGGAGGTGGTATTGCTCCTCTGCCTTTATTTAATATTCTGGCATTTATTCTCTCAGCTCAGAATTTCTGAGAGGTGCAGCTCATACTCACCAGGAAATTTAACATCTGATGAGAGCTTTAATAAGTTGCTGATGCTTGTTCCCTCACAGTGGACTTTTTTGCCTAGGAAATGGACAAATGTAACTTAAATGTCAAGTTGAAAGACAGGCTATGACTGGAAAAGCCCAATCACTAATTCTGAAAAAGGAAATTGATCCTGGTTATGGAAATGGATCCTGGTGATTTGTCTCTGAAGCAATCTTCCTTGTTTCCTTTCTCCTCTCTCCTTGCAGATTAGCCCTTCTTTGGGGGTGGAAGTAATTTTTTTTCTTTTTAAAATTAATAGCTGTCACATAATGAACTCTTTGCAGGAACTCACTGGGTATTAAAGAAAAATAGAATGGCAGATACGACTGTGAGACACATGAGAACATTTTGAAACATTTTAGGAGTCTTCTGCTCTGTGAAACAACATATTTAGAACTCTTTTCAATAGTTATTTTCAACTTATATTTACAATAATTATATTTTATGACCCAGAAATGGGGTATACAGGAGCACTTGCAAATTTACAGTAAGGAAAGTGTATACTGCACAGATATACTGCATAGTGGAAAGTCCCCAGTTCCCAAAAAACCCACTCAGAAATCCAGACTAAATGGGAAAAAATTGGAGTAACATAAGCTACTTGAACTCAGAGGGCACATAAGATAATTAGTGGGAAGCATTAAGTAGTCCTATGTTTTTACTTAACCCAGGGTATCTCCTTTCCTTTGGAGACTCATTTTGCTTCTGATGAATCCCCACTGGGAAGCAGAACTGAGCAACAAGAATTGCATTACAGACTATCTGCTTTCACAATATTTTAGCTGCAATATTTCAGATAATCTCCCACATCAAGACCAGTGGAGATTTTGCCAAAATAATCCCAGGAAAATAAAGACTTGGTTTTATCACAAGATGAAACCCTCTTTTGGCTCTAGGTTCAGGTATTTCTTGAATGTAGCTCCCAATAAGTAAATAATGGATTGGAAGCTTTTCATATAATTATGTGGGCAATATGAAACCCAAGCAGATCATAGAATCATAGAATCATAGAATTAGCTGGGTTGGAAGGGACCTCAGAGATCATCAAGTCCAACCCTTGACCCACCGGTGCGGTTGCTAGACCATGGCACTGAGTGCCACATCCAGGCTCTTTTTAAATGTCTCCAGGGATGGAGAATCCACCACCTCACCGGGCAGTCCATTCCATTGCCTGATCACCCTCTCCGTGAAGAAATTCTTTCTAATATCTAACCTAAATCTCCCCTGGCACAACTTAAGACTGTGTCCTCTTGTCTTGTTGAAAGTCGTCTGGGAAAAGAGACCAACTCCCACCTGGCTCCAACCTCCTTTCAGGGAGTTGTAGAGAGTGATGAGGTCTCCCCTGAGCCTCCTCTTCTTCAGGCTGAACAGCCCCAGCTCTCTCAGCCTCTCTTCATAGGGCCTGTGCTCGAGTCCCTTCACCAGCCTGGATGCCCTCCTTTGGACCTGCTCCAGCACCTCAATCTCCTTCCTGAGCTGAGGGGCCCAGAACTGGACACAGTACTCGAGGTGTGGCCTCACCAGGGCTGAGTACAGGGGCAGAATCACTTCCCTGGACCTGCTGGCCACGCTGTTCCTGATACAGGCCAGGATGCCATTGGCCTTCTTGGCCACCTGGGCACACTGCTGGCTCCTGTTCAGCTTCCTGTCAATCCAGACTCCCAGGTCCCTTTCTGCCTGGCTGCTCTCAGCCACTCTGTGCCCAGCCTGGAGCTCCCCATGGGGTTGTTGTGGCCAAAGTGCAGGACCCGGCACTTGGCCTTGTTGAACCTCATCCCGTTGGGATCAGCCCAACTCTCCAGTCTGTCCAGGTCCCTCTGCAGAGCCCTCCTGCCTTCTGGCTGCTCCACACTTCCTCCCAGCTTGGTGTCGTCTGCACCATGTGTGTGTTCTTGGACAACTTGCACATTGCTTAAAGAAGGTGTAAAGATCTGAGGTGCTGTTAGACACATGCTGTGAATCATCCAGAAAAGTTGTCTGCTGGATGGGAGTGGGTGGATTTGCCAGTGTGTTCCCACCAGTTCACATTCAGATGCTTCCTCCCCATCCAAATCTGTAGAACATCACAGGACAACTTGGATTTTAAAGCCCCCTCTCCTGTATCATCTCTATGATGCTTCATGACTCCCACAGCTGCATTTAGGATCTGTACTGCCAACACACTTCAGCTAATTCTCAGTTGGTGAGTGGTTTTCAGGTGAAATGTCAGTCTTCTGAGAAACATTTCATTTTCCAAGAATGCTCCCATCTCCTTAATTTCAAAATAATATCAATTCTTTAGTGGAACAAATTCTCCTAATTATCTCTCGCTACCTTGTAGGAAAAAATAATAAAAAATTAACTCTTCTCTCACCCTGCTCAATGATTTCATGAAAAACAATGAAACAAAAGATTTGTCTCCCTGAATGGGATAGGTAATACCAGTATCTCATATTTGAAGGACAATCAGGAAATCTCCTAGAATTCTGAGGCCAAGGAATGCCCAAACTCAGAGAGTCCTTAGGGCCAATAAAAATTCTCTGTAAGACCTAAGAGTTCTATCTAAAGCTGATATTTCTTGAATTTGTTGTTCAGAATTCCCCAGAAGGATTCATGGGATCTCTAAACCATTCTGGAAATAAAATCTTCCCTAGTTTTCTGACCTTATTCCAGTACAATTGTTTGAAATGGATCCATTGACACAACACGTTGTGTTGGGTGTGACATCTTGTAGGGAAAGAAAACCAAACCAAACCAAACTTCTTCAGTTGTGTGGAACTGTTCAGAGAAAATCTCAGATTTCTGAGGAGGCAGATGTTTCTTCTCTCTAAGACGAGGAAAAAGTGACACAAATATGCAAACACACTCCTGTGTTTGACTGTATTAGCACACACTCTGTGACTTTGGGGGTCCATTTATTCTGGTAGTTTTGGTTCTGATTCAGTGTTTAATCCATTTTAGAAAGAAACTGTGCTTTCTTTGTCCTGATTGCAAATCTTTCTTGGGAAAGGGATAATTATCCAAGTGAGCTTGCTCTTTCCTGACTGTATTTTGATTCACATTTGGAATAACTGCCCAGTTTCTGCAGAAACTCTGTTTTTTGGTTTTTGTTTTTTTTTTTTTTTCCATTGCCATGGAGTTATTGACAGGAAAGAAAGTGTGGAGAATGTTGTCACTCCCACCTATAAAATCCAGATGTTGTGGCATTGCTTTAGTATTCTGGAGTTTTAGAGGACGGGAAAGATTTCATTAAGAGTAGAAGGGAAGAGGTGAGGAAATTCTGTGCTCCTATTTTAAAGGAAAATAATCCTGGATGCACCATTAGCAAATACACAAATGAGAATAATTAATCTTGGATACAGACAAGCCTGATTTGATAGCTTGATGCACACAGCTTTTTTCTCCTTTTCTGAAGAAATGCATATGATCTTTTCCTTTTTATCTACATTGCAGTATTTTGTAGTTCTAAGCATTATGCTGATCTGGCTGGAGCCAGCAAGAAAAAGAGATGCAGAGCTCAGATCAGTTGCCTAAATAGAGGCATTTGGTCTGATTTGAGATGCCCTGGAGTAATGGAAGCAGTGACATGGGTTTAACAGATATGACAAGGGTCCTATGAGAAGTGTATGTCATTTTTGGAGCTGAAATTGAAAGCAACTGTGCCAAAGTATTCCACGTGGCTCGAGATACCTGTGCTTGGGTACTAATATGAAACATTGCATGAGAATATCTTATTTTTTAGAATTATACAGTTAAGTTTCATTTATAAATTAAATGTAATGTAAAATTACATATTTTATAAAATATTTTTCCTGTGTTCAAGAAGTTTTACTCACTATTATCCCAGTGACCAATGTCAGAACCAAGAACAGTGCCCAGTTCCTTCTAAGTGCAGCATGGAAAGTATTCCCTCCCCACCTCATATTATGCTCATCCAGAGATGTCCAGGGACAAAACAAAGTCAAACAGAGGTGGCTACTGAATTCAGTTTGATTATTTTCCACTGTTACCATGGAAATTCTTAGAAATTTGTTATAAACCTTGAGTGGAGGACCTGGGAGCTGGTAGGTAAGGCTTGTATAGTATAATACGTAATTCTTCAAAGAAATCAATGTAGCCAAAGTCATGGGGAATGGTTCTTCTTCTGCTTTGCTGCTGTGCTCAGCTCTAATAGTGACAGAATTCCAGCCCAGCACAGCTCTGGGTTCCCAAACACTTTTGTCTAGACTCAGGTCTGAACAAAACCTAATTGATGGTTTGGGCAATGAAAGGGTTTACAGTAACTTTTAGTTAAAACTTCTAAATCTTAAAATTACAGAGTTGGGGAGGAAGGAGTGTGAAGGGAAGCATGAGCTCGTGCCATGTGTGTTGTGGGGAGTGGAGGGGAACCCAGGTCTGGAATTGCAGAGCTGTCTCAGAGCTCAGTGAGAGCTGTGCATCTTGCTGTCATTTCTTCCAGCTGGAAAATCCTCGGGGTGAATTCACAGTTCTGTAATTGAGCTATCCCATCCATTATGATGGTCTTGGCAGGGGGAAAAATAAACAAAAAATGAAACCTTCCCTGTCTGCGATGCTATTTTAAGGGTCACTTGACATCAGTGGTTCGATAGCAAAAACACACAAACAATTAGATACAAAAGTCCTGCTGGCACTGGGAGTGAAACCAAGTTGAACACTGCCATTAAGCTGAAAATGCAGTGGATTTATCTTAACCTCAGCACTTATGCCCTTCTTGCACAGTTATCCTAGCAGGTAGAAAAATGGTTTGCAGAATGTCTATGCTCATCTCATGCCATTCAATAACCAGAATTTGCAGGTGGCTCAAGGATGTCACATATCCCTTTTTCTTTTCTTTTTTTCAGAATGCAGAAAAGATCTCTGCCCCAGTACTGGGTAGAACTGATGCTTGCTCTTTGGAGTTGAAATAGCTGTAGGACTTTTTAAAGAGCAACATAATATGGGAGATAAAGCTCATTCTTTCATATAACAGATTTGTGTATTTATTATTTACAGTTCACAGCAGACAGACAACTCCACGAAAGACTTTAATCTCTTTATTGCAGAGCAGAATAAAAAAAAATCTCATTGTTCTATGGAGGGAAAGGAGGCAAACAGTGAGGAAATAAAGCTTCCATTCTCAGATTTTAAGCTGTGGCAGTAAAACTTGTCAGCTTACCCAAGGCCCCATGGATTGTCTGAGGTCAGGCCAGAAGCCACAGCTTCTGCATCCCAAACAATGTTTCCTCAGATATTTGAAGTATTAAATAAAAAGTATTTAATTTGAAGTATTGATTCAATGCCCATCTGCTGGCTTTGCTATCCTCCTGTGCTCAGTGCTTAGTGTAGGATGAAAAATCAAGGCATATCCTTCTAGATGTTCTAAAAAAGTCTTAGGTTATTTCTTAATGTCCTTTAGATGGTGCTTCCTTGCACTTGGCTTTGTGTGCTGGTGTAATCCCACAGATCCCAGGATAGGGATGTCCCTGAGCTGGAGGAGGAGCATCAGGATGAACCCACTGTGATATGGATGCTTCAACTGGGTCTTCACAGCTCTCCTTAACCACTCATCTCCTTCCCCAGGCCAGCTGCTCTACCTGAAGAACATCCCTACACTTCATCATCATCTTCATGAGCACGGGGGTTTCTTCCAAATGTGAGAAAGAAACTGGACACTTCTAGCCTAAGATTCTTTGGAAAAACAGCTTTTTCCAAGAGCTATGTAACTAATCAGAATTTTGAAACACATATTTCAGAAATAATTGCATGCCAGATTACGTATGGGGTGAGCCAGGGAGTTTGTTAAATGAGGGAAATGTTCCACAGTTTTCCTGCTAGTGCATGAAATATTTAGTGTGCTCTCCTGCTTTACTCCACTGTATCAACAATTTAATCTCCCATTCCCCATTCATATAACAACAATTTAGCTGGATGAAGAGAATTTGACTGACACCTCATGCAAACACAACAGTTTCAAACAGATTCTTGGCTGCTTCTGCACGTGTACTCAAAAGCTTCTGGAATATAAAGCCTGAATAGATTTGTAAGCAAATGTTTTTATCTATGGAATAAAAACCCGAGCAGTAATATCTCACATTTAAAAATTAATAAAGCACATATAAAAAACATTTATTACTTAGCTATTTCTCCTGAGCGGAGAGCACAACATCTTTGTAAAACATCTTTGCAAATGGAAGTTTCAAGGTATTTTGCAAGCAAAATTATATAAAATAACCCTGTGTCCTAATGCTCTTTGTCTTTCAGCATGTATAAGCACTGCCAGCCCTTAGCTCAGGAAGAGAAGAGATTTTGTGCAGTTGCCTATTCAGGGTAGATAGATACATGTACCACTTTCTGAGGACCACGTCTGTGGGGCCTGATTATTAGCACTGAATTGGATGGAATTAAGATAATTTGGTTCTTCATTGTTTCTTTTTTTTCTTTACAATATTGAAAATTAAACTACGCTTTGTGGAATTTTAATTTCCCGTTTGATTTCAAAGAAATTTATTCCTTTTTATTAAGCATTTGGTGAAAATGATTGAATTTTGCTGGCAAAGCAACAATGTTTGTATCCCATTGCCTCTTTATAGTTCATCTTTATCCCCAAGGCAAAGCAGAAATTTAGATCATTGAAGTCCTGCAAGTGATATTTTCCCTTTCCAAGTAACTCCAGCTTAAAAATGCTTTCAGATAAGACTGAGGTCAAAGAAAGTGTATTTGGTAGAGTATTTTCAAGTTTTCATGGGGAATGTGCTACTCAACTTCAAAGTGCCACAGAGCAGAATCTGTTTTGGAAACACTTAAAAGATTCTCAGAAACCTGGTTGTTTTGTGTTTTTCAAGCTCAGGTTTCATGACTAGTAAGTACACTGCATTACTCTGAAAATATCCATCTGGCTGGGATGTGATATGCAAGTCATATGTTTAAGCAGGCTGAATGTTGCTATGTTTAAAATTTTGTTTATAGGCAGAGAGGAGGAATACCTATCATATATATTAAGTAAAACCAAGAAATTATTGTTATTGTAATTTAAATCTCAACAGCCTGATTCTAGAATCAGCACTGGTCTAGATACAATTACAGGAAAAAAAGGACTATAGTGTTGGTAAAATACTTATGTACAGAGGTCACAAGAACAGAATCATAGAATCCTAAAATATCTCGAGTTGGAAGGGACCCATAAGGACCTGCTCCTCATAGGATTACTTAAAAGTAAAACATATGACTAAGAGTATAGTCCAGATTCTTGTTCAGCTGTGACAAGCTTGGTGCCATGACCACTTCTCTGGGGAGCAGGTTTCAGTGACCAGCTACCCTCTCAGGGACAAACCTCTTCCTAATGTCCAATCTGAACTTCTCCTGGTTGTCAGGGTTTAACACTGCCCTGGCAATTAAACCAAGTAACAGCTGCTCTCTATTAATCTCTCTCTCCTCCCTGATAAAGAAAGGAGAGAGAATAAGGGAGAGACAATGATGGGTTGGAAACTAAACTACACAGCTTTAATGAAACAGGAATGAGAAATAGGAAAAATTACTAAATCTATACAAATAGACAGGAAAATTGATCCCAGGTTCCTCCCCCCTTTCCCCCAGTAACTCTCCCATCCCCACTCAGGCTGCAGGGCAGCCCTGGGAAAGTCCAGGCTGGACTCCTGGGCTCAGCAGCAGTGGGGAGCTGGAGGCAGGAACACACAGATTCAGGCTGGCATGGATCAGGAGCACAGGCAGAGGAAGGGATGGAATCCTCCCAGGATGCCCAAGCAAACAGGCACAGGGGAAGAAGGGGAAGCAGGAAGGGCTTTGACCCTGGTGATCCCTCCAATTTCTCCTGAGGATGAGGTGGATGGGATGGAATCTTCTGTTTGGTCAATTCTGTCCATTTCTCTTGTCTGTTCCTCCCCAAAGGAGGGCTGCAGCTGGGACCTCTTGACTCCTTTTCTCCTTCCAGAGGGCCAAATGTTCCTCAGAGCTGAGCAGTGGCCTTGGTTCTGCACCCCATTCTCCAGCTGGAACTCTAAACATCGAGTGGGATCAGTCCCAGCAGCAGCCACTGCCTGAGAAACTTGCTGTTCATTTCAGCAAGTGCAGCTCCTTCCAAGAGACTCAGCTGAAAGCAAAAGTCCAAGACAGAAAATCCCCTTTATCCTGGCCCAAACCAGGACACTGGTGTTGCTTCATAAAAATTGCACGTGCTCTAGCAACACATACCCCTCCATTTACCCCAAAACTGTCCCTTTGAGGAAGTTGTAGATGTTGATGAGGACACCCCTCAGCCTTCCATTCTTCAAGCTGAACAAAATCACCTCAGTCACTCCTCCTAAGTCTTATCCTTGAGACCTTTCACAATTTTGGTTGCACTTCTCTGGACACACCATTATATGGACTTCCTTCTTATACTGAGGTCCTCAAAATTGCAAAAGTACCAAAAGTACCAAAAGTCCCCAAATTCCTTGAGATGGGGCCTCATCAGTGCAATGCAGAGTGGAACAATCCCCTCCCTCAACTGGACAATTATGCTGTTCTTGATACACCCCAGGACCCAGTTTGATGGTTTTGGCTACCAGGACCCACCCCTGAATCATATTCAACTTGACATCAATGCAGCCCCCCAGATCTCTTTCCATGGAGCTACTCTCCAGTCTCTCATCCCCCAATTTTTATACATAACCAGGGTTATCCCAGGTGCAGAGGCTTGCACTTATTCTTCTTAGATTTGATAGATTAGATTTATTAGATTTGATTTGATTGCTCAGCTCTCTGCTGTGTCCAGGTCACCCAGGAAGGTCTCTCTCTACCACAAGGGAATCCCCAGGTCCTCCTAGTTTCATATCACCAGCAAGCTTACTCAATGTACATTTGATTCCTGTGCCCAGATCATTTATAAAGACATGAAAGAGCACTGGTCCTAAAAGCAAGCCCTGGAGAACCCCACTGGTGACTGGTTCCCAGCCTGATGGGACCCCATCTAGACTTTGAGCCTGGCTTGTCAGCCAATTGCTCACCCAGCATATTATGGCCTTGTCAAGCTGTATACTTGACATTTTGTCCAGAAAGGTATTGTGAGAGACAGTATCAAAAGCTTTTTTAAAATAAATTAAAAAAAAAAAATCCATATCTACCGGGCCCCTTGGTCAGCTAGATGGGTAATCTTGTCATAAAAGGAAATTAAGTTAATTACGTGGGTAGTAATAAAATGACAAGGGTCAAGCCACACATTTCCTAGTTTCTACCTTTTTTTCTGGCACTATAGCAACACTTCCACTGCTCCTCTGCAGCAGTGTCAGTAACTCTGGAGTCAATAACTCTCAACCTGTAAGAGCAGACATCTCTATTTCACAAGTTAATCTTGTAAGAGAAGAGGCAGCCCTTCCTAGAGAAATCACTTAGACAGAGCAATTACATGTTCCAGGAGCTAAAGTCCATCACATCTCCTCACCATACTCTGCAACGTGGTGGACAGATTTACAAAAGCACAGTAATAGTAGAAAAATTGGGATTAGCCATCCAATAGGATGTGGCATATTTTCCTTCAGCTTCCCTTTCTGAAACAAAGTCAGAGTAGTGCATACAATTAAAGCAAGAATAAGATCCTAATGTAGTGAAAAACTGCAATGGATGGTTGTTTTCTTGAGGAGACCTTCAGAAGGAGGCCAAGCATCACATCACAAATGTGAATGGTATGGAATGCATGGCTGGATGACTAAATGTCCATTTGAGATAGGTCTGAATTATTATAAGAAATGGGATTGTTCAGGCATATGTTCATGCATGAGAGAAGCATGATAAGCAGTCATATTTCATGCTTAACAAAGTGTCTCCCTATCACCTTCAAAAAATACATCCACACTGGCAAGCATCCAGCATATCAGATTATGAGAGGGCATTAGTTGAATAGTGCATAAATTTCTGTCATTTCTTTCCTCTTTATTTTCTGGTCTTTTTCTTTCATGAGGAAGAGAGGGGAGAGCAAACTGTACAGATTTGTTGATCAGTGAATGTACAGCTGGTGAACACACAGTTTTCATCAGGACAAATTTACTGCTGGGGACTTCCAAAGGTTAAGAAGGGAAAGAAAAAAGTCCATGTGGAGTCTATAGGCCCCTGCATCAGCAACAAAAATAAGGGTCATTCAGCACTCAGAAAGTGTTAGTAGATCTTGCTTGCATCATTAGTATAGCATCATATTATATTTTCATTTTATTGTTTAGATTATAATTCTGATCTAACACAGAAAAGGACCACTGAATAAAATTTTGTTTCAAAATAGGGATCTTTACCTAAAAAGGAAAAAAAAAATACTGTATAGTGATAAAAATATTAGAGAAAAAACCCACAGAATATAAACTACCATTTATATTCACTCAGATACGGAGGCAAACTAAAAAGGAGAATAAAACCAGCTATAATTCAAGTTCAGGTTATCTTTTTGAGAAAAGATGAAGTGATGAAGTGAACAGTCCTTACCTTGAAATATATTATAACAGAGGTTTGAGAGAAACTGTATCCACAATTCCAGACCTAGAAACTATAATGTAACCAATATCTTAAACTGTTTAGCAAGATCATGACCTGAATATGGGTAATGGCTTAATCATTCAAAAGAATTCAGTTCAAAAAGAGGAACATACCAGAGACAGACACAAATTATTTTGGTTATATTAGGGAAAAAATATATAATGCATTAGAAATATGAATCTGGAACAACTGAATGAATTTATAACAGAGAAAATGTCATCTAAATTTTGGGAATAGTTCCCAGCTGGTAAGATCTGACAGGCTATAAAGCATCTTCCCAAGTGTTACCTCTAGGGAAAGTTAAATAGAAGAGGACCTGCTCTGGGGAGCAATGGAGAGGTGATGGGAAAGCAGCAGTCTGACCTACAGGGTCTTTTCCATCTAGTGCAACCATGGCTCTCTGTAATAGACTTGCCAGCTTCTGAAAAGCAAAGCATGAGCTGAATCAATCTCAAAACCTACTAAGCAGGAGGATGGGAAAATGCTGAAACTACATTTCAAGGTGGTAGGAGTAGGAAAGACAATGCTGGGTGAGTCCTGGGAGCCAAAGTGAAATACAGACCCTAAAATGAGAAGTGTTACAGCCATCTTCTGCTGTGCAGCCCTGGGTACAGAGAGCACTATTAGCAACATGGCCATGGCAATGTGCTTAGCTCAATATAACTGCCTCCCCTATAATAATAATAACCTGAATAATAACTGTAAAGCTTAACAGGATGTTTCACCCCATTATGCCACTGCTGTTCCTTGAGGCAGCCTTAGCCCTCTCCACACGGAATGCCATGCTGTGTCAGTGGGACAGAGCATGTGGAGGTAGTCCACAGAGATAAATTTTACATATATATATTTTTTTTTTGAGCATAGCTATCTTTCTGCTTCACAGGCAGATTTGACATCGAGTTTTTAACATCAAAAATTAAGTTTGAACTGCTGGAAGCTGACACTGGCAGCTGGTGGTGGATGCTTAGAGGAGTGCAAGGCTTGCCAGGTACCTGGGAAACATCTGAACAGGGCTTGAGGGGGCTCAGAAATTGTTGGAAATGTGGTGGTGGAGACCAGGCTCTATAGAAGGGGGGAATTGGCAGCTTTGCCTAATTTTCCTTGCCTGGAATGATGAAAGCAGCCACCCAGAGTTTGATATTAGGGCAGCTGCTGGGCAGATGAGGGCTGCAAAGGCTGCAAAGGGTGGAGGAGGTGGAAGCTCCATCCATGCAAGGTGTGGTCTGGTGGAGCTACTCAGACAGAGCCTTGTAATAGCACCCCATGGCACTGACCTCCATGGACCATCAGACAAAAACCTTTCAACAGTCAGCACTTTGGAGAATGGTGATTTGTGGGAATGGGACATGATGTAAACACTTTAAAAATACAAACATTTGTCTCTTGAATCAATCTTTTTTTTTCTTTCTCCCTGCTATGTTGCAACATTTTGTCAAGTAACATATGTTTACCTCACCATATGCCTGACATACACCTAAAAGATAAGAATGCTTATCAGGTCTTCTCCTGGTGCATGATGGAGACAATGAAGGTAGCAGGACACCCAAAAAGACTAAAAGATAAGGATGACTCATCTCCGGGAAGTCGGGAAATCTGTATGCATCAGGGACTTATGCAAAAAAGGGACCCCTTTTCTTTTCCTGGATAAAAATCGCCCCAGAAGAACCGAAGACGGAGCAGCTCAGAGCAGCCAGCAGCTCGGAGGAGCCAGCAGCTCAGAAGGACACGTGGAAGCCACCTCCTGTGGCTACAAACTCCAGCCAGCTCGGCGCAAAAAGGCGGCAAGCAGCTCTGAAGGCCCAAGCGGAAAGCGGCGAGGCGGCTTTCTTCTAAACCCCCCCTCTCTCGGCACTTGGGCTTCAGCTCCGGGACAGAGAAGCGGCAGGAGCGACAGACCCTACGCACCCGACCACAGCCAGAGGCCAGGGCCGGCGGACGGTGATAACATCTTAATTACCCTCCTTCTTTCCTCTTCTTAACAACTCTTCTCTCCAAAGTAACTAATTGTATAAATCCTAAATAAATCCTTTGAACTTGTTTAAATCATAAAGCCTGGTTATTTTTGTAAACTCACGCGTCGTCTGTGAGTAGTGGCTGAAATTTCCTCGCAAACAAAATATAAATAATAACTCGGATCGTAACAGGACATCACCTCATTTCCCTCCCTCATAGGTGTCAATAGTCAGTAGATATGAAGCCTTAATGGTGGAAAAAGCCTTAGAGCAGGGCTGGAAAAGAGAAGGCTCCAGATAGACCTTATAGCAGCTTCCCAGAATATGAAGGGGTCCTACAGGAAAGCTGGGGTGGGGGTAGTGATAAGGCAAGGGGTAGTGGTTTTAAACTGAAAGAGGGCAGGTTTAGGCTAGATATTAGGGAAAAATTCTTCCCCATGAGGGTTGTAAGATACTGGAAGAGGTTGCCTGGAGAGGTTGTTGATGTCCCCTTCCCTGGAAGTGTTCAAGGCCAGGTTGGATGAAGCCTTGTGCAACCTGGTCTAGTGTGAAGTGTCCCTGCCCATGAAGAGGGGCTGGATTTGATGATCTTCAAGGTTCCTTCCAATCCAAACCACTCCATGATTTTATGATTTACAGGGAGAAGCTGATCCATCAGCAGATACTAAAGGAATTATTGAGTACTGGTAGTCTGTGACTCTCTACACCGAGTCCCCCATCTTCTGGCCTATTATACAGCCAAGAGAAGGAAGACTCTTCCAACACTTCTTCCAAGTTCTTGGAAGACTTCTGATAGGAGTTTTTGTTTTTATCCAACAGCAAAATTGTTCCCTAAGCTTAGGACACAGTTAAGACACATAAGCTACACACAGGGGAATTCAATCTTCTGCATGGTGTAGGAATTCAGAATAGACACCCGTGATCATGTTCAATGTGAAAAGAAATGCATTGTTCAGTGGTTTTTAAAAACTACCATTTATATTCACTCAGATACGGAGGCAAACTAAAAAGGAGAATAAAACCAGCTATATTTTAAGCTCAGCTGTAGAATTTGTGTTGCCTTTGCTGACAAAGGGGAAGAAATACAGCTTCTGTTCACCCCCTAATTCTTGTTGCTATCTGAGTAGGCACCCAAGACTAAGACTAAAACTCCAGTCCTGTTAAATGTTCCTATCTTCAGTATAAATTGAGCTTGTCTCTCTAAATATTTTACAAGACACAAGTTTTTCTGTAATTTCTCTTCATCTTTCTCTTAACTTCATTATTTTTCTACTGGGAACCAATGCCAGATTTGGTAGAAGTTATTGCTTTCCTTATGGGTCACCTCTAGGCTTTTTATCAGGTCCTTTTTCCTTATTCTGACTGAAAACAAGACATTATTAGATATGCCCTCTGCTTATTGATCTCTGCCTCAATTGTAATTGTAATTGTAATATACTGTACTGTAATTGTAATATACATGAACTAGTACTTCATGCTTACATTGTGCCTTACATTCAAAGATCTAATAATAATTCAGTCAGGGGTATAAAGTATTAATGACCAGTATAAAAGAAGGGGAAATACAAAATTAAGAGAAGACAGGAAAAGAAAGTAAATTTTCAACCTTATCTTATTTGAATTCTTCAGAAAGAAGGTAATATTTCAGTTCAGGGGAGAAGAAAATAGAAGTCTAATTTCATCTTTAATGAAAAAAGCAATTTTAAATGTGAAGGACTATATTGAAAATTTTAATTTCGAGACACTGCCTCATTGAAATCCTGCAGCCCTTTGTATTTGTATATATCATCCAATTCATTCACAAATAAACAGCACCAGACCAAAAGTGTAATTGTTTAGGCTTCAGGGATTTTGAAAACTGAGTAAGTCAGAAAATGCAGTCACACATTATATTTGAGGAAAAAGCTGAAAAAAGAAAATATTACAGGTCTTCTGAAAAATAAAAAAAATTAATTTTTTATCCATGCAGGCTGATACATTGTTTGCTGCAGCCTCAAGAAATAATTTTATCTATAGAGCAAAACCAGGAAGGTGATTTTGCTATTTACTTGGGAACTCCTTGGGAAAAAAAAACCAAAATGCACTTAAACATTCATTTAGGATGAAAAAAAAAAGCAAACAAACCCCTGAGATATTAATATAATATATATTTCTTATATATATATGTATAAAATATATAATTCTTAAAATCTTGCCAGAAGTCCTCAGATAAATAGAAGACAACATTTACAAAGTATTGTAATCATTTCATTACAGACTGCAAATACTATTCTGGAGGGCAAAAAAAAGAAATTCAATACTGGTCCATCAATCTGTGTGTCATGGTATAGGATTTCTCCTTGATTTCAACTCAAAATCGAAGGCATGGTTGACAATTAAATTATCTATCACTGCAATGGCATGTTGGTTTCTGAAGCCATCAACTGGCAATTGGGACTTTTTCTAGAGACTCTTGCCATAAAAATGTTTAGTACCACACAAGGTATTATTGAGGTGCTTTTGACAGCATTTCACACCCCATTTGCTGCCAAAGTTATTAGATTTTTGTCAATGGTTAAAGAGTAAATTGACTCTAAAGGGCTTCTTTAAAGCACTGAGGCATGAGATTAGAACCATTTAGAAATTATCTTGATCTTTACTTCATCTTGTGTTCAAAAGTAAAGGTCCCCACCTGTTCTAGCTACCCTATTTAAAAGGAAACACTTAAGGTTAATACAGATATTGAAATGGTGCCCTTTGTATGTGGCTTCTGGCAGCTGAATTATTTGGAACTTTACCTTTGGTAAAGCAAATGTCTGAATGGAGATCAGCTGTAACTACTTCCAATGACAAAACCAAAAAACTTGGCAAATCTGGGATGAAGATCTGGAATGAAGGCTGATAAGCATTGCCAAATGCCTTTTCCAAGGATAAAACCAGCAAAACTCAAACAACAGGAAAACTGAGCTCAGACAGACACATTCTGAAGACTGTACTAATAACACCATGACCTGATGTACACAGAACAAATCCTCTCACCTTTTTATACCTATGTAGAGATACTATTGTCCCACTAAGTCCTAAGAAGTACTAAATCCTGCCTCTGGGTTGGGCAAATCCCAAGCACAAATACAGGCTATGGGGAGAAAGGATTGAGAATATCCTTGAGGAGAATGTGGGAGTGTTGGTGAATGAGAAGCTCAGCAATGAGTGAGCAATGTGCAAGCTCAGAAGGCCAACAGTGTCCCAGGCTGCATCAAAAGAAGAGTGGCCAGCAGGTTGAGGAAGGTGATTCTTTCCCTCTATTCCTCTCTCAAGACCTCAAATGCAGTGCTGGATCCAGTTCTGGAGCACTCAGCACAGAAAGAACAAAGAACTCCTGGAGGTGAGTCCAGAGGAAAGCCATGAAGATGTATGGAGGGCTGGAGAACCTCTGCTATGAAGACAAGCCAAAAGAGTTGGAGTTGTTCAGCCTGGAGAAGGCTCCAAGGAGAACTTAGAGAGGCCTTCCTGTACTTGGAGGTCCTGCAGAAAAGCTGGGGAGGAACTTTTTACAAGGGCATGGAGTGATAGCACAAGGGATAATGGTTTCAAGCTGGAAAAGAGTAGATTTAGCTTAGACATTGTGAAGAAATTCTTTAGTGTGAGTGTGATGAGACACTGGCACAGGTTGCCCAGAGAGGCTGTGGATGCCACATCCATGGAAGTGTTCAAGTCTGGGCTGGATGAGGCTTGGAGCAACCTGATCCAGTGGGAGGTGTCCCTGTCCCTGGGGGTTTGGAACTAGACGATGTTTAAGGTCCCTTCCAACCCAAACCATTCCATGATTCTGTTCCTATTGTGCTCTCACAGCTCCCTTTAGAGGAATAACATCATGTTTCTTAATTGTTTTCTTCTTTGGCAATATTTTTTTTTAATATAACAAGCTCGATGCCTCATCATTCCTTCACTGCAGAATCATTAAACCACTTCATTACTTTCAAGTCCCTTGGATGGCTTATCCATTGCTAAGAGACCAGCAGGCTTTGCTCTCCAAAGCAGTGCTGAAATGGAGCACTCAGTATCCCTCAAATTGCATGTGCTTCCTTCCTTCATTAGTAAATACATCCAAATCTCCCAGGTCACTTAACCTCAGAAGCTCAGTACCAAGTAGTTTTAACTAAAACCACCAGTATTTTAAAATTCCTGCTTATAGCTGAAAGTGCTTTCAGATCATTTACATCAGCCAGGTCTAGGGTATAACTAAAAGTTACTTCAACAGGTTCCTTACTGTTCTGGAGTTTGAATGCAAGATGGGAAAGACTGCAAAAGGCAAAATTTATCTTTAGACATTCACAAAATTCACTCTGTATATTCAGGTGCTATGAGATGGAGACAAAAGGCTCACATCTCCCAGCTACCTGTTACTGATCTGAAATACTCACTGTTTCTTTAACAGCATCAACCTGGCTCCCATAAATTGAGGAAGATGTGTTAGTTTCAACTATATACACAAGGGCATCATCAGGCCTCCAGTCTACTTGGTTGACTCATTGCAGATATTTTGTATTTCCTGGAGGAATTCCATCAACTTAGGGCATTTTGTGTCAGCAATGACAAAGTCCTCATGCATATCAGCCTCTGGAAGTTGATGTAACACCTCAGTGGTTTCATTAATCTGTGCTATATTAAAAAGCAATCAACCAAACAACAAAACAAAACAAAAAAAGCAAAAAAAAAAAAAAAGAAACTACAAAGAAAAAAAGAAAAAAGAAAAAAAAGGAAAGTAGAAAAAAGAAAAAGAAAAAAAGAAAAAAAGAAAAAAGAAAAAAGAAAAAAGAAAGGAGCAGGAAGAAAAAAGTAAAAAGATAAAAGAAAAAAGAAAGAAGAGAAAAGAAAAAAGGAAAAAAGAAGAAAGGAAAAAGAAAGAAAAAAGAAGAAAGAAAAAGAAAGGAGAAAATGGAAAAAAGAGAAAAAAGAAAAAAGAAAAAAGTAAAAAAAAGAAAAAAGAAAAAAGAACAAAGAAAAAAGAACAAAGAAAAAAGAAAAAAGAAAAAAAAAAACCAACCCAAAGACAAAACCAAAAAAACCCAAACAAACAAACTAAAAAACTCAAAGAGCTCTGAAGTGGCTAAAACCAGGCATGGTACCAGTCAGAGTACCCCATTTGTCTCCTGCTTTGTAACACTGCTTTGGCATTTGAGAACACACACCCTTGTTCACACACAATCCCAAACCACCTTCTAGGAAATGCAATTTTGTGTCTGATGGTTTTTTGTTGGCAAAATGCCTTTGATTTATTCCTTAAAAGCATCCCAGATGAACTATTAGTTCTCTTCCTTGGCACCAAAAAACACTGGAAAAGCATTGTTGTCACTGTAAAAGAAAAAAATAAAATAAAATTTTTTAAAAATCCCTTTTTTCACTCTGAAACACAGTTGCAGAAAACTCTTTAGTTAAAACAGTTGCCAGTAACTAGAGAATTGTGTCTTGCTGTGCCTAAATCAGATATGATTTGGGCTGTTGTGTTGCCTCTTGACATGAACTCTGTTTCCTGCATCCAAATTATTCTAAGTGACCCTCTAATCTTCTCATTTTGCTTTGATTCAGAGATAAATGTCTTAGCTTTAAACTACTGTATTAGCAAAACCTCCTCTCTAGACTAATGTGTTGGCAAAAGTCATTTTTCACTGAATGTTAGGCCTGACAAAGAATTATTATTATAATGTGCTGGAGACATTTTGCTCATTTTCACTCAAATTTTGCCTTCCCATTCATCACTCTCCTGCTGTTGGGACTTCCAGAATTATTTATTCATGCACAAAACTTAAGTGTGGTGGAGGAGAGGTGAAAATGCACAAATGGCATGGGAAATGCCATTCCTTGCCCCTCTGCTCCACTCAATGAGTTGAAACTGTCTCTTTTTTTGAATTCCTATCAACTGTGACAATAGGTAAAGTCTCTCTTCTTAGTTCTTCTCTTTACTGTTTGCATCTCACTAATACATATGAAAAAGATCCTCTCTTCTCTACCAGGTCAATCCAGACCATGTTTTCTTGACTTATGTTGCTAGCATCAGCCCACATTGCTGATGATCCACTGGTTTCTAATTAGATTTCAGCTTCCTTAGAGCTATCAACAAGCTTAAAACATGGCCCTGTCTATCCCATGAACAAGAATGCCATCAGGACATTAAACTATGAACCAGGCTAATATATTTATGACTTAGAATGGTTTACACAATTCTCTGTGTCATAGCTATTTGCCCTTATCAGTGCAAATTTATACAGGGAAAGTCTAGAAAATGGGATTCTTGACTGACAAGAAGGTCAGGCCTACAAAAAGTTGTCATGGAGTCAAATAGAAAAGAGGTCATTCAGGATGATAGAGGAGTAGCTGGGCTGCAGCAAAAGAACCATGGCCAGCAGGTGAAGGGAGATGATTCTCCCTTCTCTCCTGTGATACTCTACATCATAGATTCAATCATAGAATCATAGAATCATAGAATCATAGAATTGGCTGGGTTGGAAGGGACCTCAGAGATCATCAAGTCCAATCCTTGATCCACTCCCGCTGCAGTTCCCAGCCCATGGCACTGAGTGCCACATCCAGGCTCTTTTGAAATATCTCCAGGGATGGAGAATCCACCCCTTCCCTGGGCAGCCCATTCCAATGTCTGATCACCCTCTCCCTAAAGAAAGTCTTTCTAATGTCCAACCTAAACCTCCCCTGGCACAACTTGAGACCTCTTGTGCCCTCTTGTCTTGCTGAGAGTTGCCTGGGAAAAGAGCCCAACCCCCCCCTGGCTCCAACCTCCTTTCAGGGAGTTGGAGAGAGTGATGAGGTCTCCCCTGAGCCTCCTCTTCTCCAGCCTCAACACCCCCAGCTCCCTCAGCCCTTCCTCACAGGACTTGTGCTGGATCCCTTCACAGCCTCCTTGCTCTTCTCTGGACCTG
Source organism: Heliangelus exortis (assembly GCF_036169615.1). Classification (NCBI taxonomy): domain Eukaryota; kingdom Metazoa; phylum Chordata; class Aves; order Apodiformes; family Trochilidae; genus Heliangelus; species Heliangelus exortis. The sequence goes on along the minus strand of NC_092423.1, from coordinate 147,894,908 downwards.
CTTTTTACCATGACAGGGAGTGATAGTACAAGGGGTTTAACTGAAACAAGGTAGATTTAAGTTAGAGATTAAGAAGAAATTCTTTAGTGTGATGGTAGAGAGACACTTTCACAGGCTGCCCAGGGAGGTTGTGGATGCATCCTCCCTGGAAGAGTTCAGGCCAGGTTGGATGGGGCTTGGAGCAACCTGGTCTAATGGGACATGTCCCTGCTCATGCAGGGGCATTGGAACTAAGTGATCTTTAAGGCCCTTCCAACCCAAACCATTCCATGGTTCTATAATAAGAAAGGAGAAAAGGTTGACATGGCATCATCTAAACTCACATATCAGACCAGGAGGACATGAGTGAAACTGAGGCAAAAGTTATGTAGGCTGAACTGCAAAGAGTTTGGGAGGTTAAGATGAAATAAGTGAAGAAATCCAAAAAAATCTTAAGACTCAGTGGAATTTGGTAAATGAGGAAGATGGAACTTTTCAGAAAGTGTTCAAAATGGACTTATATAAGGATGGAAGACTGACAGAAGATGAGCCAATGCATGGACCTTGACATTTTGCAATGTGCAGAAAGGGGCTGAAACCTACATACAGATCAAGAAACTTCTCTGTAGTCTATCCATTGATAGCCTTAATGAATTATTATTAATTTAATTAAAATACTTTAATATTTCACAGTACTTCTGTCTGTCTCTGAGGCACCAGGTTGTCCAGTAGTGATCTTGGTGGTAGACTCCATGTTATGTAGGCTTCATTTCAACTGACCAAGTGTAGATGACTCTTTAAAGTGACACAAATCACATCCTAAACTCCATTTACTCTACCAGACTCTTTTTGTCTATAAAAGGAGCCCAATGTAACCTATTTAAGTTTGTGCTTCAGGTCAATCTCACTCCTGCAGTTCAAGATGAATCCCACTCCAGCTTGTCCTAGAGTTCTTTCATTGTTGTTTTGACAGTTTCTGGTATTATTTTCCTCACATACAAGATAAGCACCTCTCCCTCCACCAGACTTTCTCACATTCTCATGCCTTGGAATAAGCTGTAAAGCTCACCCTTCTGCTGCTGAATTTCTGCTTTTTCTCTTCCAAACTTGCCATCTGCCCAGTGCTTTAGGTGCAATGTTGTCACCTTTCATTAAAGTGTTCATCTGGGAAAGGGCAAGGTATTCATAAATTAACCATAAGGAAAAAGCTCCTTTAGAATAACCCTCTATGGCCCTTTCACAACTTTTCTCTCCATGAATAACTCCACTGCTACTTTCATGGTAACCTGATGGCTTCCCTGCTCTAGTTGGATAGCCCTGCCAATGAGAACCTCTGATCAGGGTGTTTTTAGATACTCATACATTTTCTTGAGGCACAAATTCACTTTGGAGAACAGTCCAACCCAACTTCTGCCTGTGTAGAAAGGAAAATATTCCACTACACATCACTGGGACAAAAATTTTCATGAAATGGACCTTGAAGCAATATGAGTCAAGGCTGTTTCTAATGGCCTGAGACTGCTGATGACTCTGCTTTACAGGGGTGAAAACAGGAACAAAATCCATTTTTACCATAACCTGAAAAGAAACCTCAGTATCTTCTGACTTGTGGTAAATAATTTTTTTGTCAGGCTCTGAGAGTTCCCACGGTGTGCTCCTTATCTGAAACATCTCCATTCATTCTACCCATTCTTCCCTCTCTCTCCCCTGACACTGGGCCAAAGGAAACTAAAGGCTTGACAATGACAACTTGTATCCTGGCATCTGGAAATGTCCCTATCAGTTCAGACAGCATTCTGATCAGCTGAAAGAAAATGGAGGAGTTTACAGACTGAGTGTTTGTGGCAGGGATTTTTTTCCTTCCCTTTGCCTAGATTCAGCTGATTAGATCAGAGCTTAAACAGAAGAAAGAGAGCACATACAGCCTGACCTTGTCATCCTAAGTGGTTGTGGCATTCCCAAGAATGCTCAGCTGCTCTCACTCTTCTTTTCTAGCTGCTCTTTGTCTCACAAAAGGTTTCTGCAACAGTAAACAAACAAACAAACAAAAAAGAAATCCTATGGGAGAACCCCCTCCAACAACCACAATGGTCCTAAAAACCCCCTTTTCATTGCTAGCTTCTTTTAACACAATATATAAGTAATTCACTGCACATTAGAAATGCTCCTACTTGATGAAAAAAAGGCCATGAGCAATTAGTGGTTACAGCTTAAGACCCTGGACCCAAACCCACAGCAAATTAAAGAGCAGAGCTGAGATCACAGCTCACAACAAGGTTGCATGCCAGGCTCTGAAGTCAAGACAGCTTTAATGAAATCAAATATTGGATATTTAATTGCACCAAAATGGGAAAACTTGATTATGTGAAGAAATAAAACCAGAATAGCAATCTCTGATCACTCTTCTAGTTGTTACTTGGTTTTCAGGGAATTAAGACTTTCCCCAGCATCTCACTTGAGCCATCTTTCAAACGAGTATCTTAAGCAGTAAAGTTGTGGGATTCATTAAATGTGTCCTCTGTGACTCTCACAAATCACAGAGAGCAAATACACTGCCACAGAAATAATTCTCATCTTTTACTGGAAATACTAACTAATTACTGGTTTTGCTTAGGTAGCTAGAAGTTTATACTCTGTGGCTCTGTTCCTCCAGGATAGAAACCTGTGTGCCTCAACATTGGCTACTGGTGCCATTTTTAACATCTGAGTGTATCCTGCCTGACATCCAGTTGCTAACTCAACACAGCACAGGTCTCCTGTGGTTTACAGACTATATCTACCATATACTGAGGGCTTTTAAATTGCCTCTAGACATTTCTGTGTAGAAAACTGAACTCTTCCCCTACCCTAGATATGAATGAAGTCTCTTGGAGCCTGAAGCTAACTCCAAGGCACTCTCTTAAGGTTAATAAAGAACAAAAAAATATGTAGAACAGTTTGGGTTGGAAGGGACCTTAAAGATCATCTAGTTCCAGTCCTCCTGCCATGGGCAAGAACATTTCCATTAGATCTGATTACTGCAGACTGGAGCCCCATCCAACCTGGCCTTGAACAGTTCCAAGGATGGAGCAGCTACCTCTTCCCTGGGCAACTTGTTTCAGTATCTCACCATCCTATTAGTAAAGAATTTCTACCTAATATTTCATCTAAATCTCCCTTCTTTCATCTTAAAACTGTTCCCCCTTGTCCTATTACTCAATGGCTTTGTAAAAAGTCCCTCTCCTGCTTTCCTGTAGGACATGTAACTGCTGGGACATGAGAATAAGACATGGATGGGCTGTAGAGAATCCATCTTTGCAGTCATCCAGGAAATTCAAGTCTTAGTTAATGGGAACACAAAGAGTGAAAGAGTGTGTGAAAACAGGCACCAAGCCACAATTCCACTCTCAATTTTTGATTTATCCTCTGTGTCCCCACACACACCCACGAAAAAACTAAAATGAAGGCTTGGTCCAGACTGCAGAAAGAGAGCAAATATACCCAGTACCTTAGTCCACAGGTATCTTCTTTATCTAGAAATGGAACAAGATAAACAGAGTGCCTTCATAGGGCTTCAGAAATTTCCCATAACTTTATTTTGTTTCTTCTTAAACTCAGGATTTACTGAAGTTGAGATAAAGGCAGCAACATGGACTGCTCATTGGTGTAGCAGAAGCAGTTTGTGCAATCCCATGTTTGGTTCCACTCTGTACCTGTGGGATGTTCCTCTCTGCTCTAGGCTGCTTCAGTTCATTTTGTGTATAATCCTACACAGTAATTAATTTATTGACCAACTGGTCATTGGACTCAGGTCTCTTGTAGTGGCAACAACCAGTACTTAGTTCTTTCCTCCAAAATATGTGCCATTCTATTTTTACAGTTAAAAAATAGTCACAGTTTGTGTCCTAAACTGATCAACTCAATGTTGAACCTTTTTTTTTTGTTTGTTTTTTTTGACAGCTATTTCTAAGAAAAAACGTGCTTTTTGAACCAAAATTGCAAGGCATTTGACTCTCATGATGTCAACATCATGACAAAACCTTTCTGCCTTCTTGTCCTACCTATACTACAGAACAAGCTGGTCCTCTGTGTCTGACTGAGGTCATTAAGACAGTCTCTAAAGATGCTTCACTTTACAGCAGATAAGGCTGTGGATGGATGCTTTGGGTGAGAAGGTTTCTTTGACCGTGGTGATCCTCAAGATGGAAAGCTGAAAACAAAATTAAGGGTAATAGAAAATGGAATAGTGTTGCCTTTCTCTGTTTAGAAGAAAGAGGGAAAGATTACTCATGGGGATGAGTTGGAAGGGAAAGGGTCAGATCCAAACTAGATTTGTCCACCTCAGAAATTTCTCAGAGCATAGCCAAGAGACAGTAAGGACCAAGTCCCTCACTAAACTTTTGTCATCTCTCCTTTATTTTTAAAATATTCTCAAATGCAAAATCCATGCTGCTAGACCATCTTTTTGCTAGAGCACTCTCCCAGTCTCCTATCTGAGCTCTCCTCTTACTTCATGGACTTAAAATCTCTACCACACAATCCAGAAGGGCAGTTACCAGCCAAGGTGGGAAGTACCTCAAGATTCTCTTTGAATCCCTCTATCCCTGTGCCATAGACTTTGTGTTGTACTCCAGTGGCAAAGCCACTCCCCAGGCCCTATAACCAGTCTCCACTCTCACCAGACCATCTATTTGCTCTCCTAGCCTAGTCTTGATTGTTTAACTACTCCCCCACTAAGCATATAATATGTAAAGTCATAACTCAGATCCTAATCAAGCTCAAGGACATCAATGGAAATAATTGGACTGACTTAAGTATCTAGTTCTTGTGATTGATGTACTGAGCAAAGGGCTGGAAGATCTGGGCTGCAAGCTTGAAATTACTTAGAGATTTAACTCCCTGCTCTCCACTGATGCTAAAAGGAGAAATTTTCATTTCTCAAGGAGTCCTTAGTGGATATCCCTGTAGGGTTGTCACAGAAGCACAGTTCTGGAAATACTCTGTCCTCTCTGTTGTACCTGAGCTCCCCCACCTGTGCAACAGGTTTTCTACACCAAAAAAATCAAGAAGCTCAAATAGTTCATTTGATGATAAGTTGTTTGTTTTTTTTTTTTTTTTTTTCTTTCTTTTTATCACAAATGGTGATTTAATTGCCTCAAAGGTATTCTACATTTAGAACAAAGTGCTTTAGTACGTGTTGTAATAAAACACTTGGCTCACTGGGGAGTAATACTGTAAGAGTTTCCCATTCAGCATGGTGATATCTGAATTTCTGATGACAGAAGGGTCACTTGTGGTATTTCTGGTCCCAGATTATGTGAGCGAATTGCAAATGCACAGCCAGTGAAATTAATGCAAGTCCCACTTAATATTCCTTGTTCTTGTATTTTTTACCAGTTAAGAAATGCATTTGAGATGAAAGTGGCATCAGCTCAGAGCAAAAGGGTTCAACACTTCCAGAGAATACTTCTACAGCATTTGCCATATGATTTTCCCTGAGGCACTCTCAAATGATCCATGACTTTATAATGTATGTAAAGTGGTTTGAACACACACACAGAGCAAAATACTATTGCTGCCTTGTTATTAAATTTGGGTTATTATTGCCATAAGTGCTTGTGTTAGTATTATTAGTAGTAGATGATAGGGTTTATTATGAAAAAATTGTTACAAGTTTTAGTAATTGTTAAAACTGCTCCCTTAAGATACTTTGTTCATCTGGCTGTTCATCCTAGGTCATATAATGGTCCAAGTCATCAGCACATTTGGGACTTTGCTTTCTGCCAAGGACCAAAAAAGAGAAAGAGAGAAAATGCTTATTCACAGATTGGTGAATAATAAATTTAATGAGATTTTATAGAAAACTTTTGCCAAACATAGATGCTAGACTTTGTTCTGCAAACCCATATCTATGCTGCTATAGCGTTGGAAAATAACACTCAAACTTTTGATAGGGAGGGAGGATGAAAGAAGTGATTTGGGTCCAAACACCTCATGCAGTGAATAAACCCATATTTAAACTTTCATTTCAATTCTGTCAGTTTCCATTTCTCAACACCATTTAATTCTTAATGCTGTTCATTTTGCCATCACTACGGTCCCAATATTTATTATTTTTTCATCATTGTGTTTTTATGCCAAGCATGGAAACAGAAGTTTGCTTTGGGATTACTTGCCACTTATCTTACAGAGAACAATCTTTCCATTGCTGTGCTTGATTACTTCTGATAAGAGTTGGACTGTAGTGAAGCAAAACCACTGACATCCATTGCAGGATGCCATGATTGTATTTTTCCAGGATTTTGAATTAACTTAAGAGTGATATTTGGTACCAAACTGCTAAGAGCTACTTGGTCTTGGCCTTTCACAGAGGTTATGTGAGAGTTAGATCAGTTTATAGTAGTGGAGATAATCCATTTATGCCTTAGACATTACTATTTTAATTTATAACTCAATTACAAGTACAAAACAATCCTCAGATTCCTCCTGGCATTGTTGAGGTTTAACTCCAGCCAGCATTAAGTACCACGCATCCACTCATTTATTTCCCTCCAGTGGTGGGGGAGAGAATTGGAAGAGTGATGTGAGATACTTGTGGGTTAAGAAAAAAAAAAGCAGTTTAATAGATAAAGCAAAACCACACACACAGGCAGAGGAAAACACAGAATTCATTCACTGCTTGCCATAAGCAGGAGGTGTTGGGATGGGGTGAGGAGCAGAAAAGGCTTTGACTGTGTAAACACTGCTCAGCATTAACAAAAAGGTCCCTCTGTCATCAGCACTGTTTTCAGCACAAATATAAAACATAACCTCATACTAGATCCTATGAAGAAAATTAACTCTATTCCAGCCAAATCTAGCACAGTTCCATTCAAGAAATTACCAACCAGGCATTTCTCTGATTTTGCTGACTTTAAAGGGTTTGCTTAAACATGGTCTGGAAGAAGGGTTCTTTCCTGCATCAATTTACATCTTCACTATTCAAATAAATCCGAGTTGGTTCTTTTTGACTGTCTCCAGGTCAAGAATGTAAGGGACAGAAAGATGCTGACTCAGATCCACAAGCTTTATGGATGCTAAATTTGTGTTAAGTGCTGTAAAGCCATCACAGCTGGGGAAGGAACAAAAAATACAACCTATACAACCTCTGCCCTTATCTCAATCCATATATTATTTGAATTTTTAAACCTCTACTAGACAAGGGCTCTATACAACACTGAATTTTGTAGCACAGGTGTTCAGGGATGCTTCATCACAGGACAGCAGTGATGTTCCAGCATACTGCTAGAAGACTACTTGTGGGAACTCATTGATAGCCCTGTGGGGTGGCACTTTGATGACTTCTTAGGCACAAACAGCTCCCAAAGAGTGTTGTAAAGAATTACAGAGGCACTTTCCATGTAGAAGTGTCCAAAGTCTATCACCTCTCCTGTGAAACCAGGCTGAGGGAGCTGGGGTTGTTCAGCCTGGAGACAAGGATGCTCCAGGGAGACCTGATAGTGACCTTCAAGTATCCAAAGGGGGCCTGCAGGAAGGATGGAAAGGGACTGTTTGCAAGGGCCTTGAGTGATAGGATGAGGAGCAATGGTTTTAAATTAGACAAAAGTAGATTTAGATTGGATGTTAGGAAAAAAATCTTCACCATAAGGGTAGTAGAAAAATGGCACAGGTTATCCAGTGGGGATGGTTGAGGCCTCATCCTTGGAGATATTCAAGGTGAGACTTGACAAGGCTCTGAGCAAACTGATCTGGTTGAGGGTGTTTTTGGTTTTTTTTGAGTTCACCTTCCACATGTCAAGGTTTAACTGTGGACTGGCAATTCAACAAATGCCAGATGTGCTCCATTAGCCCCTCTCCCTTTCCAGAAAGGGAAAGGAAAGAGAATAAGGGAGACAGACTTATGGGTTGGAAACTAAACTACACAGCTTTAATGAAAACAATAATTATGAAAAAGAAAGTAATGAAATGTATGCAAATATATACAAAAATAATATCATGGCCATCCCAGTAATGCTCAACATTTCCATTGAGGCTGCAAGGCAGGTTTTGGGAAAATCCTGGACTGTATTCCTTGACACAGAAGCACATGGGAGCTGGATTCAGGAGTGCACTGACTGGGACACAAGAAGAAAGACAGAGTCCTCCCAGGATGCTGGCCATGAATGAAGAGAACTTAATCCTCAGGATTCCTCAGCTTTATACTGAGTTATGACATGTATGATATGGAATACTTGATTTAGTTCATTTTGGTCTCCTGTATGATCCACTTCTCCCCAGAGGAGGGTGTCAGGTGTGACCCCTTTAACTCTCTTTCATTTGCAATACATAAGAAGTTTGTCAGAACCAAGCAGTGACCTTGGTTCATCCCAGTCTCCAGCACTAACTATAAACACTGAGTGTTATTAGACATAGAATTTGAACACTTTTCCAAATTCTGACACTGGCTGAAAAACATGATGGTGATTTCGGAAAGTGCAGTTGCAGACCTAACTGAAAAATAAAATTACTTAAAAGGAAAATCAGTTCAACTGCATAATACCATGGAGAATTTTTTGTTGCATATCAGTTTGGACACAAAGTTCTGTGATGATCTTACATATTGGTAGTAATTAAGAGAAAGAACAAAGGAAAGACAGAGAAAGAAAAATTAAGAGGAAGAATAACAGGAAGGGGAGGAGGAGTAGAAGAAGAGAAGACAGGAAGGCAGGAAGGAACTTTCATAATAGAGTTCTTCAGTGATTTACTTCTGAAATGATTTTTTCCTTCCAAAATTTACTTAAAGACTTTTTAACTCTAAAACAAAACTAAACCCAGATGCTTCTTTTGGAGTCATACAAAAAAGGTTTTGTGAAAGCAGAAAGCTCATTTTGTGAGACTATTTAGCAGCAAAGCCTTTTCATTTCATTTCATGGGTCTATTTCAATGTAGTTTCTCCTTTTCCTGCATTTTCAACTTGGCTGAGGAATTCAAAACATCTGTACTCACTGAACTGTATGAAATTTTTGAGGTGCCCAGACAGAATAACAAGGGTTTGTAAGTCAGCCTTCTTCTAATGTCTTACCTCTCAATATAGAGTTTATAATTTAAAATGTCAGAGATACCTAAGAATATTCACAGCTAAGGCCTGGGGAAATGTTCACTTTTACTCCAGGTTCAAAAGGGCTCAATTTTGTCTTAATACAGCTGAAGTGTGTATTACTTCTCGAGGGTAGGAAGGTTCTGCAGAGGGACCTGGACAGGCTGCTTGGATCAGCTGAGTCCAATTGTATGAGGCTCCAAAAAGCCAGGTGCTGGGTCCTGCATTTTGGTCACAACAACCCAAGGGAATGCTCCAGGCTTGGGGAAGAGTGGCTGGAAAGTTCCCAAAGAAAAGCACCAGCAGGTGTTGGTCAACACTTGGTTGAACATGACCCAGCAGTGTGCCCAGGTGGCCAAAAAGGCCAATAGCAACCTGGCTTGTGGTAGCAATAGTGTGGCCAGCAGGACTTGGACAGTGATCATCCCCTTGTACTTGGCACTGGTGAGGCCAAACCTCAAATCCTGGGTTCAGTTATGGGTTCCTCACTAAAAGAAGGACATTCAAATGCTGGAGTGAGTCCAGAGAAGGGCAACCAAGCTTGTGAAGGGTCTAAAGAAGAGGTCCCATCAGGAGAAGCTGAGGGAATGGAGATGCTTTAGTTTGGAGGAGCCTGAGGGGAGACCTTATTGCTCCCTACAACTACTTGAGGGAGTAGTAGGGACATGGATGCTGGGCTCTTCTCCCAAGTAAATAACAGTAGGATTAGTGCAGATGGCCTGAAGCTACATCAGGGGAGGTTTAGACTAGATATTAAGAAGAATTTCTTTACTGAAATAGTAGTTGGACACTGGAACAGGATGCACAGGGAGGTGGTGGAGTCACCATCCCTGGAAGTATTAACATTTAGCCATGGCACTTCAGGACATGCTGTAGTGGGCATGGTGTGGTGGGGGTTTTTATTTTATTTTTTTCTTCCAGTGGACAATAAGAATCTGTGATCTTAGAAGTCTTTTCCAGCCATGATGATTCTTTGATACTCTCTAAGTGCCTGGCTTTGTTTCAGCAAATCTCAGACATCTGGAAGCAGCATTTCACAGGACCTCCATCAGCATATGACAAATTGTAGGAAGGCTTTAAGCTTCTATAGAACTGGGTTTGAGTAAAACAACACCCTCTGGCTTGTTTTAATTCCCCTTCCTCATCTGTATGGCTGATACATGCCTGCCATATCATTTTAGAAAATACTGTATTTTTTGCCCCAGTGCCACTTCAACATTCTTAATCCCCCCAAAATCAATGACTGTTCAACAGAGGCTACATCAGGGAGAACTTGAAACCTTTATTTGTTTGTACCAATAGTCTGGAAATCATGAGAGCTGCAAATAAGGATTGATGTGCTGTGCAGTCTGGCATAAAAAGAAAAATGGCCATGTATGAGTAAGAGAAAAATATGGAATGGAAAAGAGCAGCAGAGGAGATAATTTTCACAGAACTGGGACTGAAAACATAACATTGAATCCCTACCATTTTTGATGCATTTCTTGGAGCTCTGGCCAGTAAGAATTTTTCTGATAGGAATTTTATGAAAAATATATATTTTTTTTTAATTTTATTTTTGTGAGCAAGAACGGAAGAATCATGGAAAAAATTTCCTTTTTAGTAAAATAAATTTAATTAAAAAAAAAAATTTAGCCCAACATCTAACTCTTGCAGGAAGAGCTTCTGAAGCTTTAACTTTTTCCTCTTTTTCTTATCTGATCACCCATAGGAAAACAGTCTATTCTGTGAGATTTCCAGGAATCTTTCCTAAAATAGACTATGTAGGCTTTGTGATATTGGGTTAGCATCATCAAAGCACTGTGCTGTGTTGATGGACGATGCTGTTTAGATATCAATTATCTCAAAAATCAAGGTTTTAATAATGCAATGAAGGCAGAACTTTACTGCAAGAGTAACAGAGCACTGGAACAGGATGCCCAGAGGGTCTTTTGTCTCTGGAGACATTTGAAAGCTGCCTGGATGCCATCTTGTGCAACCTGCTAGGTGAAAATGTTTTGGCATGCAGGTTGGAGAAGATCTCCAAGGGTCCATTCCAACCCCTGACATTCTGTGATTCTGTGCCATAAGTGGTTGTGTCAGGAGTCATAGAAGCATAGAATGGTTTGAGTTGGAAAAGACCTTAAAGCTCATCCAGTTCCAACCCCCCTGCATGGGCAGGGACACCTTTCACTAGGCCAGGTTGCTCCAGGTCCCATCCAACCTGGACTTAAACACTTCCAGGGATGGGGCAGCCACAACTTTCCTGGCAATCTGTTCTAGTGCCTTGCCACTCTCACAGTAAAGATTTTCCTCCTAATATCTAATCTATATCTCCTCTCTTTAAGGTTTAAATCATTTTCCCTTGTCCTCTCACTACAGACCCATACAAATGGCCCTACCCAGTTTTCTTGTAGGACCCCTTAAGGTATTGGAATGTTGCTACAAGGTCACCTCTTCAGGCTGAACAACTTTCCAGGTTTAACATGGCAAGAAAATCCTCCCCCCATATATACCTGGAACATTTGGATTTCCTACATCCTCACAGTAATGTTAGATCTCCAGAAGCACCAGTTTTCCATGAGATTTCTCTTCTATCCCATGTTTGATCAATTCTCAAGGTATCAGTGAAAGTCCTAATCTTTGCTGTTTCATCCCTTTTTTTGCCATATTGTGTCTGCCAGAAATATTTCCATGAAAGTTAAAATAAAAAAATGAAAAGACAGCATTTTCTGTCGATTCACCTAAGGATCAAGAAAGTGAGATTAAAACAAGGTTTAGGAAGTGTTGTAACTCTGAAACATGGACGTGGGGCCTGCCCTGGTGCTGAGGACTCAAGATGCTCAAGCTGTGAAGGCTGCAGAGGGGAACAGAGCCAGAGGTGGGCATGGTGTGTGTGTGGGGGGGTGGTAATTTCTGTGCTGGTTGGGAGAGGAAGGGTGTTTAGAATTTAATATTTCAATATTAAGGGGAAGCACCTAGAAATGGGAAATACCAAAAGTCTTGTGAGAAACCTTTAACTTTCTGCATTTTCTGCTACATCAGCTAAGAGGGAAAAATACCCAAACAACTCTAGTACATAGAAATATAACTTTACAGTCATGCATTCAACAGGTATCTCATTTTCTTAGATGTACCCTCCATATATTCTTTACAAGTAGAGCTCAGTATCTTCAGAACCTCACATGACCAGACCTGTGAGATCTGGCTGGAAAACTTTTTTACACAGGAAAGTCAAAATACAGTGAGGATTTCCCATCAACTTGAAAACGTTTTGCATGGACAAGGCCTGTCCTCCACAGCCTTATTTTATAAGTTTGCAGCAAGAAACTGGAAATAAAGCCATACTAGTTGTGACTTTTAAACACAGTCTTATGTTTGAAACACACACATACCATTGGGTACAAGGCCATGAATCTTGTTTAGTGGGTGGTTATAGTTATATGTAAAGAGTAGAGATTAAATTAAGCATTGCAGGAAGGTAGTGCATCTTTTCTGGGCAATTACACATACCTTGTATAATCTAATGAGCTGTTATTGGGCCCTAATGGAACATTTGAAGAGAGTTATTGTATTTTTTCACAGTTTGCTGGATTGGAGAAGTTAATTGATTTACCAGGGAAAATGCCTCTCCCTTTCCCCAGACCCCCACCTCCTTTTAAAAAACATACAGAAATAGAAACACAGCAAGAAGAAAGACTAAAATAGGTGGTAATTGGGTCCAACATCATTAAAGAAAGATCAATTCCACAATATTTTCCCCCATAGCAATCTACAGTGGTAATGCTAACACTTAGCTCTGCAATAGCTCTGTTCATCCACAGATTCCTAAGTGCTTTGCAAGGAGGACAGTCCAGAGCATTTCCTTCTTTCAACTTGTCATTAAAAAGATATTAAAAATGCCACTGCAATACTAAGCTACAATGACCCCAGGTTTTTGATTTGGTTTGTTTTGGTTTTGTTTTTAATATGCTTTTATTTGTGGACTTATTTAAACCCCAGAATACTTTCAAGCAGTAGTTGAAGTAAAACATTAAGGAGGTATTTTTCCAAGTATTTAATTATTAAAAATACAGAGATTTTTTTTTTTTCTGTAGGTACAGGTAACTAAAGATCACTGCTGGCTTTTAGTAATCCCTTGGACCACAGATTAATTGCATACTGGTTAGATAAGCATCACCAACAACTTGTTTTACTTTAGTGGAGGAAACATGCCAGAGCTGGAGCTTCATGTGAAAACAGACAAACATCATTTCCTCAGCTTGTGCTCAGTCTCTGCCCCAGTCAAATCTGTGCTGTTTCTGGAAAGCTTCATCCATGGTGGCTTCTGAACATGTCATCCAAATGGGATTCAGGGTTCCCAGGAGTCTGCTGAGCCTGAAGGCATCCTCTCTCAGTACAGATAAGGCAAACCTGTGCAGTGTCATTGTGGTTCTGCTCCTGTTTTGTTGACAAGTAAAGGAATTGATGTTCAAAGTTATCAGCTAAGTACTTTTTTTTCTTATCTTTTATTTCTTTTCTTTTTTTTTTTTTTTTTTTTTTTTTTTTCAGATAATGATGTCATTAAATAGCCAAACAAAGATCATCAGCAGAGTGCTGTGACAGCTTTCAAACAGGCTTCTACAAAGGTGATTTCTCAGCTGCTGAAATGCAGGGAACATTTGGGATCATTCCAGAGCACTATCAAAGAAACATCTCCTGGGGGGGCTGCCAGCACCTAAAAGCCAGTCTGAAAAATACGAAGTGAAAGCCAACGATAGATAAATTCTTTAGGAAAATGTTATCCCAGACAAGCAGTGAGTGCCACACTGCTGGAAAACAGCAGGGAAACTGCCTCATTTCTTTCCTGGTTCTTTTCACTGTGCAGGTTAAAGCAAAGAGGCGTTTCCAGTGAGACACCTCAGAGATTAAAAAGTTGAGTTTGAAGTAACTTTGCTCTTTAAACTATGCAGAGTGAGGACTGTTTCTGGGAAGGGAAGGAAGAAAACATCATTTTATCTGTCCTCACATAATCCCTGATTTTGCCACTTCCCTTTCCACAGCATATTCTCATAAGAAATGTTGAAAATTATTGAAGAACAGGAAATTAAAATTTCCCATGGGAAATTAGGGTTCTACCTATAAGTAGGGCTGTCTGTCTTGTTCCACTTCAAAATTGTATTTCAGATTGCTATTAACTTTGTCTAACTTTCTTTTTTGGCAAACATTTCTCTTACAACATATCCACATTCCAGAACATCTTTCCATGACTTTTCATGTATTTCTGAGACAATTGTTCATATCAAGAAAACTTCTGTGCCTCTGAAAAAGTAGTTCACTATCACACTGTGCTGTTTGGCCCATATGAACATTAAAAATCATGATTTTAAAATCCTCTAAAGAATCTTGTCTCCATGAGTTTAGCTCTGAAGTCTTGACAAAATGTTTCCTGGTTTTGATTTTATGGTTCATCCAAAATGGCTACAGAGTGGTTGGACTTAATTAAACATGACACTTCAAGGTTGCTTTTTACCTTCCCACCTTCACCTTTTTTTCCCATTGCAGGCTGGCTGGTACCAAGGGACACAGATAACGAAGCTTCTCATGTCCTCTTGACATTTGTTCTTCCACACTCCCATGGAATAATAGGGGAAAAAAAAAAAAACAAACAGAAAGGAGGAAATTCTGTGATGTAAGTGCAAGGAGGAGAGTGGGCAGAATAAAAATTAATACACCCAACAGGAGATTAAAACAGATAATTTGCTGTTCCACAAATGACTGGAGAATATCAGACTGGGGTTGATGATGAAGGTGAGGTGGATAGATGAGGCTGGGGCAGAATGGAGCCAGTTTTGGAAAGGATGATTTGCAAACAACAGGTCCAATAGGAATTAAAATATCAGGGTGAAATAGTGTCTGAGAGGATGGAAGGGAGTAAGAGAGTAGGGGAAGGGAAAAGTGAGAAAACTGAATGGGAAAGAGGAAACCAGAATCCATCTGTTCCTCAACACACAAGACCTGGAATTCCATAATGAATATTCTTCTTTACTCTATACAAATCTTTATCCTCAGATCAGTTCTATAAATTGCATTAACCAAGGCAGAGGTCCCTTGAAAAAAAAAGCTTGAGCATATGAGTGAAGACTATGCTGCAGATAGACTGGCAGTATAAGATAAATTATAATGAGCAAACTAAGATTAATTCAGGAATTTTCAAACTTGTCATACTAATTTTTATAACTTTTTTAAATAACTTTTTTTTTCCCTTTGGTTATTTTTTGGGGTTTTTTTGGTTTTTGGGGTTTTTGTTTGTTTGTTTATTTTGGGGGCTTTTTGGGGGGGATTGTTTTTTATTGGTTGTTTTTTTTTTTTTTTTGGTGGGGTGGTGTGGGGGTTTTTTTGAGGGGGTTTATTTGGTTTTTTTTCGTTTGTTTTCTCCCTGTGTAAAACATATAAAGGAGACACAGCTGCATTTCTGGGTGTGTGTCAGTAGTTCATAGAAACAGTGCCATCTACTGACTCCAGAACAAGACATCCTTCCCTTCAGTTGTTTGGGACCAATAAAGCTGTTGATGACCTCTCTGAGGGTGGTTTGATTATCCAGTTTTCAGGAACAGACTTCATGCTTCAGGGAATGGAAATCTGTTGGGACTTAATGACCAATCCACTTGAATTTTCTGTTGGTTATGGAGATCCTTGACTCAGATTCCTAAACATTTGCCATTCTTCATATTAAATTTCCATTCTCAGTTCTGGCTTGAAGTGCAAGCTTTTGATTTCTTTCAAAAGTTTCTGGAAACAAATCTGAGCCTCTTCTGGCTACCAATTTTAAAATGGGGATTGCTTTTGCAATTATGGCCAAACTGGTCCCCTGCACTGCTGTTTATTTTGGTCTTATCCTTCCTTGTGAGACTTTTATATTCAAGGAAGGAGGAAAAGAGGATAGAGAAATCAACCATAAGCTAATAGAGACAACTCTTTCAGCTTTGAGGAGAGAAGGATGGAGTCTCAATGGTAGTTTTTACAGCTGCCTGGCCAACATTTTTTCATCTGCCAGCACTAGTGAGGGCAGTTCATAAACACAAGCTGGAAACTCAAGGTGATGCCAGCCTTACTTTATATCTGCTGCCTGCAAAGAGACCATTTTTTGCTGTGGTAATTCAGTCAAAGTTTGCATCACCATTCAGCAGTCAGGATGTCTGCATTCCTGACATGAACTCTTATATTATTTGGGTACTTTCTGCAGGGAGCTGGAGAAGGGGAGAATTCTTCCACAATGAGAACAAACAAACAACAAAAAAAAAAATAGAACAGAAGGTGCAGGCACTGAACAGAGAAATGTGCCAGAAGTGTCCTTGTTACTAACCCCTGGATTACCACACAGATCAGCATGCATTTGCATAAGCAATAAAGATGTAATTAGAAATCATCAACATATTAAACTCATCAACATATTAAACTCATATGCAAATCCTCAGGAATGTTGCTGCCATTGGGCAAAGAGGAAAATACTATAACAAGACCCCAGTAGTTAAAAGCTAATTAAGCGTGCCTATTAGTTGTCCATTATGAGCAGTGAGTTCTGTAAATAACAAATACTAATTGCTATAGGCTATATTGTTAACTGCCAAATAAGTCCATAAATATTTCTTACAACATAACATTCAATGAGAGTTAAGTATGCAGCTCACACATTTACTTTGTTAAAAAGAAAAAAAAAAATGCTTCTGATTACCTTGAGCTTGAAATCCATTATAGAAAACTAAATTCCATTGTGTTCTTGTCATTCACTTTGGGTCTGATTTCAAATAATTATATTTCCTGAACCTGAACCAGTATTTGTTTATTACTGAAATCTAGTTTGGTTTTCCCACTTGCTTCCACCCTCCTTTTCCTTTTCCTAGCTCAATCTCTACAGAATGATTCATTCTCTGCTAATTAAAACTGGAGAATTCTGTAGGCTACGATTGCCTGTGGGTATCTCTGGTGCTTTTCAAATGTGACCTTTCCTACTGCAAGTCTAACTTGGAACACCCTAAAAAGATCTTATTTTCTTAGGGCTACAGTGCAGTACCTTTCAGAAACCAAAAACTTTTGTCATGCCTCTGTCTGAATTCCCTTCTTTACAAATGGAGGCACACAAACTCATTAATGTCTTTCTGAAATCCTGGCTTCATTGATACATAAAAGCTCATGAGAATCCTTCCAAACACTCATTTCCCATAGCAGTGAGGATGTGCAGCCCTTTGAAAATCAGGCCACGTATTTTAGGTGCCTACATATAGATTTCAAAACCACTGAAGGAAATTTGGGCAAAATACTCTCTGCTGAAAAAGCAGTCTATAGAACTGGTAAATTCAGTGCTAATGAACTGGATCTGGAAAGCTTTAGTTGTGTCTACCAGGACTTTGGATTTAAAAAAAACCAAATCACTAAAAGCAGGATCAATGACAGTCTAGCAAAGCCTCTTTTTACAAACCTTTTAACCCAGGCATCTCCTAGATGTGATCCCTTTTCTTTAACTGGGGAAAATGAATGACACAAAGGCTAAAGGATTTACTCAAGATGACCCAAGGAATCCTACACAAGGCACTACTTGCCTCCTTTATACTTAACCTTGAAAATGAGAAGTCTGAGCAAACAGCCTGGGCTCCCTTTACTATCAGGTGACACTGGCAAGCATCCCTCAGAGGAGAGGATACCCAACTAAGGCAAGTGTCCAAAGTAGATAAAATGAGATGTCTGTCACCCCCTTGGCTGCATCTAAACTTTTCTGAGACCCATCTTCCAGCCCTGGCATCCACTCAGATAGTCTTACTACATACACATTACTAAACCTTCAACTTGGTGGCCACATCCAACCTACCCATTAGTCCTGGACTAATTGTCAAGCTCTACCTTACAGTTACTGAGGAGACTCTAAGGTAGGTGAGCCCCAAAGGTTGCCAAGATAGTTTATTCAGATAGTTTAACAGTGATAATGGCATATTTTACCTGTTTGGGTCTGTACCCAAGCACTTAAATTTACACAGCATTTGTGCCCAGTCCAGTACTGTCCCTTCATTTTAAGTCTTAAATCTATTAAGACTATGGAGACAATATAAAATTAAGAGCCATGTCACTGAGTATGTCTTGACTGCTCCAAACATAAGAAGGTTTTTTGAGCTCTTATAGAATCATAGAATTGGCTGGGTTGGAAGGGACCTCAGAGGTCATCAAGTCCAACCCTTGATCCACTCCCACTGCAGTTCCCAGCCCATGGCACTGAGTGCCACATCCAGGCTCTTTTGAAATATCTCCAGGGATGGAGAATCCACCCCTTCCCTGGGCAGCCCATTCCAATGGCTGATCACCCTCTCCCTAAAGAAATTCTTTCTAATGTCCAACCTAAACCTCCCCTGGCACAACTTGAGACCTCTTGTGCCCTCTTGTCTTGCTGAGAGTTGCCTGGGAAAAGAGCCCAACCCCCCCTGGCTCCAACCTCCTTTCAGGGAGTTGGAGAGAGTGATGAGGTCTCCCCTGAGCCTCCTCTTCTCCAGCCTCAACACCCCCAGCTCCCTCAGCCCTTCCTCACAGGACTTGTGCTGGATCCCTTCACAGCCTCCTTGCTCTTCTCTGGACCTGCTCCAGCACCTCAATCTCCTTCCTGAGCTGAGGGGCCCAGAACTGGACACAGGACTCAAGCTGTGGCCTCACCAGGGTTGAGTACAGGGGCAGAATCCCTTCCCTGGACCTGCTGGCCACACTCTTCCTGATAGAGGAACTTATGTATAACTTATAACACAGTTACTTATGTAACTGTACTGCCTTTAGTTAAAAGGTAGAATGAAGATCAGTTCTCAAAACTATGACAGGTTTCATAACTCTGTTTATTGCATCTGTTTTAGCCTATTTAATTTTTAAGCAGATTACCAGTCCAATGCTGCAAGATGCTGAAATGACAGTGTGTATGATTTTCCTTTATATGTATGAGTTTGCAAATTTAAAGCCAGGATGGATTTCATAGTCTCAAAAGATCTCTGGCCTAACAACAACTGAGACAAAAAGAAAACACAAAACAAAACAGGGAAATCTGTCTCTGGGACATGCTCAGTGTTGATTTGAGATTACTTCCTTTGGGGGAGATGGCTCCATTAAAGTTGGTATTATCTTCTTTACATAATTTAGAAGGAAGAAAATATGTTTAATGTCATGGGTATATCTGCAATTCCCTAAAACCAGGCTAAATTAATCCATAGCACAGACAGATGTTTCCTTTATGCTGAAGATTTTTTTATCTCTAAATGATTCTGCCAGCTTCAGTGCTGCCATCCTCTTCTACATTATTCAGAGCAGAGATCAAATGAAGGGTAGGCAGCACAAGAGAAGGACAACAAGACAAGGCAGAGGCATTGTCATTCTTGAAAAATAAATAATTCAGGTAAGTGACTCTAAGATTTGCTGGTGTGGTGCTCACCAAGTCTTCATAATTCAGTGGTGATGTCTTGGTGATTTAGGGAGCTG
Organism: Heliangelus exortis; assembly: GCF_036169615.1. Taxonomy (NCBI): domain Eukaryota; kingdom Metazoa; phylum Chordata; class Aves; order Apodiformes; family Trochilidae; genus Heliangelus; species Heliangelus exortis. The sequence continues at coordinate 147,875,413 of NC_092423.1, read as the reverse complement.
TCTTGACACAGGTGTGTGAGATGACTGCCCAGCTCACTTGATTTTTCAGTATTGGGCATAAGCAGTGAGCTATTATGGACTTTGCCTGGTCTTTGACAGTATATTTATTGTCTACTCATTGGCATTTATCATCCCATAGACTTTTCCTTCCCTTTAGGAAGATCTTTTATGAGCAATTCTTATTAATATACATATTTTGCTCATAAAATTAATAAGATGGACCAGCAGTATGTGTTAAAACTGACTATGAATTCTATGAAATCAGGATTTTCATCACTGTAGAGTAGGTATGTATACCAAATGCTAGAATACCCCAATAAAATCCACCAGTGAAATTAGACTATGTCTAACTGGGAATGATCCTGCTGAAGGAAACCAGAAATGCTGCAATTATTCACAGATATTGTTGAAGATTTAGGCCTTCACTTCTGCCTTCTATAATTGAATTTCTTTCAATTTAAGACAAATTCAAGAGATTCGTATCAAGTGCAAACAGGCCTGCCAATAGGATCTCATGATATACATGTTTTTCTGTCAGGGTAATAAAAGAAAAATTACTGTGTTAGTTCATCTGTCTTCAAACATCCTATCTCACCTTTAATTAAAAATGACACATTCACAGGTATCTTGAGTAAATAAAATCCTATGGCTTTTTCCTTATCTAATTAATGATGAAAGTGAAAAAATCTGAAATTCCAAATTGGGTGTAAAAACAAACAGAATGTAATTAGGGGGTGTTGTGTGTGTGTAAAGATAAAATATAAGAAAATGTGGCTAAAGGGAAATATTAATAACAGCATACAGGTGTTTGAAGTATAATTAGATTTGTGAATCAAGCTGTTACAAAAACATTTTTAACAGTTGTGCTACAAAAAGCAAAGTTAATTGAAGAAACAAAGAAAAAACAGCAAATTCCAGTGCTTGGCAGCATTTCACCTTTGAGAGGAATCCAATCAATTATAGATATAGTTTCATTTTTTCTGATTTAGATAGATGGATCCTTTTATCCTAATGACATTTACTTAAGTGTTGCATGTTTCTGAAGGCAAGAAGACTGAAATATATGCATAAAAAATCCCCCATTGAACACATTCCTAAACAAAAATTTAAGGTTGTATAAAAGATTTTTCCCCTCTTGGAAAACATTTCCTAGGCAAACAGTAGAAACAGGCACATATTTATATATTAAGGAATTTATACACTCTTTGTTTCTGATACTTTAGATACAAAAGTATATTATAGCATCATTGTATTTTTATAACTAATGACTATAGCATAAGTATTTATATATGTGTCTACATATACATACATGTGTATATAAACATAAATGCATAAATATACAAATATACTATGTAAAAGTGTGCCTTCAGGCCCTGTGGAATTTTTATGGTTTTTGGGGCTTCACATAATACAAAGGAAAACGCACTGCAGAAAAGAAAATATATTCCATAATGCACTACAGTTCAACTTCACAAAGTCAATGAAGTGCTTGTATTCCTTTAGACACCAGTTTTAATTGGTTAATTAGGTTCCAACTATTGTCAAAGAATTTTAATCATGGCCAGTTGCCCCAACCAATAGATACTCTTCTTGATATAAGGTAGGCCACTCTTTCTGGTGGTTTCATCTTCTCTCTATTGACTACAGAAAGAGTTAGAATGACTGTCTAGGTCTAGAAACATATATTTTAGATTCTAAATTTGGGTAAAAAGAGTCCCCAGAGTTAACATTACTCTGAGTCACAGAGGACACATCAGAGGAAGAGGAAGCCTTGTTATCCTTGCCCTGAGGTGCAAGGAGTCAATCAATTGCTCAAATGTAAACACTGAACTTCTCATTTAAGGTCTAATACTTTCCCCAATGGGAAAGCTTTCCTGTCTATAAATTATCCCACTGGCTCTCATTGAAGAAAATAGATCCTTTCAAAAAGTAAGTAAAAGAGTATTCATTATAAATTGCCTCTGTGTGTGAAATATTTCAGCAGAGGTATAATTACAGCACCATTTTTAGATCAATTACATTGTTCTGTCATCCCAGAGGTGTTCAGATACCATGGTGATGAGTGTGGGACTGATTATTTCAGTATATTTTGAGATAATAATGTATTTGTATTGCAAATTTCCTACTAAAGGAGTCCCATGAGCTTCACATAATAAGATATCCCATCTCCTACCCAGACACGGGTGTTTTTGGCACAGATGGGAGAAAGTAAACAAATGAATCCATTTGTACTGCTTTTTGAGGAACTCCTGGGGGTTCTGAAACAACCTGGCTGACGTTCTCAAAAAACACTCACCAGAGTAAGGTTTTCTTGCTTTTGGAGGTCTTGGGAAGACAGACTACTCATGGACCTTCAGATTACCTAAAGATGTGAAAGAAACTCTCCTAGGAAAGGGAGATCCTATTAATTAAGCGTGACCCCAGCTACTGCATAACAGCATCCACAAGATCATGGAGCAAGAGAAAGGACAGAGTCCATCTGTAAAAGGTGCACAGAAGAGTGAATCTCATGTTTACCCAGGAGACTTGATGGACTTGGAAAAATGAAAGCTGAAAAGAATTCAGGGAGTAGATCAAGTTTAGGCATCATGCTTGATACTACCTGGAGAAACAGAGTTTGAGGAAAAAATGTTACTTCTCCAAGCAGTTGGGAGGTTGGTAAGAACAAAAAACACTAAGGAGCTGTTGAACTAAGAAAAATAAAGGTGTAGAGATCTTTGGTGTACCATATTGTAAAAAAAGAAAAGATTGGAAAGCAATAAATAAGACAGGAGGTTATTGGAGAGCTTTGTGTGGAACTGACAGCTGACCAGACTTAGCCAAGAATGTCAATATGCATTGGTCAAGGAGAATTTGGGAAAGATTGAATTCTAAAGTCAACATGGGAATAGAGAAAGCAGAAGAGTGGAAGACACCATTCACCTTTTTAGCAGAGGAGATGCTGACTTCTTAATTGTAGATTAAAAATCTGCTTTTAAAGAAAGAAGAACTGCATAAACTTCTCTTGGAAGTGGAGGTGAAGGCTGGGTTCAAACTCACCTGAGCAATCTCCAAATGAAATGACACAGAACTGGAGTAGAACCTTACACAATACAAAGAAAACAGCAATTCTGTCTCACTTGTACAGCAAGATGCTTTACAGTGATGGACCATCATGTATCGTTAATGCCAACTGGCTATTGGTGTTCTAAACAATCAAGAATTGTGCCATGAGATTTAAACAAAATCACAACAGATACATAAGGGAAGAAATTTTCAGAATAGATATAATCACTTCTCAGTTTCAGCTTTAGCTGACAGAAATATTTGACAGAATAAATACCATGTGCATTAGAATTTTCTTCTTAGGAGAGTTAAAAACTTCAATTTTTAAAATTCTCTTTTCTAAATTGAATCAATTAAAAAGACATAAGACAGGCAGTAGCTTCAAATATCAGTAAGCTTTTAAAGGACTGGTATTGACAGAAGCTGAATATTGCATTTTAATGTAAACACCAATTTAGTTTTCCACAAGATAATTAAAAATACAGCAACACAATATGTGTGCATAAAAACTCATAATTACACATGAAAATAATAGGGCAAGAGTTTGAGTTTATGTAAATTGATTTACTTCTACTGATTTAAGTACAACTTTGAAGATTCATACAAATTCTATTAGTACCTTTCTCAGTGGATCACAGAGATTAAACCCAATAATAACAGCAACTAAAAGAAAACCTCTGCAAGAAAACAGGGAGGAAAGTATTCCAAGAACTTGAAAATACAGATTTTTTTAATCACTGTTATATTCCTACCTGGAACACAAAGTTCAGCTCTGTACATCCAATCTCAACATAGGATCTACCATAAATAGAGGAGACATAACTAAATAGATCAGAGCCCTGAGAGGTTGTCATGTGAGTAGAGGCTGAGCAGCAGTAAGAAGAATAACTGCAAAGAGAACAAGTGAAAAGGAAAAAAGAAAAAATAGGGTGAAGAGAAACTGCTCCATTGCTTTTTATGTGTGCCAGAAAGGAGAGAGAAGGCAGTGCCACTTGATATTAAAGATGATGCCACTTCAAATCTAAATTTTGAAGACTAAATTATAGAATCACAGAATAATAAATTATCTTGAGTTGGAAAGGATCAACAAGGATCATTGAATCCAACTCCTGACACCACACAAAGCAATCTGAAAGTTACACCATATTTCTAAGAGCATCACACAAATGTTTCTTGAACACAAATAGGCCTGGGATTCCCTGAGAATCTTGTACCACTGCTTGACCACCACCTCAGTTAAGAAATTTTTCTTAAAAATTTAGACTATCTACTGAAATGTTACCAGGTGGGATTGATTCTATCCTGCCATCAAGGTGTTCTATATCAGACATCTGGTTTACACTGGATGATTCTGAGAATACAAGACAAAATGGTTTCAACTCATATCAGTGTAAGACAATGGAAATGTAATTTTCTTACAGTTGTGCAATACCAGTGATTTCTTCTTTAAGAAGCTCTGTGCATTGAGACAAGTTTTGAAATCTGGCAATGGAAAATGGAACTTCATTTCAGAGAGGTGCCCCATATTCTATAATATCATTGCTTTATTATATTCTCTACATGAAAATGTACCCTACTCTTTTAGACACAGTCAGGAAATATCTTTTCAAGCTCTTACAGAGCAACTCAACCCATTGTAATGCTGCATTGGAAGAAAATCACAATATGTTCCTTCTTTCACTCATCCACTTAAATGAAGTGTCAAAGATTTTTCTGTACTATTAGATTATTTTCTGTACATTTCCCAAACTCAGAGGGAGATTATGAAGGTGCCCTTCGTTCTCCAAATTCATAGGACCATAAGGATAATGGTTGGAAGAGGTCAGGGAGACCTGGTAGACAAGAAGATGACCATGAGCCAGCAATGTGCCCTTGTGGCCAAGAAGGCCAATGGCATCCTGGGGTGCATTAGAAAGGGGGTGGTTAGTAGGTCAAGAGAGGTTCTCCTCCCCCTCTATTCTGCATTGGTGAGGCCACACCTGGAGTATTGTGTCCAGTTCTGGGCCCCTCAGTTCAAGAAGGACAGGGAAGTGCTTGAAAGAGTCCAGCGCAAAGCTACTGAGATGATTAAGGGAGTGGAACATCTCCCTTATGAGGAAAAGCTGAGGGAGCTGGGTCTCTTTAGTTTGGAGAAAAGGAGACTGAGGGGTGACCTCATCAATGTTTTCAAATATGTAAGGGGTGAGTGTCAGGGAGATGGAGTTAGGCTTTTCTCAGTGGTGACCAGTGATAGGACAAGGGGTAATGGGTGTAAATTGGAGCATAGGAGGTTCAAGTTGAATATCAGAAAAAATTTTTTTACTGTAAGGGTGACGGAGCCCTGGAACAGGCTGCCCAGGGGGGTTGTGGAGTCTCCTTCACTGGAGACATTCAAAACCCACCTGGACACGTTCCTAGGCGATGTACTCTAGGGGGCCCTGCTCTGGCAGGGGGGGTTGGACTAGATGATCTTTTGAGGTCCCTTCCAACCCCTAGGATTCTATGATTCTATGATTCTATGGAGGATCCCCAGTTCATGGTCAGCTATAAGATCACAGCAGGTTACTGAGGGCTTTGAGGAATTATATCTTGAAAACCTCCAACACAAACTGCACAACCTCTTCTTCTCTGCTTTATTGTCTTTACTGAGAAAAAAGCTTTCTTATACTGACACCTTTAAAAAAAAAAAAAAATCACAGAGGACTTGGGTTTAAACCATAATAATGTTTCAAATAAGGATTCAGAGTCAAACAAATTTCTGAATGTTAACTGAGCCCAGATAATTGACTGAGCATATCCTGGTTCCTTGGCTGACTCATTGTATCCTGATTCTCTCTCAATGTGATTCACAGTAATAAGCTTTAGTTCATATTTGCTGGATGCTAAGGATGTGCACATGGCCAGCTCCTGCAGCTAAGCTGACAACTGCTGACAAACCTCCATAACTGTGTTGCATTTGGGTCAAACAGAATTATGAATGATTTGCACATTGAGGGTTTATGTAGATAAGGAAGTTTCCTGGACCCTTTTCAGTGGAACTTCTGATTATTGTATCTCAGTATCTGCTCTCCATGCTGTATGAATGATCAGCACAAGCAAAAGTATGGTTATTTTTTTCTTGGTTTGGTGACCAAGCATTTTGAAGTAGAGAAAACATAACTAACAACTGATTAACACTATACTGTCTTAATTTCCTATGAGTTCATTATTTTTCTTGTTAAAACTTCAAGATATCAAATCAATTTACTTTGTCAACTTAACTCAACAAAGAATTAAATTCATGCTTATCTTTTTGGTCAAGCCCTACAATCTGTAAGCAGATGCTCACAACCTTCAAAGACCAGAGCTAGAAGAGCAAAAGGTTTTATGTTACCTCTATGCAAAGAGATGTATTTATAGCTAGGATACTCCACACTGGCTCAAAAACTGGGAAACACAATGTAGGTTTTTGTGTTGAGAATCTTCACACCTGTATATATATGCACACATTCATATCTTACTATGATTATCTATTTATGGCAATTTAAAATATTGAGAGCCCAGGGCCAACATATAAAATATTCAAACAGATAGGAAGTTACTGAATATCAATATAACAGTTTTCTGAGTATCATAAGAAATAATTCCATGCAGTATCATAACTTTTTAATTTTGCGTTCTGAAGTGCAAAATTTTACCCAAGAAGACTGATTATTAAAAAAAAAATAAAAATTCATAAAGTGGCAAGCAAAATATCAATGTAAATTTTCAACTTTTGTATCCCAGAGGCAAGTCTGTGCTATTTTCAGGCAAGAAAAGTGTTTGTCATTCAGACTCACTGGCTGGTTACTGCCTCCTCTGAGCTAAGATCTAATGGTTTGTCCATCAGGCAGGTCATGGATTAGTGGGACTTCATGGCCTGATCCAATATAGAAAATCCTGTGTTCCAGACATTTGGACATTACATTTGAATAGTTATTCCTTGAAGCCCAAGAATTTGGAACCTTGTTGGAAGCTGAATGGCATTAAAAGGAAATTAACCCAGTGGGAAATTTTAACAGTTTAATCAGCATCTTTAAAAGTGGAATTTTGTCCTCACAACTCCGGCAGAGTAGAAGAGCTGACAGAGGTCCTACATCCTCCCTGTGTTCTGTTGCTGATAACTTGCTTACTTTAGAGGAAGAAGTCAATACTTCCACCTTCCTCCCCAACTTTAAAACCCTGGTTTTAAGGCAGGAACACACACAGAGTTAAACTGACCTTTCCCTTTCTCTTATTCTCTGCAATCCCAACAAGAGTATCCCCAAACTACCTGTTTGGACACATGGCTCTGTCTCTTCCCTCCCATTTAATTTTTTTTTTTTTTTCTCTGCTCCTGCAGGATATGCTGTCTCTGAATACCAAAGCAGATCCAGTGGGTACCTCCAAGCACTTGCAGGTTCTGCAGAAAGAAAAAGAAACTTATTTCACCATTTTATATACTTGCTTTCCCAAGAGAAGGCTAAGGATAGTTTCTCACTCTTAAGTCTCTGGGTCTCTGGTTCTCACTGGGGTCATGCACATTTCAATCATCTTAAGAACTACCCCCTTAGAAATGTTTTCTTCCATATATACCCTGGCTCAGCATGGGTACTGCCACTGGTAACTTTGCATGCTTCTGGAAATCAGAAGCAGAAGTCCTGCCTCAATGCTAGCATCTGAGTTAGGCCAACAAGAAGAGAAGTGCAGAGGACACCAAGCTGGGAGGAAGTGTGGACCAGCCAGAAGGCAGGAGGGCTCTGCAGAGGGACCTGGACAGACTGGAGAGTTGGGCTGATTCCAACGGGATGAGGTTCAACAAGGCCAAGAGCCGGGTCCTGCACTTTGGCCACAACAACCCCATGGGGAGCTCCAGGCTGGGCACAGAGTGGCTGAGAGCAGCCAGGCAGAAAGGGACCTGGGAGTCTGGATTGACAGGAAGCTGAACATGAGCCAGCAGTGTGCCCAGGTGGCCAAGAAGGCCAATGGCATCCTGGCCTGGATCAGGAACAGCGTGGCCAGCAGGTCCAGGGAAGGGATTCTGCCCCTGTGCTCAGCCCTGGGGAGGCCACACCTCGAGTCCTGTGTCCAGTTCTGGGCCCCTCAGCTCAGGAAGGAGATTGAGGTGCTGGAGCAGGTCCAAAGGAGGGCAACCAGGCTGGTGAAGGGACTCGAGCACAGCCCCTATGAAGAGAGGCTGAGAGAGCTGGGGTTGTTCAGCCTGAAGAAGAGGAGGCTCAGGGGAGACCTCATCGCTCTCTACAACTCCCTGAAAGGAGGCTGGAGCCAGGTGGGAGTTGGTCTCTTTTCCCAGACGACTTTCAACAAGACAAGAGGACACAGTCTTAAGTTGTGCCAGGGGAGATTTAGGTTGGATATTAGAAAGAATTTTTTTATGGAGAGGGTGATCAGACATTGGAATGGGCTGCCCGGTGAGGTGGTGGATTCTCCATCCCTGGAGACATTTAAAAAGAGACTGGATGTGGCACTCAGTGCCATGGTCTAGCAACCGCACCGGTGGGTCAAGGGTTGGACTTGATCTCTGAGGTCCCTTCCAACCCAGCTAATTCTATGATTCTATGATTCTAAGTAAAGCAGAATAGGAGGGGTTACATTGCTGTGGGCATTGTTCTACCTCTTTAGAAAATAAACATGAAATAGAAGTCATGGGATCATAGAATAATTTATGTGGGAAAAGACCTCTAAGACCATCAAGTCCAACCTTTAACCCAGTACTGCCAAGTCCACAACTGAACCGTGTCCCTATGTGCAACATTTACGTGTCTTTTAAATAACTTCAGGTCTGGTGACTCAACCACTCCCCTGGACATGCTGTTCCAGTTTTTGATAAACTTTTCCATGATGAAAGTTTTCCAAATAATCAAATTATACCTGGCCAGATGCAACTTCAGGACATTTCCTCTCATGTTTTCACTTGTTACCTGGGAAAAGAGACCAGCACACACCTTGCTAGAATCTCCTTTCAGGTAATTGGAGAGCTGGAAGATCTCCTCTTTGTCTCCTTTCCCAAGACTAAGCAACTCAGTTTCCCTCAATGATCATTACAGGGCTTGTTCTCTAGACCTTTCACTAGCTTTGTTGCTCTTCATTGGACATGTAGATCACCCAGTCCAGTCCTGCTGCCATGGCCAGGGATATCTCCCACTAAATCAGGTTGATTAAAGTCCTGTCTAACATGTCTTTGAACACTTTGGGGCATCCACAACTTCTCTGGGCAACTTGTACCAGTGTCTTATCTACCCTCATTGTAAAAAAAAAAAATTTTTTTTTTTGTTATGTCTATGTCAAAGCCACTTCCTTTCAGTTTAAAATAATTTCCCCTTGTCCTGTCACTACAGGCATTGTTAAAAAGTCCTCCAAGCAGAAATCAAATTTACTGAATCTTTACTATTTAGCTAAAATAATTCATTAATCCTGACAGCTGCATAGCAGCAACACAGAGGAATCCCACTGCTCCTTCCCAGAGAAACTGCAGGCCAGTTGGGCTCCATGCTATTGAACATTTGGTAATTAAAGACACCCAAATGAACACAGCTGGATGAAATAAAATAAAAAAAAAAATAAAAATTTACTAACTCAACCTCTCATTCAGGAAAATGGATCACACAAAGACTTCTCTGAAGTAATTCATACATTCATTGAATGGAGTGGATACAAACTCTCCCTTGATGAGTGCTTTTGCATCTTAATATCCAGGACAACTTTCCCATTAACAGAGATCTCCAGGTTGAACATTTCCTACTTTTCTGATTTCCCAAATATCCACACTTTCCCTGCTCCCCAGGGAAGCTCAGATCCATCTAACATTCCTGTCTTTTTTCAGCACTCCTGTCTTTCTGTTACTCTGATGAGCTCTGGCTTTGAATCACCTCTCCTAGAAGGACAGGCTGGGAGAACTGGAATTGTTCAGTCTGGAGAGGGCTCAAAGAGACTTAAAGAAAACCTTCCAGTAGCTGAAGGGGCTGAAGAAGGCTGGATTGGGACTTTTTGCAAGGACATGGAGTGATGGGATAAGAGGTGAAAAACTGGAAAAAAATAGACAATAAAAAGAAATCAATTTCTGTGAGGGTGATGAGACACTGACCCAAGTTGTCCACAGAAGATGTGGCTGCCCCATCCCTGGAAAAGTTGAAGGCCAGGTTGGATGGGGCTTGGAGCAACCTGGTCTGGTGGGAGATCCATACAGGGGGGTTGGAAGTGGATGATCTCTAAGGTCCCTTCCAACCCAAACCATTCCACAATTCTATGATTCTATGAACACCTTTAAGGAAGATGCATCTGGTGTTTGTGTTCCTGCCAAGAACAGTGCCTGAGGGCTTGCAGAGTGAAAGAACACAGTCAAGGGAAAGACATGAAAATAGCCATCACATAAAGGGATAAAAACTCATTGCTTAAATCAGAAGCTTTTGCTGGGAGATGTAATCTAGTTAAACCTTTATTTTCTGATGCCTAAAAGAATAAAAGGACATTTTGGTAAAAGTTTTGTGTCTCTTGTCATTTTCAATAAAACTTCACATTGTTTTCTGAAGAGAACATAAGTGACAAAAAAGTTTGGGTTTGGTCTTGGTTTTAAAATTCTATGTAATATTGGGTGGTGTATGTAATGAAATTTTGCAGGAAAAAATGGTGTCATATTCTACACACCAATTTCTGGACAAATATGATCCCAAAGCTGCTTACAAGGTTAATTAATACAATTTCAAGATTAAAAAACCAAAACAAACAAACAATAAACTCAAACAAACAAACCAAACATTCAAAGGAAAGGAAAGGAAAGGAAAGGAAAGGAAAGGAAAGGAAAGGAAAGGAAAGGAAAGGAAAGGAAAGGAAAGGAAAGGAAAGGAAAGGAAAGGAAAGGAAAGGAAAGGAAAGGAAAGGAAAGGAAAGGAAAGGAAAGGAAAGGAAAGGAAAGGAAAGGAAAGGAAAGGAAAGGAAAGGAAAGGAAAGGAAAGGAAAGGAAAGGAAAGGAAAGGAAAGGAAAGGAAAGGAAAGGAAAGGAAAAAGTGCCCATGAAAAGAACTTTAAAGGAGAGCAGATCCAGTATTTTCATAGCTTCGTAGTTTGTTTTAAGCTTGTTAAGACAGGACACATACCTTTTAATGTTTTCTAAAAGTTATTGGTTAACATTTTTCTTTCCTGGAACTCTGTATAGTTTTCCAGGCAGTAAGGGGAACTTACAAGCAGAGCTATAAAAATATTTGCAGTAGCACTTCATAAACCCTCTGTAAAGGGTTCCAAAACACAAGGCAGGTATCTGAAGAGCAACTGCAAACAGAAATTTTGTAATGTGACTTTATGCACCTCATCATCCTCCACTGAGGAGTAAAAAGGCTGTTCACCAAAAGGTACTTTGTAAATTCCAGGGACTTTTCAGTTCCTCTCCTCCCACTTGCAGTATTCTTTGTTTCCCATTAAAAGAAGACTCAAAGGTGAAGGCTAAAAAGGTGCTACAGTTGTGACATGTCAGGTCACCCAATCTGAAATAAGTGGGCAATGATCTTATAAACGCTGCCTCAGACTTTCTCTTGGATTCAACAGTTTTCAACACTTTTCAGACACACATCTGAGACAAGATTAAAGAGTAATCCCCTGTCCCCAGAGGTAAGGCAGGGTGGAGAGTCTGTTCTCTGCTTGAGCATCTACACCTGACTTGCTCCTGAGGCAGCCAAGGACACAATGCTCAAGTAATACCAGGAATTCTGAGAAGGCTGAGGATGAACCAAATCTAATCTCCAGATACACTTTGTTGTTGATGCTTAGAAAATCAAGTGCACAAGGAATCATTAGAGAGATCCTTCTCTAGCAACTTACCTAGTTCTTTGCAATAATCTTAGCAACTTCGTGATTTTTTAATCAGTTATTTTAATAGAGACATATTTTGTTGCTTTTTTCATTCATGGACAAGTGTAGCTCAAAATATAGCCCAGGAATTGATGCTTTGCATTGTTTTATGATCATAATCATAGCAAAAGAGGTTTAATTCTTTCCCCTTGCCATCACAACTTGGCATTAATTGCTTCCTTACTCCTAGGCAATTCAGAGATCACTTAGGGGCAACATAATCTAGATATATCCTTGGCATATTAGAGGAGGTTAAATATCTGCCTTTCAAATTATTTTTTTAAATCTCTTATTCTGTAGAGATTTACCCACACATTCATATTTCAATTAATTATGTTAATAAAGTCAAAGGTTAATGCTAATAAGAGTTAATAGGTTTTCGTTAAATAACAGGAATTAGAAAAGTATCAAGGGCTCCCAGATTACCCTCTCTCTTCAGTATCAGAACTTAAGCCAGAACAATTCACTTTTAGTACGTTTGTATAAGAAGCAAATTAATTGTGTGCTTTTTGCAGGTTTGGAAGCAGTAGAATTTTTATCATCAATTATGTTCTCTGACCTATTTAATGAGCTCAAGTTGTAATAAAATATATTTCTGTCCTACAGTAAATATGGCCTTAGAATTGGTTGTAAATCTAGGGAGAAAGAAGTAAGGGTGATGTGAGAAGATGGGAAGAAAGGAATAGGGAAAAAAAGGAAGAAAAAAGATGGGGTTTATCTTGTTTCTCTCTCAACTTACATGTATGAATCCCATTGCTCACTGCTTGTCTGCCACCAAGGTCTGATTTTCCTTTTCCCTGGTCTGATTCCTTTGGAATTATTATTTGTAAGTATCCATCATTAATTCCTTCAAATGCTCATAGCATACATTCCTGCATTTGTTTGGCAATGGAATCAAAGCCATAGCTGAAAAATCAAATAATCCTGATTTTCATAACATTTTTCTTCCTCTCTGGTGCTTTTTACTGCATTTACTCAGGAAAGTACTGAGCCTTTGTGATGCTATTTTTTTAAAGCACATCTGACCTCCTCGTGACTATGATGCCCTATGCCTGGGGCAAAGCCTGATCTATACTCTCTGCTCTGTGAACACCTTCAAGATTAGATACACCTAAGGAAAGGCTGATTTCTGTGAACTGAAATGATATTTGGTGTGTGACTGACAATGACTGTGAAACTTTAACCTTGGCTGGATGCCAGGAATCCACCAAGCCACTCCCCCACTCCCCATCCTATACAAGACAGAGGAAGAAAATAAGATGAAAAAGCTTGTTGGTCATGATAAAGACAGGAGGAAGGCTGATCACCAATTACTGTCACAGGCAAAACAAAATCAACTCAAGGGTGACTAATTTAACTTATTGCCAATTAAAAATAGAGTAGGATAGTGAGAAACATGGACAAAACACCGTCCTGCCAGGGTAATCTTCAGTTTATCTTTCCCATCTCATCTTCCTGAGCAGGGCAAGGGATGGGGCATTGCAATCAGTTCATCTTTGCCACTCTTTCTTTCCTCCTCACCATCTTCCCCTGCTCCAGCATGGTTTCACTCCAATTGGATCCAGTCCTTCACTAACTCCTTCAACATGGGTCCTTCCCAGTTCTTCAAGAGGTGCTCTAGCACTGGTGCTCTTTATGAGGCACAGCCTTTCAGGAACAGGCTGCTCCAAGACAGATGCCCCATGGGATCACAGTTCTTAGGAGAAATCCTGCTCCAGTCTGAGGTCCTCTCCATAGTCTGCAGTCCCTGCTAGGAGCATACACCTGTGTGGTTTCTTCAGAGGCTGTGTCTTCCTTCAAGACACTTCCACCATCTGTGGTGTCCTCCAAGGGCTGCAAGTGGACATCTGCTCCACCATGGACTTCCATAGGCTAGAGGGGAACAACCTGGATCATCATCATCATCATCAATGGTCTTCATCGTGGACTACAGGGTAATCTCTGCTCTGGCTGCTTGAATGCCTCTTCCCCATCCTTCTGCCATGACCTTGGTGTCAACAAGGTTGCTTCTCCCACATTTTTCTTGAAGCTTTCTCTCACAGCTACTGTGTAGTATTGTTCAGCTTTTCCTAAGTATTTTATCACCAGGTGCCTCCAGAGTCACTGCTGGGCTCAGTTTTGGCCAGTGGAAGGTCCTTTTTGGAACAAGCTAGAAGTGTCTGTCCATTGCAACCTTCTCACAGAGACTATCCCTGCAGGCCCCATACTACCAAATAAATGTAGATATGTTCCTAGATAGATGTATCTAGGAAAATGAAAACACCTAGAATATGGTTACAAAATGCTGAATTCAAGAACCAGGTGTTATAACCAGGAGAGGGTCACAGTTAACTGGCTCTGATATAATGAGCCTGTGCTGCAGAACAGTTAAAAATCCTCAAATTTTTAGGCATCAGACAAAACAAAGGATTTGTTTTGTCACCCTGTAAAACTTGGTGTGCCTTTATCTTGTGGATTATGTGGTTCTTGTCTGAGCGTCTCAGGGGAGTTAAGGAAAGTATAGAAAATGGTCCATAAAATGCACCAAGGAATGGAACCTCATAGAGACAGATACCTTAAAAAAAGACTTTAAAGCCTAAGACCATTCAGTTTAGACTGGGCAAGACAGATAAAAAAGAAATTATTTAACTTTACATAAAGATGGCAGATAAGTTGAACATAAATCCCTCAGTGCTAGAGCTGGGAACACTCAATAAACCAAAGTAAATTATGTAAAAGAAAGTACTTTTTCATATAACTGGGAGTGAAATTCTGTAGTTTGTTGACACTGAAGAGAGGGAGACAGGAGCAGAAGTTCACAGTGAAATTAAACAAATTGATGGACAGCAGGTCCATAAATAGATACTAAAAAGATTAGGGAGAGACAGAGCCTCAAGCATCCCTGATACATCATGCTCAGAGAACACAAGGGAAAATAATGGCAGAAAGCAGCCAGATGTATGTCACCATCCCTGGAGGTACTTAAAAGTCACGTAGATGTGACAGGTAGGCACATGGTTTGGTGGTGGCCTTGGCAGTGCTGCAATAATTGTTGGGTTTGGTGATCTCAAAAGCCTTTTACAACCCAAATTATCTGATGACTCTGACACATGTTTTTCCCACAGAGCATATGGGGATGGACAGACCAGTGATGTGAGCCAGAAGATGCTCTTGGGTGCACTCTGCCATTGCACCACTCAGGCACCTGTAGGGGTAACTCTTGGCAAAAAAACCCTCTGGAATGAACTTCATCCTTTTAGACATCCCCCAGGTGCTAACAGGAAAGAAACTCAAAAGGCTGGGAATTTACCCTGAGACAGGAAGGTAGCATCATAGGAGGAAACTATGAATATTTTAAGCTTTGACAAGAAAAGGGAGTAAATCAGGCCCTGGTGTGGGTGCCTTTAAGCATATTTAAGAAGAAATTGATCTAGACACAGGCACAGGAAATAGCAGAATCATCATCACATTTTTTCTAGATGAGTGAATAATCCTTTGTCTTTCCTGGACAGTGAAGGAAAATGTTGATCCCTGAGCCAGCTCCAGTCTGTAAAGTCCACACAGAGAGGGAAGGATGCACATACACCAGTGTGGCTGCCAAGAATAGAAAAAGCTATTAAGTTGCTTCCCTCTAGCAGACTACTTAATGCTTCAATTAAACAGATTCTGACAATTTCTGCACTTTTTAAACCAATGAAGAGATAGTCCTAAAAATACAGAGAAAAAAAAAAAGAAAGAAATTTGAATTAATGTAGAGCAGAGCTGTGAAAGAAAACATTGCCACTGACACATGATTCCACTGCTTGAAATCCAGGTCCATGCCCACTTTCTCCACAGCTGGCCTGGTTTGTACTCTGTCCAGATCTGGTAACAGTAAGAGGTTGGGAACCAGATGTATTTTGCAGGTCCAAGCTTTTCTTCTCCTACTTCAATTAAACTTTTTTTCATGCAAAATAATTTTTTTTTTCTGGCACCTGTAATCTCTTATTTTCAAATGAACCATGTATTTCACTAGCATAAATAAATACAAGTGGGGCTATATGGCAGTTTCAAGCCTTTACACCTTTGTGTTTAAAGTGTGCTTAAAACTCCAAATGTCAATTTTTCTCTCTCTCTAACTTACACATTATGTGCCTGTCAGAACTCTTGACATCATGGGCTAAGAAAGTCCAATTTTAGAATGAGTTCTTAGCAAAAGCTTGTTTACCACACTGCTATAAACAATATTATTCCCATAAATTTTATTCAGAAGAAAATACTAATCTAGAAGTTCACTTCTGTCAGTGCTTTCCAGTAAAGGTATTAATTTCTTCTAATATACAGAACTATAAAATAATTTCTGTTGCACTGGTTAAGTTTGTACATCACATTGCTTGGGGCTCACCAGCTCAGTTTTTAAAATCTCCAAGGAAAGCAGCACACCAGCCTTCTAGGCCCCTGTTCCAATATTTGACTATGTAATTTGTAGAGAATTTTCCCCTTATATCAAACAGAAATTTCTCCTGTGACCACTTGTATCTGTTACCTCCAGTGCTTTCATAGCACAACTCTGAGAAGTCTGGCTCTACCCTTTCTATAACCATCCCTTAGACATTAGATGCAGAAATTGGACCTGCCCTTCTTCTTGCCCCCCAAAAAAAAAGAAAAACCTCAGCTCCCCTCATGCATGTCATATTCTGGCCTTCTGGATTATTTGCTACTGAAGTCACTAAAGTTTTGATGCTATTTCTTTTTTATTGGGGGGCAACCTGACATAATTCTCCATATCTGTCCTCACAAGTGATGAATAAATGTAACTAATTACTTCCCTGGATCTACTGGCTAATCCTCTGCTAATGCTGCCCCAAATTTTGTTTACACCCATCACCACAAGAGCACACATGGGACTCAAATTCACCTTTTTACTCACCACATTACTTATTAGCAGCTTGGGAGTCCTTAGACTGGTCCAAAATAGCACAATGGGGAAAGCCTAAATCCACCACATATGGATCACTTCAAGCTTGCCATCAAGACCTTCTGCTGTGGACCCTGAAAATCCCTGGGTCCTTGAATGAAAGTTCCATCAGTCGAGCTGGTCCTGCTCAGTCAGATCTTCTACACACAGTAGATGGGGACAAAGTGCCTGTGGTGCATGAAAAGAATCTGCTAGGAAAAACAGTTTAGGTTTATCCTGCCTCGGGCAAAGGCAAACCCATTTGCCCCTGTACTCAGCCCTGGTGAGGCCACAGCTTGAGTCCTGTGTCCAGTTCTGGGCCCCTCAGCTCAGGAAGAAGATTGAGGTGCTGGAGCAGGTCCAGAGAAGAGCAAGGAGGCTGTGAAGGGATCCAGCACAAGTCCTGTGAGGAAGGGCTGAGGGAGCTGGGGGTGTTGAGGCTGGAGAAGAGGCGGCTCAGGGGAGACCTCATCACTCTCTCCAACTCCCTGAAAGGAGGTTGGAGCCAGGGGGGGGTTGGGCTCTTTTCCCAGACGACTTTCAACAAGACAAGAGGACACAGTCTTAAGTTGTGCCAGGGGAGATTTAGGTTGGACATTAGAAAGAATTTCTTTAGGGAGAGGGTGATCAGACATTGGAATGGGCTGCCCAGGGAAGTGGTGGATTCTCCATCCCTGGAGATATTTCAAAAGAGCCTGGATGTGGCACTCAGTGCCATGGGCTGGGAACTGCAGCGGGAGTGGATCAAGGGTTGGACTTGATGAGCTCTGAGGTCCCTTCCAACCCAGCCAATTCTATGATTCTATGATTCTATGATTCTATGATTCTATGATTCGTGGGGTTGCTTTCACTCAAGGGCCTGGACACACTTGGTGGGTGATGATGAAAGATGGAGAAGTACAATTACCTCACTTAAGAGCAAATCCATCTCTGTTTTTCTCCAAGCACAGCATAGCTCAGTTTATCCTCTGAGTCCAAGCAGAACAGGTGTTTCCAAGAAAGTGTGATTGAACCAAAACTGTTGCAAGTCTGTAGCATAAATTCCCTGAACTTTAGCCTGAAAGAGAGGCAAGGAAAAGTGTGTTTCAAAGTGAAAATGATCCTGGACATATAGTGCATACTGTAGCACCTTTTTTTTTCCTCTCTCTATTTTTTTTTTCTTTTTTTTTTTTTTTTCTTTTCTCCTAGCATTTGCAGGAACATGAAAGTGAATTGCTGTGTTTGTTCAAATGGCACAGAATCTAAAAGCAATTTGTGGTGACAAGGTCACAAGGGGCAAGTGGAGGCCTTTTGTAATTCTGCAGAGAGCTGGTGAGTGTATCTATATTGTATATATACAGAGAGAAATATAAAATATTTTACTGTTAATGATACAACCACAGCATAGAAAATAGATTTGGCTCTAGAGAGGGTAATGTGTGAAAAAACAGTGAATATTTTAGGCAACCTAAGTATTTCCAGACTTTTAAATGGATGCAAGAGCAGCAGAGGAAGAACAAGGAATTTATAAGTGCAGCAGAATGAGACATATAAGAAAAGGTCCACGTCTCATTGAATCATAGATTCTAAAACAAAGAGTAGAATGACAGCAGAAGGACAACCCACAAACGCTTTAGTGATATTTAATACTTATTAAAAATGCCAGATTTATTTAAAATGTTAATAAGAATGATTTTTGTGCTGTTTATTAACTGTTAAAAGAGTTCACCAAGGTCTATCAGGATCTACAGAGTGACTCATAATTATTTTTCAGGGTTTTTGGCCAGGCATCTGTTTAATTAAAAATACATTGCACAACCAGGACAGACTACTGAAGCTGAGACAGGACAGAAGTCAAGTCTGGGGAAATTACACTAAAATGGTATGTTAAATTCTGGAAAGTCCTTCTCATGCTCTTCACACAGCAGACACAAGAAGGCTTAATGTTTTCTTCAGCAAGGCACCCCACAGATTCCAACCCAAAAATCGTTGCAGGGTTCTTCAGGAAGACAATGCAAAAGCTTTTGGCTACATTGTTTGAATACATATGGTTATCAAAAGCCTGATATTTCCAATATTTCCCTCTCCTTGGGAGAACAACTCTCCATGAAGTGACCATTAGGCCAGCTACAGTAAACAATCAACAATTAAATGGCTTTATTTACTGGGGAATGCTAATTAGTAGTTGCAACTTGACTCTGAGATATTTATAAAGGTGATCATGGTTATAAATTAGACTCTTTGGAATCATGTTCCTTTTCTCATTAATTTGTCCTTCATATGTAAATGTATAAAGATTGGGCTATACCTCAGTTTTTATTTGAAATCTGCACATCATGCATCATAGTTGCATGCTGGGGTTTTGTCTAATTCTTCAGTTTCATAACAACATATGGTCTTAAACTATTCTCATCGACTGTTATCACCTTCTAGGAATCTTTGCAGAGTCCAAACCCCCCTGAAGAGATATGAAAATACATGCTGAAATCAAACACAATCCAAATCACATCTTGTGATAAAGGATTAAATTCCTGTCTCTGGTTGGGGAAAGCCCCTGCATTAGAGGAAGGTGGATGAGAGGAAAGAAAACTAAAGAGGTAATGAAAAAAATAAAAATAAAAAAAAAAAAAAAAGAAAAACCCCTCAATCAATTCAATGATTATGACACATTAACATATCACTTGCTGAAAATTAAGATTTCAAGATCATAGATGTTGTTCCTTAGATTTATTCTGGAGACTGTAAGGAACAAGCAAATACCAGTCAGCTGCTACCATCTATGAGGGGCAATAAAGACCAGAGCTCCACTTGGGAGTTCAGACACCCACTTTGTAGTGTGGAAAGGTGTTAACAGTAATGAAGAGACACCAGACGTGTTCAGAAAAGTTTGTAACCCATCTGTGGTATGAAGATAACTTCAGTAGGTGTAAATCACCTAAGCATGACTGAAGCTTCCACCAGTTACAGATTTGTCTCCATGATTCCTCTTGTGATTCATTAACACAAATTGGCAAGCTGGAAGGCTTTGTTTTGAAGCTGTGTCAGTAAGAACTGGTAGTTATTTTATCTGCTGCTCTGTAATTATTGACTGATTTTAGGTGAGAAAAGGCTCCTAGAGTAGATATGAGAGTTGCTATTTTTCACACAGTTTTACTAATCTCAAAGTTTGGAAAGGCACAAAGTCTTTAGTACATCAGAAGTTCATTTTTAAATGTGCCTCTGATTTCTCCTTCTCAGAACAAGATGAATTAGATGAAGAACCTGATGGGGATCATAATTAGAAATTCTTACATGGAACAGCCAGTGCAATATGTCATTGACTCCTAATGCCACAATATTTGCACCATCAAATTATTCTAAAATGAGGTGAGGGAGCTCGAATACTTCATTTATTGAAATTAAGAAATTAAATGAATTAAAAGGTCAATACTTACCATCCATTCGTTTTCTCTGGCCATAGCCTAACAGATAACAAGTAAAGGTAAGAAATTATTAGCAGGTAAATTCACTGAAAATAGATCATCCCTTCTATGGAATGGAATGATTGAGGTTTTATAGCTCCTATTCATTAAGGTCCTGACACAGCCAGGAACTGAGTCAATTCAACACTACCTGGCAAACCTAAAACCAGACAGAAATAATTTCTCAGAGCTGGTTACTGTTATAAATCTAAGCTGTCCTGATATTAGGCACAGCAACCCTGTTGACACTGGTTATTACACAATACATTAGATATCCTCTCTTTAACAAACTTCCTGTCTCTTTGGGAGAATCATGGCATCATAGAATGATTTGGGTTAGAAAGAATCTTCAAAG
Organism: Heliangelus exortis; assembly: GCF_036169615.1. NCBI lineage: Eukaryota > Metazoa > Chordata > Aves > Apodiformes > Trochilidae > Heliangelus > Heliangelus exortis. Next base: position 147,854,820 of record NC_092423.1, on the reverse strand, counting down.
GTATCCAGTCCAACCCCCCTGCCAAGGACAGCAACATCTTTGAGTAGATCAGGTTACTCAAAGCCCTGCCCAACATGACCCCAAACACTTCCAATGATGGAGCATCCACAACTACACTAGGCAGCCACTTCCAGTGTCTCACTACTCTCAGAGTAAAAAAAATATTCTTTATCTCCAGTCTAAACCTACCCTCATACAGTTTAATACCTTGACCCTTGTCCTGCTACTACAGTCCCAGGGAAGAAGTCTCTCTTTGTCTTTCCTATAAGCTCCCTTTAGGTATTAAGAGGCCATCATAAAGTCTTCTTGAAAATAAGATTGGTGCATTGAAGGCATCTGTTACCAGTAAGTCTGAAAACACAGTTTTCTTTCCTAAGTTCTTATACTGATATTCCAGCATTTGTGGATCCTGCTCTGACCCTTTATGTTAATTGAAAAAGAATCTCATATTTCCTTCCTATTACTTTGACTGATGGTTTGTTTTGTTTTGTTTTCTTCAGCATTTGAACTCTTGGGTTACAAAACACTCATGAGGGCAAGGGAAGCTCCACATTATGTCATCTGCATGCAACAGGCATGAATTTTAAAGGGGAATGAATATGTTCTAATAGAATGGGACTTTGGAGGTACAGATAAACTATGAGTTAACTGCTGCCTGAAATTCCTCTTGTGGAACAAGCTGCAGGCCCAGAGGAGCTGAGAAATTATTCCACAGTACAATTTAGTTTCTTACAAGATATGATCTTTTGGTGCCTGATTTAATCTTTCCAGTCTTAGTCAGTATGGTCCATGCTGTGAAGCTAGTATTTGATTTGGAGGGAATTTTAGCACTCACAGTGGATGGCAGCTGCAACTCATGGGAACCTTTCAAGTCTTTGGAGCACTTGGAAGAGCCAAGTTGGGAAGGTGTAATCGTGCATGACAAAATCCATGAGAAAACACTCCTGTAGATTTTCAAGTCTTTCTGCAACATCACTGGGAAGTAATATGCAGCTGATTGTTTTGTCTGTATGTGCAATTATATACGTCACTTTTTTTAAACACCCATTTATCATCTGAGTAATACAGTACATTTCTTACCTACCAGGAATATCTCTGGAAAGAACATTTGGTTTCTGTGGTTTTTAGGTTGTCCATCACGTATATGAAAAAGGAAAAATAGTTTCTGTAATACTTGTTAAGACAGATTTCTCTCTAAAGATAGCAGATGGTCACTTCCCTCTGGTGCTAATATTGCTTCTGACTAAGTTTTTCAGCTATGGTCTCATGTGCATTAAAAAAACACACAATATACACAAGTTACTCAAAAATCAGAGTTGCTGCCATGCTCCAGCTGAAGTTCTGGCAGTGAAAGCCATACAAATCAGTCTCTAGGACAGGCAGACAATACAGAAAGGTTGATCTCACTGCTTTTAATTACAGTATAGATTTCTACACCTGAACTTTTGTCTCTCTTTACAGCTGATGGAATTAAACAGGTTTGTTGAGGGCGTAGTCGGTCTGATCTCTTTCCTGTATCTGTTCTAGGATGAGATGAATCATGTTTTAGACTTCACTAAATTGATTGACCCACTCTCCATTCACTATACAGATGGTCTGGGTGTAAAGACCTACACTGTAAAAATCTACACTTCAGTAAATGACTCCTCCATCTGCTAATGAAGTCAATAAGAGGTAGCCAATACTCAATGAAAACTCTCTCGGGGTTATTATGACCTCTTTTTAGTTCTGCCTATTTCCCAAACCTGGGTTAGGCAAACCAAAGGTGATAAGTGCTCCAGAGGACTCTCTTTTCCTCTGAACTAAAGGTACAAAGCAATCTTCAGTCTGCTGTTTTGGAGACTCTTCTGAAATGTCTGCTTTCACATAGCCTGCAAGGTAATTTTACAGGGACCAGAAAGTGGCAAAAAGCCAATATACACCATGGATGTTGTCACAGAAACAGAAATGTAATTAGGAAAGCTTAATGAATGGGTCTATGCAACTGCACTGGAATAATTTCTGTATCATTGTTACCTTTTCAGAATATACAGTTAATTACTCTGTATAAGATTGAAGCTCTCAAACACTGGGAAAAAACTAAACCAAACCAAACAAAAAACCAAAAAAACAAGAGCAAAAACCTAAAACCATCCTCCCCTCAAAAAAAAAAACAACCCCACAGCCCAACCAACCAAATATCCCAAAACCACCCCAGAATTGGTGGGTTTTTAATATGAAAACACCGTGATGTGTTTTGCCACTGCATCTTCTTTTTCCCCCTCAGCATTCTGCTCACCACTCCAAGCACTGAAGCCTCTGCACCAAACCTGCCCCGCACACCCTTCTAGAAGACAGAAAACCTTCCCTGAAATGGAGTTGACTGTTGGAAGATGGATGGACAGACCCCCAAGAAACACAGTTCATTCTGTTGGAAGACATATGATACTCCAGAGGAACTATTTGCTTAGAAAAGATTCCAGCACACATGAATCTGTGGCCTAAAAGTTTTTCCAGGCAGACCAAACCAGGGAGAAGCTCCTTCCTGAGCCAGGATGGATGATGTGGACATTGCTGTCAGCTCAAAAAAAGGAGAACACTGAGCAGAGCTTTGAAGTGTGAGTTTTAGGACAAGTCAAGCTGTGCAAAACTGAAGAAGCAGAAGGACAGGGTGGGATATAATACATGGATTTTGGGGTTATTTGGGAGCTTTTCTGTATTTTCTTCTGTGCTAGCAGACCCAAATGCCTCTGTAACTGTGTTTGACTGGTCCCACACTCTAAAAAATTGCTCTTGCAAGCAAGGGGTAGGCAGAGACTGCCACTGCTTGGTTACTCCTTACTGAAAAGACTGCTTTGATTAAAACCCTGTTCATTTCCCCAAAGCCATTTTTATGGTGCACTCAGCAGCTTTTCAGAGCTACTCCTGGCTTAACCTTCCCATATCACTTATGGGCATGGGGTATTATTACTATTTTAAATACACAACACTGTTCCATCACACTAGACCTCAAAGGTCGATAGATCTGTTTTCCAATGTATTTAGCAGTCTGGTATACTCGAAGGCAAATTCCAATGAGTTTCTGCTGTTGCTGGGAGAGTTCAATCAAAAATAAATCTGTCCTTGAATGCTGTACTCTCTCTATTAAGAAAAATGAAGATGTAGTGAGCAGTGAGATGTTCGGAGGCAGAGGCAGAAAACAACCCCATCCCTCAGGGTAGCTTCCAGTTTCACAGAGTCATGGAATCACAGAAGGTCAGGGGATGGAAGGAACCTCTGAAGATCATTGAGTCCAACCCCCCTGCCAGAGCAGGACCAAAACCAGGGCAGCTCACTCAGAAATATATCCAGACAGGTGTTGAAAGTCTCCAAAGGAGACTCCACAACCTCTCTGGGAAGCCTGTTCCAACGCTCTGTAATCCTTTCCTCATGTTGAGGCAGAACTTCCTGTGCTCTATCTTGAATCCATTGCCCCTCATCCTATCAGAGAGCACAAGTGACAAGAGGTTGTCCCTTCCTTTTTGATGCTCAGCCTTCATATATTTATACACATTAATCAGATCCCTTCTCAGTCTTCTCCTCTCCAGACTAAAAAGCCCCAGGTCTCTCAGCCTTTCCTCATAAGGCAGATGTTCTGGTCCCTTAATCATCCTTGTAGCCCTCTGTTGTTATCTCTCAAGTTAATTCTTGTCCCTCTTCAACAGGAGGAGCCCAGAAGATGCAATATTCTAGGTGAGGTCTCACTAGGGCAGAATAGAGGGGGAGGAAAACCTCTCTTGCTCTGCTGGACACACTCTTCTTAATGCACCCCAGGATATCATTGGATTTCTTGGCCACAGGGGCACATTGCTGTCCCATGGATAAATTGTTGTCCACCAAGACTCCAAGGTCCTTCTCATGGGGCTGCTCTCTAGCAGATCCCCTCCTAACCTGTATTTTGTTACTCCTTCCCATCTGCACTTGTTCTTGTTGAACCTCATGAGGTTCCTCTTGGCCCAGCTCTCCAGTCTGTCCAAACCTTGCTGAATGGTCACACAGCCTTCAGGTGAATCAGACAGTCCTCCCAGTTTTGTATCATCAAGATTCATGTACACGGAAGCCATCCCCTCCCTTCCTGTTCACTTTCCTCTTTCCACCACCTCACTTAAATTTCACATTCTATATATTTTGAGTTTATACATGTCCCTGACATATACCCAAACCTGATCCATTTATTCCTCACTGATGAAAGCAGGGATCTTGTGGAAGAAATTGTGAAGTCATCAATTAAAGAGAATACCAGAAAGCATAATTAGGATGCCAACATGGGTAAAGATTTCTATTTGTTCTGGTCTATAAGGTCTTCCTGGAGAGTTCTTCACTCCAGGATGAACAACCCCAATCCTCCCAGCCTGTCTTCATAGGAGAGGTGGTCCAGCCCTCTGATAATGTTTGTGTCCCTCCTTTGGACCCACTCCAAAAGGTCCATCTCATTCTTGTGTTGATGGCTCCAGAGCTGGACAAAGTGCTCCAGGTGAGGTCTCACCAGAGCAGAGCAGAGGAGCAGAATCACCTCTCTCCATCTTCTGGCCATGCTTCTTCTGTTGCCTTCCAGGATGCAATTTGGCTCATGTCCAGCTTTTCATCCACAAGTACCTGGCAGCTCCCTGCTGCTCATGGGGAGCTAGGAAAGTGTCTGCTTGTAACTAATTTTCTGTGGACTTTCAGGTCAAAGTCACACCTCTGAAAGAGCAACTAGTCTCCTATCTACTTCCCAGCCCCTACACATACTGTAAAATCCTGTTAAGAATGAAGCAAATCTTTTTTTTTTTTTTTTTTTTTTTTTCCTTAATGTTGAAAAAATAATGCATTTTCCCCTAACCTCCTTTCTGAAATTTCCTATCATATTTCTAGGTGAAAATCTAAAAAATTAACCAGGACAAAACAGCCAGACAAAGCATTTCAGCATGAGGCACACAGCTTGGAAAAAAAAAGGTGAAGCAAACCACAACCAAAAGGCTTCACACTAAGTACAGAAACCTTAGAAAGATACAAACTCAAATGCAGTGCCTGTTGTAATGCTTTGACCTTAAGCAAGTTTTTCCTATGAACTGATACGTTAGGCTTCTCTCAAAATGTGCCTAGCACACACCCCTTGATTTCTCTAATTATTGCCCCCGAATAATTATTTAAAATGTATGAACAGTTACTCAAATTTATTGAACAAAATACAAGCCCTAGTTTTCAAAAAAATGGGGAAAAAACCCACCAAGAAGAATACATAACAGCTCTGACTAAATTAAAGAGAAACCTGGAAACCTTTGAAGCGAGCTGGTACTTTTTTCAAGACATAAATCAAATCACTGGAGGAAAATGTATTGATGGGAAAGGAAATCAGAAAATTTCCATCAAGAATTAAAACCATGGCATTACCAGCAAAGATAAATAATGTGTCTTTAGTTTCATTTGCTTAGCAAGAAGCAGTAGCTTGTATTTTATTCCATCACAGCAGGGTCATTAGTAACAAATTTAAAAATCTACTTAGATATCTTTTTGCCTGGTGAGACATCCTAGGGATTCTTAGCTATTTTCAGAATTATTTTGACTAATTGCATTAGGCTCCATGTTGTAGTCTTAAATATCTTGTAAATAATTGGTGTTTTCATGTAAAGGTAAAACACCCTCCTGGTGCCAGACCTTATCTAATGACACATGGTTGTAGGTATTTTATTAATAACTGAAGTAGTAATTCATTCATTCATGATGATGCTGAGGGAGATACCTGATGCATTCTATCCCAGAGCTCTGACTTCATCTCTTGGATGATGTCAACATTGTCAGGTAACATATTCCCATTCTAATATCTTGATCCACCCCCTCTCCTGTGTTGCTAGAGCCCAGACACAGAGGACATCTCTGTGGAGAGGTTGAAAACTTACTCACAACCCATTTTGGCCACTCCTTGACACACTGGGGATGGGTCATCACTAGGGAGCTCTGTCATCCAGCTCTCACACAAAAAATAATTGTATTTTGAAACAATAATAGTAATATTTTGAATAAAATATTTTGAATATTCAATATAATAATCAAATATATTTTTAATATATCGAATATTTTGAATATTTTTAAAAAATAATAATATTTTGAATTTGAATCCATTGGACTGGAGATGCACCAAGTTAGCAATGGGATCAGCAGACACATGAGCTCAGGATGCCCAAATCTGCTTGGATAATTTCTCTTCTTTCAGATGGAATAAGTTTTTTCCAGTTCCCTTCAGAATAATAGAGAGGATCACAATCACTTTCTTTGTCTGTCTCTGCTATATTTTTTTTTATAATGCTTTTGGAACAGGTGCCCTGATAAGCACAGCAACCTGAAATAGGACATGATTGAACAGCACAATGTACAAGTTGGGTTTTTATTGCAGCTTTTCTGAAATGCATTGAAGAACAGCAGTGGTCACCTTCAGGAACTGTACATTGGAAAGGGAGTTGTTAGCTTGTGACTGACTCACAGAGATGCTTTCTGCTTTAATATTCCAAATGCTCATGAAAAAATAAAAATTGTACATTATGACAGAGTCTGTCAAACAAGAGAATACAGAGACAATCTGCATGTGCATGTGAACATATCCTAAATCTTTCTTCCTCCTGAACTTTTACAGGTAGGGAAAAATACCCATATAATTAAAACTTGGGCTCCTGTGTCATTCTTGTTCCTTTTCTAAGGGGCAAACTGCTGCTCTAATCAGAATTCTAGCTGCAACTGCTATTGAAAACATCATTTCCTAAACAAGTTTCCTTCCCAGGAGAAAGGAGAAAAGGCCAATGGGCTGGAGAGCTGTAAGGTCATCCCCATCAGCATTTCAGTGCATATGGGAAACTGATCTTTTCAATAAGTCAAGGACTGAAAACTGCTTTCCTATGGATTGGGAAAGGTATAGAGTTTGAAGTACGGGTGCCTAGGCTATCCAGAATGAAATGGAAATTTTTCTCTAAGTGTATTCCAGATAAGCTTAAAAACTCTTTTCAGAAAGTCCTACTGGATGAACAAAAGTGGAAATTCCTGACTTGCTGGTTCTCTGAGTTGGTACTGTATAAAACAATTGAAGAATATGGCTTTTTTTTCAGACAGTGGTGTGTCTCAGTGGTGTTCAGTTTGGGAGAGAGGCTCTTATTTATAAACAAAGAACATGCAAAGCTTTTTGAGCTTTGCCTAGCTGTGAGGTATCCTTACTCATCATGTACCTTGTTATAAAAATCTTCTGAGTGGCCCCTTCATCTGCCACAGATCCCAATTTTTTGTTAAGCACCTGCCTCTTGCATTGTCTGCAGTTTCAGAGAGGTTCAGACCTGAAAGGCAGAGCTGGAACACTTTCAGCAGCACAGGAATGCCTCACTTAATGTGGAAAAAATGAAGGAGATCCTATGGGATTTCATCATGTTCTGAACCTAATTCTGGTGCTGTGGCCATGAAATGTGTGGTTTTCTCAGCTCAAGTACCAAACAGAAAAAAAAATAAAATTCAAACTTCAGGGATGTGAGTCTGGCTGTTCTTCATTAAATGTGCTTCAGCTCAGCCAAAATGTCTTTTATCTGCAGCAAATATGGTGGTTGGGAAATCCCCCTTTATGTGTGACTGCAGTCAAATAAAGGAAATCATTTTCAGCAGCACCCTTGCAATTTGACACTGCTTAAAATCTGCATGAGAGAAGCCAGGGAGGAGGAAGAGGAGGAGAAGGAGGAGGAAGAGGAGGAGGACGAGGAGGAGAGAAAGAGAGAAGGAGAGGAAGAGAGGAGGAGGAGGAGGAGGAGGACGAGGAGAAGGAGGAGAAGGAGGAAGAGGAGGAAGAAGAGAGGAAGAGGGAGAGGAGAAGGAGGAAGAGGAGGAAGAGGAAGAGGGAGAGGAGAAGGAGGAAGAGGAGGAGGGAGAGGAGGAGGAGGACGAGGAGGAGGAAGAGAGGAAGAGAGGAGGAGGAGGAAGAGAGGAGGAGAGGAAGAGAGGAGGAGAGGAGGAGGAGAAGAGGAAGAAAGAAGGATAAGAAGCAGGAGGAAGACAAGGAGGAGGAGGATTAGGAGCAGGAGCAGGAGGAGGAAGCGCTGGGATGGACTGACTGCAACCCCCAGCCCAGCCCTTGTTTTTTTGGGGTTTTTTTGTTTGTTTTTGTTTTGTTTTGGGTTTGGGTGTTATTTTGGTTTTTTTGTTTGTTTGTTTGTTTGGGTTTTTTTGTTTTGTTTGGTTTGGTTTTTTTCACCATCCAACTCTCCTCTTGAGGAGGGGGAATAGACCAGCTCAGCAGGGGTCTTGCAGCCCACCAAGGTTAACCCACCCCAAAGAGTTTTGAGAGCTAATCACTGTAGCATTGCTGAGTGTGCATCCATTGCAGATACACATCAGTATTCTAGTGGCAAGTAACAAGAGTTTCATCCCACTTAGAGGAGCCTGAGGAAGACACAGCTTCATAAAATACTTCTGTCTCATCAATTAATGTCTTAATTAATGTCTTAATGTCACCTTTTTAAGACTCTCACACACATTCCAGTTGTCAGTCACTGAGCTGAGAGGCACAGAAGGGTCTGAAGTGGTCACAGAAATGATCTGAAGCTTAGAAGGAAAGGTTGTAACTCCACTGCTTTCAATTGGCTTTGGATCAAATTCTTCTTCACCTGCATCTTCCCAGAGATGTCCATTGTCTTCCAGTATTGTATCCCAAAATGTTGGCTTTCTTGAGTCCCCCCCAACATTAATTGCAATACTAATTCATTGGAACCTTAAGGGAACTGAATAATTATTTCAATATGCATAGAACTGAAGACTTACTACAATATGCATCAAGGTTTCTAGGGAAAACAAGACTCAATTTTCATGTTATCATTAAAAAGAGCATATTCAATTTATGTTTAGGTGTATTAAAAGTTTTAAATGCATTTTATTGCATAATTAATGCTGACTTGACCAAGGAATTTTGGACAAACTCTAAATTTTCCTGCTATATAAAAAGCACTGGAGCTGCAGCTGGTAGAGCTCCTCATCTCCTACTTTCTAAGGCTGGAGAGGAATCTCAGATGTGAACCTGTTGGCAGATTTCTAGCAGTTGTAAACAGTGTCTGTGGCTCCATTTTACACTGCTCCTTCAGAGCAATCTGCAGTAGTAGATATTCTGCTGAAAGCACAGACCTCTGATGATGTATTCCTTACTTGCTAGAGGTTGTCACAAGAGGGCAATAAAAAAATAATTTGTAGTTTTTTTAAATAGTCATATTCAGTTTGGGTTCAGAAAGTCCTCTACTAGCATTCTTTCCTCTTTAAATAGTCTGCCTCGTCATCTGGATTTAAAAAAAAAACAAACAAACCAAACAAAACCAATCAAAGAAAAAAAAAAAAACCAAACAAGCAAACAAAGGAACAAACAAACCAAACCAAAAAACAGCCACAAAACTTACATATGAAATAGATCATAGGACATGTTTTGCCTTTTAACTGAATACTCCATGTGCTGTTTTGTTCTACTTCTAGAACTTGGAGACTACACAGTACTGTACTAATCCCAATGAGTGGGATGCTTTAAATGTTAAAACAGAAGCTTCTGCTAATAGACTTCAAACCCCCATCTTTGTCAAAGCAGTTCCTGGTTGAATAGCACCCTGAAAAAAAAATGAAAAAAAAAAAAAAAAATTAAAAAGCCACCCCACAAAAATCCACAAAAAAAAAAAACCCAGCTCCAAGCCATGAAGATGACAAATATCTCCTCTTAGTGAAACATCTGGTTGGTAGATATGGGAATTCAGACATGTCTGTCAATATTCTGTTTCAGCATTGTTATGGTAATAAGGGAAGGCAAATGTCAGGTCTCTAAGTCTAATTTTTCTTTCCTTTTCCCACGCTGTAAGTCTACATCCAGCAATTACTTCAACCCAGGTCCAGAACTGCATGTAGGAGCTGAACCTGACCTTTTCACTTGGGTCCAGCTCTTTCATGAATGTTCTTAATGAAGCCAGTGTGAAGGTTCAGCACAACCTTCTGAGCTACACCATGAGATATACCAAGCTAATTTCTTCCCAAACGCGGTGTGGATGCTTTTATCCTGTGGTACAGGCAGTCTGAAAAAGCAGCAATAAGGACAGAAAGCCAGAAAAACAAGGGGACACACTGCACAGCCTTGTCAAACCCATCCTCAGAGCTTTACACCTCTCCAGGGCTCAGCAATTGGCCCTTGTGGCCAAGAGGGCCAATGGTATCCTGGGGTGCAGCAGGAGAATTGTGTCCAGCAGATTTAGGGAGATTCTCCTCCCCCTCTATTCTGTCCTGGTGAGACCAGACCTGGGATACTGGATCCAGTTTTGGGCTCCCCAGTTCAAGAGAGACAGGGAAATATTGGAGAGAGTCCAATGGAGAGCTATGAGGATGATGAAGGGACCTGAGCATCTCTCCTATGAAGAAAAATTGAGAGACCTGAGGCTGTTTAGCTTTGAGAAAAGAAGGCTGAGAGGGAATCTTATTAATTTCTTCAAATATCTAAGGGGTACCTATCTTCATCTAGGGGTATCTATCTATCTTCAAGAGGAAGGGGCCAATCTCTTTTCAGTGGTGCCCAGTAGTAGGACAAGGAATAAAGGGTTTAAACTAGAACAAAGCAAGTTCCATCTCAACATGAGGGGAAATTTATTTACTGTGAGAGTGATGGAGCCCTGGCCCAGGCTGCTCAGAGAGGTTGTGGAGTCTCCTTCTCTGGAGACTTTCAAACCCCATCTGGATGCCTTCCTGTGGGGTCCTGCTTTTGCAGGGGGGTTGGGTTAGATGATCTCAAGAGGTCCCTTCCACCTCCTAACATTCTATGATTCCTGTTTTTAGAGGTCCCAAGGACAGTTTGAAGTTTGGTTCAAGATAAAGCTTAAATTTGCTAATGATGTGCCCTTGGATGTGCTCACAAGATAAGCAGCAGCCCACAGGTTTTATCACTTGAAAAACAACTTTTTTTTTTTTTTTTGTGGCAAGCTGGAAGAATCTACATGAATCTACAGCATCCGTTTGGAAACCTGCTGTGAATCCCAGCAGCTGTAAAGCAAAGTGAACATCTCTGCTTCTTTGGGAAGAGCAACTCTCACTAATTTTGGCAGCTACCTACCTGTCACTGGGGTGAGTAGATACAGAGACAATTACAGGTGTAGAGCTGAGGAGTGGATTCCCAAAGGATTTCTCACATACTCTGAAATGTTCTCTGTAATGGAAATTCTTTTGGATATAAACTAACAAAAAACTAACAATTTGCACTTCTGATAATGATCCTCCTATTCAACCACCAACAATTTGTTTTCAGGTGTCTTTCTTTCAATGTGGAGTAAGGACTATGCTCTTCAAGAAATGTTCAGTTTGCATTACAAAAAATTACAGGGTGTTTTTTTTTCTTTTTTTTTCTTTTTTTCTGGTAAATGAGACATCTCTTACAAATTCATCTGTTATTAAAAGTTAACCAGACAGTCTGTTAATTTATGGTAAATAATAGCATACCAACTCCAGAACTTCTACAAATTGGACCTTATATTTAGATTTCAAGATAATTATTAAAAAAATAAATAAGAAGTTATTCTGAGAAGACAGCTGGGAATCAGTCACGTATACAGATGCTGCTGTATTTTCAATATACAGAGCTGATTAACACTTTAAAGGTGCATTTCTAATGTGCATAAAAACACCTTAGTCAGAACTTAGAAACAAAATCAAAAAACACATCACACTGAGCATCAACTTTGTATAAACTTAAAGCATTGTCTTAATAATTATCTTTCAAAATGTGCATTTAACTTTTTACTCCTAAAACACCAAAGAGAGTAAATAATGATTTGGGGGGGGATGGTGTTTGTCTATGTAGACACTTATGAAAATCTACAAAAAGCCCCAGTGGTTTACATAAGATGATGAGGTTTGAAGGCAGTGTGACAGTAATTAAACTCAGATTCAGTATCCCTGAAATATGGTGATTCATGGCCTCAGTATCCTGTTTCACAGAAGAAACCTCCAGCTCTGATTAAGTTGAATCAAAAATGGAAAAGCATGTTAAATGCAGGATATCAAGTGGCAACTGTTTAAAAATGTCATCTGAAACCTGGGTTTCAAAGGACAGTGATGTGGACAGATGAATCTGTGCCATGTTACAGAGATCCCTGGAAGAATTTGCTCCACTCTACTCAGACTTTATTTTTACTTATGGGGATTTTTTTCATCTCAGTGTTGGCTGGTGGAGTGCTACAGAGGAGATGATCAATCACAGTCATTTCAAAAGCAATGCAGAATTTTTTTTTTTGCTGAACAATTGTGAAATTTACACAAGTATGAATTACCTCACATTTCCTTCCTTTTGTGGGGGCCTTGGCTGTACCTCAAATATTTCACTTAAAGAGTGAAATAGTGAAGCTGCAGGCAAGAGCTGGTGCAAGGAGGTGTGGCTGTATGGCTCCTTCTGAGAATATGCTGTGTAACAGGAGAAAAATGGGTTCCACACCTCTTACACACAGTGTATCAGGCACATCACACTGTTCCCTTTTTTTCCTGTACTATTGGAACAGCACAGACATAAAAGGAGTAAAATTAATGCTTATAAATCTTCCATTTAGAAAAGAAAAAATTAGGAAGCTATAAGCTAATGTTCTGTCTCTGTGCTGGATGTGCTGAGAATGTTGTTTTCTGCCCAACAAAGGAGCTCTTCTAGCTAGAGAAGAAAAGAAACTTCACAACTTTTCACAGTCCCTTGTTTCATAAATATAAAGTTTGGACATCTGTTGCCACAAATCAAGCAGTAGCTCATAAGAGGAACAAAAACTCGTCCCTTTAGATTTTGAAGTATAAGGATTGCAAGAAATCAGGTAATTTGCCCTTCTTTTCATTTAAATTGGAGATAATTCAGTGCTCTTCATCTTTAGAAAGCTGAATTGAACTAGACTTTTTTCTCTTTTTTTCTACCAAACCAAAACCAGGAAGGAGTCAAAGTTGGTATACATAATATATATAATATATTATATATATATATATATAATGTATAGTATATATAATATAGCAGTGTCTGCAAAAGGAGGTTGCAGAAAAAAGAAAAAAAAAAAAAAGAAAGAAGATACAGATTAAATCTACCAGTTACTGAAAGGATGTGCAGTCAGATTTCTGGGAAACTGCAAGGAAATAATCTGTGATCTTTACCATCTTCTCCACAGAAAAGGGTTTCCCAGTTTTAGATTGGACAAATAACTCAACTCTTCCCTCCTGTAAATGCATAGTAAATGTCAATATCCCACAGGCATCTTATGGTACAATATTGTATCTCCACCTTTTGGATTACTGAGTTAGCTGCTCTGAATCATGTTGCCTAAAATGGATTGTGATTATGCCTTCTTTTTGCCCTCTGTCTTTTGTCATTGCTGTTCTTTAATTGGATGAATGTAAAACTCACTAAAATTTAAAAAATAATAGCTTTTTGACTAATTACCACTGAATTGTCACAGTTGGAAAAGTGTCAATATTCAGCCTCAGTCTCTGGAACCAGTGCCAAATGTAGGGAAAATAAGTAAAGTAGTGGAGAAAGAGAGGAGAGAGGTTGGATAATAAAGTGATGCAAACAATCCTGATACAGTGCCCATTAAGCAGGAGAAAGGACTTCTCTGGATATTCCCCTACTTTCCACTAAAGTGAGGGGAACAGTTTTAATTCTGAGCTATTCAAGTACAAGAGAGCAATGTAGTCAGCATCTCCAATCTGGAAAAGACTCTTGTTTGGTTACAAAATTCAACTGAAAACCAAGTGCAGGTCTGAATTCAGGTGGTAAAAGGTGAAAAGGTGACAAAACATGTTCTACACCTGATTTTATTCAGAAAAAGGACAAATAAGAGAGGACAGTGACAGAATATGCTTCTGAATGTTACACAGAAGGTAGAAAATGGTAGCTCATTTTTCCTGCTTCAGCACATGTAACTTGAAAATTTGCTGGAAAATATGGAACTGATCAAATATGATTTTTATTCAGTGTACAACTGAGCTGGGAAATTCACTGTATGTGTTACTGTCAATGTAATTTGCTTATCAAGACTCAAGAAGCATTGGGATACTCTTGGTACCCATGTATAGATTTCATTTTATAGCTCTTCATGTTAACAGAATTCAATTGTTTTTTTATTTCAATAACAAAGGGTGAAGTTGAATTGTAGTTTGTGTACTGAACACAAATAAATATGCAGGATAAGCTTCTAACATTCACTTGGTTTGGACAAAAATTTGTAGTAAGATATTTGAATAGCAATATTAATCTAATCCTAGACAGTGATTTCTATGTTTTACGTGGCTCTGTATATCCCTTAAATATATTTTCCAAGGTATAGTTCTCCTGCTTTGCATCATGTGATAGTGATTCTGAAACTTCCAGAGACTATTTCCTTGTAGGATTTAACAAATCTATATTCTAGTGTGTCTTCTGCAGCTTTGAGGAACACCACAATAAAATCAAGTTTCAACAAGATATTACCAGAAACCCAGTAAGAAGAATGCAACTATATCCTTACCAGGAAGAGCACTCAGTTTAGTGAGAAAGACAGCACAAAATACTCTAAGAAAGGAGAGATGTGAGTTTACTCCAAGAAAGATTTCATCATTTTGTTTTAGTTTGGTTTCCATTGCTGCTTCTCAGCTCTGTGCTAGAGACTTGACAGTGCAACATATCAGATGTGTCCAGTTTAAAACATTCAATGTGCTCCCAAATAATTATTATTACCAGTTTTCTATAGATTTTCTTTCTCTTTGGGCAAGATAATTCAGCTGCTTACAAACCTCCAGAATCACTCAGAGAACTAACAGCTATCTGACACTATATCAATGCTCCTAATTTGCTACCAATTTTTCAAAAACATTTTCAATTTTTAGGAAAATTCCTCTATCTCAAGTGATATCCCTTAAATCAGAACTGTGCTTTGATGCTAGTTTTATGGAACATCTCTGGATGCTTTATGTTCTCAATTTAAGTGATGAAAGGAAACAACTAAGTTTTAAGAACAATTATTTGGGGAGAAAAAGATTAATTATCTTTTTAAGCTATGTGTATGTATAGGATGTTAAAGTTTGCTTGTTTGATATATTGTGTTTTTACTATTATTTGATGTAGCCTAAATAAACAAATAGGCTAGAAAATAAAGAGTTGATGCTAACAAACATGTTTTTGCTGATGAAATCAAAATTCTATCTATTGAAACATATATGTGAAATGTAAGAAATTGTGTAGGCTCTATCTTCAGTCTGTGCAGATAGAGATGGACATGGAAGTTCATTCTCATCTCCAACAAGGTGTCTGTCTCTAACCACTGACTGTAAAGAGAGCCTGAAGGTAGGATTTGATGTGTGACTTTTCTGTGTGAGCATCACCTTTTAAACAAGTTACTCTGTGTTTATTTTTATAGTTGAGGAAATACAAAAGTGTTTAAAGTGTAGCTGCATGGTTTGTTATCTCACAGGAGGTGTCTCCATTTGGAATCACAGGAATCACAGTCTCACCCTGCCTAACTTCCCATATTTTTGTCCACAAGGTCAATATATATATTGTTGTCCAAAGTTGCTGCTTGTATCTGCTTGCTCTGTGACTTGGGCACACTACAGCATTCCATGCACTAAATATCCATGTGTTTGACAAAGCTGATCTCTCCCAGGAGGATTCAAATGGAGTTTGAGGCACAAAACTTTGTCTATTTGTGTGCAATCTGTTTAAGGTCCACAACACAATCATTTTATATAAAATGATTTTTGGTCATCCTAGTGGTTATACTGTGTCCTGGTTTGGGCCAGGATAAAGGTGATTTTCTGTCTTGTACTTTTGCTTTTAGCTAAGTCTCTTGTAAGTAGTTGCACTTGCTGAAATGAACAGCAAGTTTCTCAGACAGTGTGTGTTTCTAGGACTGATAACACTTGATGTTTAGAGTTACTGCTAGAGACTGGTGTGCAGAGCCAAGGACACTGCTCAGCTCTGAAGAAAACATAAAGAGGTCCCACCTGCATCCCTCCTTTGGGGAGGAACAGACAAGATAGATGCCAGAATTGACCAAACAGAGTATTCCATCCCATATACGTCATCCTCAGGATAAATTGGAGGGATCACGAGGGCCAAGCCAGATTTCCAGCTTCCGGCTGCCTGCCCTTCCTGCCTTTCCTGCTTCCATTCCTTCACCCGGCATCCTGGGAGGATTCCATCCCTTCCTCTGCCTGTGCTCCTGATCCGTGCCAGCCTGAATCTGTGTGTTCCTGCCTCCAGCTCCCCACTGCTGCTGAGCCCAGGAGTCCAGCCTGGACTTTCCCAGGGCTGCCCTGCAGCCTCGGTGGTGACGTGAGAGCTATTGGGGGAGAGGGGGGAGGAATGTGGTATCCATTTTCTTGTATATTTGTATATATTTAGTAATTTTTCCTATTTCTCATTACTGTTTCATTAAAGTTGTGTAGTTTAGTTTCCAACCCATAAGTCTCTCTCCCTTAATCTCTCTCCTTTCTTATCAGGGAGGAGAGAGAGATTAATAGAGAGCATCTGTTACTCAGTTTAATTGCCGGGCCAGTGTTAAACCCTGACATACTGGAAAGACTCAACTAACTCAAAGGGTAAAACTATTCCTTTGTGCAACAGGTTTCTTAAATGGGGTAGTTGATTCCCTTTCTTGAGGAGTCAATATTGATTAATGATAAAGGATCCAGATAACCAAATTGGACGAAACACTTAATGCTTTGGTGATTCAGATAAAGTCAGATTAAATCCAACTTTATTGTGTTGTGTGTGCAAAAAATTATGATACAGACAATAAAGCCCCGAGGGCAGGGTCACCTGAGCTACTTTCTGAGCTTGCTTGATGCACTGACTCAGCTTTTGAGGGTATGGAGTGATGCTCTGAGATGAATTTGCATTTCCCTCTCACCACTGAGGCTGGCCTAACCACTTGAGAAACACTCTCTAAATTATCTGGGATGTGCCACCCATTTCTACCAAGCGACCCTGAGGAAAATCATTTAAAAAAATGAGAGGGTTGAAAGCACCATCAAGGTCTCCCTGGGTAATTTTGACTACAGGGGCTGCCCAAGAATTTATCTAAAGAGGCAGCTGGCCTGCTAGCTGGAGGACAGTGCTCAGCATAGGAGCCATAGGTCTTCCTAAGTGTAGACACAATCTGTGCAGAGCATACATAAATTAGAAATATCAAATGAGCCCAGAGAATTATGAGTTTTAGGCAAGTTCAATTGAGCACTTTAGCCCAAACCTCAGGCACCAACAGGATGAGCAGCTAATCAGGTTGGGCTGAAAGCCACCAAGGAGAACTGGGAGATCAATTGCTACATCATTTTAATGCTCACTGGAGGAGAAGGGTGTCAGTAAATTATGGATTTCTGTGCTGCCTGGGATATCACACATTGCTGTTAATAAACATGTTATGGTGTGAAATATGGTATGGCATGTGAATAATAATAACTTGGTGTAAAAGAGGGGCTATAAAAAGAGGGAAGTTGTTGCAGGAGAAGTGGCTTTAAAAAAAAAGTTTTCTTCTTTTTCCATGAACTTTTTTCATGGATGACATACATTTGAATGAGTAGACAGTTATGTCTCAAAGAGAGAGCATTTTTTTTGAGGCTAACAGAGACCATTAGAATAAATAGTCACACTCTGAAAATATCATACACCATAGAGCTTTATGCTATGGTTCTTGAATACAACCTACCAATATGGATTTAAGATGGAAGATATATTTTTAAATGAAAAGACATACAATCTGTGCTTAAGGGTACAAAATGATACTGAAATCCTCAGTCTTTGGAAATTACACTTAACAATACTACTGAAAAGTAGCATTTTATTTTTATTTATTACCTTGCTTCAATTTTCTTTTTGTTGATGTCCATTCAGTGCACTGGCTTTTGCTGCATTCTATTATATTAAAGTATGCTCTAACATTATTTTCTCTTTGTGAATATACTCAAAGATCATGATTAAACTGTATCCTAAATCCTTTAGAGCTAAATGGCATCTGTCTATTTATGCCACCAATAATACTTGGAAAGAATAGAAGAATACCAAGGGGTATTTTATTAAGCCTATTCAATAAGGATTTTGAGTACCACGAGGATTATGGACATCTTCAGATTTAGTTTCATGCAAGTAATCTTTTGAAAAATCAAAATCCCATGGCTCCCAAGAAAGCTATTCCAACATTTTTTTAGCTGCTTTGTTCCTCTAGTAGCATAAATCTTGGACACCTATATTAGCTTAGGTTTCAGAAAACATCATTATGTCATCTCTTCCAACCCACAAAGAAAGTAGTGTTGGCTGATACAAGGTCAGGATGCTTAGGACCTGTATTACAGTTAAAGCAGAAATCCTGTTATAAAGTAAATAACAACCTGTAATAAATTGTTAAAATGTGTACATTTTTCACATACTTTTTTCAAATGACAAATTTTTTTATCAGAAAATTTTGAACCCCTTTTATTTTGTCTTTTTTAACTGAATAGATGATGAGCCAGTAAAGAAGGTAGAAGATGAAGAAAAGGGGAAGAAAAAAAGAACACTGAGAAAAGAAATGGTTTGAATGTTTAAGTTTTCTTGGGAATCAATAAAAGTATCTATGCAGACAATTTGTCTCTTCTGGGGTAGTTGCCTTTTTACATAAATACAGCTTAGTTCATATGAAAGAAAACTCCTTCTAGTAGAGGTCAAAATTACCCAAAAAGGATCATGTTGAATATGAAATTGGAAGGATAAATGACAGGTGACCAGCTCTACTCACAGTAGTATTTTTCTGTGCTATTAGTGAGTGATCTTATTTTATATCTGCAATACTCTGATTGCTGCAACTCTACTGACACGTCCACAGTTGCAGTAGAAACAGAATTTATAATTATTGCCTGAACGTGGAATAGATCTCCGTAAGGAAAATAAAAAAAAATAAAAAATTAATTTCATTTCTATGCCCAAGAGAACACCCAAAATGACAGAAGGAGTCAGACAGAAAACTCAGTGATCAGAATGATGAATTCATTCTGTATCACATGTTCCAAGCACTCAATTAAGCTATTAGCTAGCAAATGTGGAACAACTAATTGTAATTACCCTTGCTAAAGGCTTAGAATTTGTTTGTAGAATTCAGTGCCATGGGCTTCACTGCACTGATGACTGTATTTAGCCTATTTAGAGGAGAAATGCATGTTGGAATTTAAGATCAATATTAACATTATTTATTTTCATATATGCTTACAAAAAAAAAAAAAAAAAAATTAGAAAAGGTCCCAAAGAAAATTATTCAGAATCTAGTAGGCAAGAAAGCAATATAAATATACCATGATTCTTTAAAGGAATATAAATATAAAATTATGTATATACACATATAAATAATATGTGTATGGATAATAAATTAGAGTCATAGGTAGGTTTAGGCTGAAAGGACCATCATTTACTTCCAACCCTCCTGACATGGGTAAGGACATCTCTGACTAAACCAGGTTGCTCCAAGCCCTTTCCAACCTGGCTGTCAACACTTCCAGGGATGGGGTAGCCACAATTACCCTCAGAAACCTGTGCCAGTCTCTCACCATCCTCACAGCAAAGAATTTCTTCCTAATGCCTCATCTAAATCTCCTCTCTTGCATCTTGAATTTTGTCTGCAGAACCAGACACAACACTGCACATGGGGCTCTTCAGAGCAGAGTAGAAGGGGAGAAATTACCTCCCTTTACCTGCTGGCCATGGTTCTTTTGGGGCAGCCAGAACACAGTTGGAATTCTGAGTTATCCCTGCACACTGTTGGCTCATGTTGGGCTTTTCACCAATCAGCACCAATAGATGAGATAGAATTATCTAGGATATAAATTTATACTATGCAATTATATAAAATATGTATGTATACTTACATATAATATATATATATGTATTTTATACCATTATTTAAAATAAATGCATATACACAACTCACCAAAAATATCCTGTTTTTTTTTTAACACCCACATTTTTAAATTTCAAAAACTGAAATAGATTCTGTGTTGAGGACGTGTCATGTGAGAGAGATGCATGATCAAGTTCTGATTAATTGTGGCAAAGGTTCCCAACAAACTACTTCGTGTACTCAAGGCAGGAAAGTCCAGCTGAAATGATGATGTGACTGCAATACTTCAGCAACCAGACTGGAGTTTCCAGAGCTTGTCAGGGCATCCTGTATCCTCACGTTTTTTTACCTGGGGTGTTCCAAACTACAAGAGGAAAATGATCACATATTACCCAGCTATCTAAGAATTTCGGCCACAGTCTCCAAGGAGGATCCATACTCCCTGTGCTTTGAGACTGCTTTGTTTAGTTATTGACCAAAAAACTATCAAAAATAATGGATATTTTTTCAAATTCTTCAAGTTACATATTTGATCTGATGCTTTCACTGAGGATAATGAGGAAGGTTTATGCAGCAGGATGCACTTGAGCCCATTCTCATTTCCTGTTTGAGTTCTCTTCCAGTTTTCCATCACCATGAAGTGACTATAAAAACAGTAAATTAAGGGGACGTTTCATTTGCATGGGAAAAATTAATTTCTGATTCAAGCAATTCCCTATTCTGATTTATGAATCAGGATGGAAGAAGAACAGAGGGAAGGGAAAGGAATTACTGGCTGACTCTGATGCATTTTCAGTTGATGCTAAAGTCTTAATCCTGATGGTGTTCTTTATTCAAGTATTAATTAAAAAAGTGGACATGATGCCATTGGAAAATGTCTTTAAAGCAGTATTTCTTACAGATAAAAATCTTTGCATGTCTTAGCATCTAAGACATTCTGAGGTGAGCTGGAAAATTAAAAGAATGCTTAATTCAGAGGTCAAATGAGTATAAAATATATCTACAAAGAAATCATTTTGAGTGAAGAAGTACAAAGTGCCAGCCAGCAAAAATTTAGTCTAGAGCTGGAAGTTTCAATCAGGAAATTAGGGATTTTTCTTCCATAGTCATGGTGTTTCTTGGCCATGTGTCACTGTCATCTGGTACAAAATTGGTTGCATATGTTTTCTGCAAGTTTATTATGGCTCTGTGTATGTGTGTGTTTGGACTTTGGGACAAATTTTGTATTTCTGTCTAAAAATGAAAGTTTAACTAGAGGAGAATTGTTGGAATTATGCAACTTGCAGTGAGATTTTCCACTGAAGACAGCCCAATGCTTTCCACCTTCAGAACAGAACTAGTTTATGGTAAAATCAAATAAGATTAAGTACCCAAGCCACATGTCCTATTAAGAATCTGAGCAGTTCCTTCATGAGAACTCTCATCTTTTTCAGAGCTGTTGGATCATGCACCCTTGGAAGAAGAAACATGCAAGGAAACTTGAGTATCTAAGATTACTCTACAACCTCAGGAAGAAGAAATAAGGGATGGACACTTATACAACTGCTTTCCCTGCTCAGACAGACCCTTGTAATTTTCTTTGTCATGGTGGAGATGTTCTGAGTTGGCTGTATTAATCACAGATTTGAATGACACAGCAGAATCCATAAAATATTATAAATAAAAGCTGAACTACCAGGCCTTGATATATTACCTGAAATCCAGACACAGTAACTTGTTTTCTGCTAAGATCCAGGCTGTTATTGCCTCATAAAATGGGGCATTCATCTCTCCTTTGTAATTTAATGACACTCTAAAAATTAATAATAGAACAACACCAACCCATGACTGCTGTCTAGGGGCCCAGTTCTGAAGCTCTTCAGATGCAGAGCTGCCATGGAAAGCACATGATTAAGTACTAAAGGAGAAGACCCTAATACTAATAAAATGATATTTTATGTGTCTGGCTTAAAAAACATACATTTACCAGTGCTGAGGCTATTATTTATAATGACAAATTATTCTAATAGTGAATTATTAGCATAATCACCAAGAGAAAATTGTGGATCTCCTCCTACCACAAAGCAACTTGCTCTGTTGGTGTGGAGCAAGGGATGGACATTGTCTAGCTTATTTCTCCAAGGTTTTGAGCCTCCTCCCAAACTGTTGTGTTACAGAACAGATGGGTGATCTGTCTGGTGGGTATCTGGCTGACAGACCCAAATCCAGAGAGTGGTGGTAAATAGCTGCTTTTCAGACTAGCAACCTGGCACAAGTGGAGCTCCACGGGGGTCGATATTGGGCCCAGAATTATTGGATATCCTCATAAATGACCTGGATGATAAGATCCCATGTCACCTGATGAAGTTTGCTGATGATGCTAAGTGGGGAAGTGGCACTTCTGGAGTGCCACCCTGCAGGAAGACCTGGATAGGTTGGAAAAGTGCATTAACAAGGGTTTTTTATGAAGTTCAGCAAATATAAATGCAGGGTCTTGCACCTGGACAAACATAAACCAAAGAGTGGAGCACAGGCTGGGTTCTACTCAGCTCTGGGGCACTTCTGTGGGAATGGACCTGGGTTTCCTGGTGGACAGCAAACTCAATGTGAGTGGACAGGGTGCTGCTGCAGGAAAGAAACCCAACAGGGGTTGCATCAACAAGGGCAAAGCCTGCAAAGATAAAGGAGTTATTATCCCAATCTACACAGTCCTTTTCAGGCCCCACCAGGAATAACTGTGTTCAGTTTTGGGCCCTGCTGTAGAAAAAAGATGTGGACAGGCTGGCAAGGGTCTAGCAAAGATGACCCAAGGGAAGATGACTGGGAAAGCTGCCATATGAGTAAAGGATGAAAGAGTTTGCTCAGCCTTCAGAAAAGAAGGCTATGAAGAGACCTTGTCATCACCTACCAAAACTTGAAAAACAGCCACAAAGAAGAAGAAGGAGACTGTCTTTTTATGAGGAGTCACGTGGAAAAGACAAGGGGTAATGGGTACAAGTTACTCCTGGGAAGTTTTCTATTGGACACCAGAGGGAAATTTTTCACAATGAGAACAGACACTGGAATAATCTCCCTGGGAAAGAGGTGGATTCTCCAACACTGGACACTTTAAAAGTTCATCTGAAAAGGGCACTGGTCCATTTTGTCTGGACTGTGCTTTTTACAAGAAAGGCTGGACCTTGAGGTCCCTTCCAACCATGCATTCTATGATTCTGTGATTCCATGATTTTCCCATTAAAGGAATATCATGTTTTATGTAGCACTTAAATCCAGGGAATTATGATATCCACTCTCCCCTCCAAAACAAGAGTCAACTGCAATGAGGCAGAGAGAAGAGAGAGGAAAGGCATTTCTAGGATAGATCCTTGTCAGTCATCCTTTGTTTCTTGTGTTATCAGCTCAAAGAAACATCCTTCCTTCAGAACTCCTGATGAAATTACTGCTGGGTGGAAAGAGCTAGCAACAATTCTTTGTATGCTACAGACCTCTGCTGGGCCTGCCAGTTAAAACTGTTTATTTTTTCTCTTGTCTAGTTAAAAAGGAAGCATGATTATTAAGCTGATGGTAAATGCCAGACTAGAAATACTTTGGAGACCAGAATTAGGGTTCAAAATCACCATGGTGAACCTGTGTGTGAAATAAAGTGATTCAGAAAGGACAAGAACAACACAATAAAGTTGGATTTAATCTGACTTTATCTGAATCACCAAAGCATTAAGTGTTTGGTCTAGTTTGGTCATCTGGAACCCTTATAATTAATTAATATTGACTCCTCAAGAAACTGAATCAACTATCCCATTTAAGATACCTGTTGCACAAAGGAATAGTTTTACCCTTTGAGGTAGTTAAGTCTTTCCAGTATAACCACCAGGATGACCAAAAATCATTTTATAATTGACTAGATGCTGGATTCTAGATAAAGTGAATCTTTTCTGTTGCTTTGTAACTTAGGAGATGTAAGAAAGAGACATTCTGGGCAGGAGTTCGTCAGTGAAGGATTTGGGATTAGGGTTGATCAAGTGTTTAACAGAAATGAGAGTTTCATGATGTCAGAAGGAAGGGAGAACATTGAAGCTTGTCCTTCCATTCCACTTGGAGCTGGAAAATTGTCAGTTGAACATCTGCATTCATTTCTGGCCTCTGAATTTCAATAAAAATGGAAATTGACTGGAGAGGGGCCAGAAGACAGGACGAAGAGTGATCAGAGGTCAACAGTGCATAGGATTGAAGGGAACAAAGAGCTGGAATTGTTTTTTTTCTAAAAATGGGAAGAATTGAGATACAAAACAGAGTAGCAAAAATTTAATTAGACCTAAATAAAACCTTTCAGTTGGTGAGGATGGTTACACTGAATCTTGATCACTGGTGATTTTGATAAATTTTGCATCTACATACTGTTTAGCTGGGGTTGATATAATTTCAGGAGATGTACCAGTTCAGTAACATTCAACCTTTCTAAAATTTAATGATCTTTTTTGGGGGGTTGAAATGGTTTTTTTCTTATGTGCTGTTGCCTAAGTTATCTACTAATTCAATCAAATAAGGGAGAGTTTATAACTGAAAGTTCATTTAGTTTTAAACCCTTTATGCTCATTTTGCTTGCTTCTTTGCTTACATACAGGCTTGTGCTAAATGTACATGCATTTGTTTTTCAGGTCACCTTCCAGTGAATAAAATTAAGAGAACTCAGTCCACTGGCTGAACAATGCTGGGCTACAGGACCTCTCAAAGTGCTGTTCAGAACTCCCTTACTGCAAGGTCATGTTCAGTGGAAAAGCACAGGAATTTATTTAAATCAGTGGCATCACACAGGTTCTTTAAGTTTGCCACATGCTTTAGGACTTTGTTCAATAAGAGACTAAAACCACAATAATTGAGTAGTGAATCAGGCTTCACATTTGATCTATATATATAAAAAAGGTGAATATAAAATTCCCTTGTCCTGACAAAAGAGATGGCTATTTCTGGACCTTTATTGCATTTTTAATCCCTCTAAATATTTCATTTTTATAGATTGTATTATTTATATATTACAATCCCTGTCATCCCCTCAAGCTGTGTCAGGACTCTATTTCTCCCTGTACAAAATAAATTGCTTATAAAATTTTTCTTCAGGGGAACTCAGACACAAATAGTAATGTGCACTTCTTCTAAGTCACAGATAACAGGCTGATAAATTGTTGTTCTTAGCACTTGTTTTGAACTTCTAGCCCTGAAGGAAATGCATTCCTGTGCATAATACAAGGTGTCTCATTATAAAACATAAACTCCTTTAGGAGAGAGTTATCTCACACAACTTTGGAGAACTAATTTTGGTGTGCTGGTCTAGATTAGTGAGCTAAATTTCCCAGATATTCAGAAGAGAAAGACAAGCATTTGGAGC
The DNA here is from genome assembly GCF_036169615.1 of Heliangelus exortis. NCBI lineage: Eukaryota > Metazoa > Chordata > Aves > Apodiformes > Trochilidae > Heliangelus > Heliangelus exortis. Next base: position 147,829,620 of record NC_092423.1, on the reverse strand, counting down.
AGGTGTTTTAGCCCAGCTGGTTTGAGTTATCCTCTGGAGATGCCTGACAGAGAGATCACAACCAACTTAGACATCTTATTTTATTTCCTAAAGTTTGGTGGGAAGAAAGATTGTTTCCTAGCTTTGTCAGATGGTTAGGTATGTAGGAGTTAGTGGCTAAATTAAGATTTCACAGCTAGCTGCTCCCAGACTATTGGTTTCAATGGAATCTTAGAAATTCAGACCCATTTGTTGCCTTCTTGCATCCTCTTGCTGGATCTCATGCATCACGTATCTACTCCATGAAGAAGCAGTAATTTTTCAAAGCTGAATCTCCACATATCAGGAAATTCCAATGGGAAGAAGATCAAAGCACCCTTAATTCCTGTGTTTCAGTCTTCTTGTGGTTTTCTTCCACAATCATCAACTTTGGCCAGATGTATTTGACAGAAGGGGCAAAATCACCAAGTTAGATTCTTCGAAAAGCATGGGAAAAGGTAACAAGAGATGAGAGATCCCATCAATGCTCCTGTTCAGAGAAAGATGCAATATCTGATCTTTCTTAATTAAGGAATCCTTAAAAGAGAAGGGGCTTTATGAACATTCCAAACAACAGAAGAAGTCAGAATAAGCTGTTATGCTTTATTAGGTAACCAAGAATCTAAGACCCAAATCAAGTAGAAAATAGGGTTCCACTGCTCCAGGGATAGCCTATTTGGTGCATGTTTTCTACATTTCTCCATGCATTCAAATAGCATTAATTTATCTTAATGAGTGGACATGGTATTGTGCACAGAGCTCCATTTTCAGGCTTCAGGATGTTTTGAGATGTAAAAATTGCCTCTCTTTGCTTATACATTTTCAAGGAGTTGGGATGCTGTGGCTTGTTAAATCATGAAGGACAGAGTAAAGCTGAATATCAACGTGGAAAGGATGACAGAGTGAGGGCCAGAGAGTGAGATGAGAATAAAAAATAATCTCCTGCTGTTGTCATTGCAGAATTACCTTCAGAATGAGTGTGTAAAACATGCAGAAACTTAGGATACTGGTTACCAAACTGGGGTTGTTAGATGCTCCTCATTGATAAGACCTCTGAGATCTCTCAGGCTGCTTCAGCCAGAGGAATTTTAGCCTTGAATCCCCTTGGAGACTCACACTCTATGTCTTCAATTTATCCATCTCATATTTACTCTAAAAACCCATCTCAGCATGGCCACACTTGTGATTCTTCTCTCATACAGCCTGAAGTACAAAGTCCTGGATAAAGACCCAGACCATGAGATTCACAAAGTATTGAAATTGACTCCTTTGGCACTTGATTCTGAAAAGCTGCCAGGATTGCTTCTTTGTACTGCTGAATTTTGAGAAGTTTAGAAGAGGTCAGAAATCTATGAAACTGCTAAAAATTTATTTTCTCTTAACAACTGTTTTCTTCCAGCCACCTGAAAAATAAACACCTTGCAGTCACTGGTGTTTGCAATTAAAATATTAACTCCCTTCCCTGCACCCAATAGCACAAATTGCTTTTTACTGGAGAAATTCTGTAATATTACTTGAAGTAAATGCACAAAAATCAAAAACTAGCTGAGGATCTGATCAGTGGCTCCTCTGCAGTTGAGATTTCAGTGGAAGGAAGAGGCACCTTTCAAAAGCCACAATGTTGGCCAACAGCTTCAAGGAGTTCACCAGATGGCAAGAGCATGCATGTAAAATCTAGAAAGCATAAAATATATTCAATATGTATCAGCAGGAAGTGTGGGGACTTCACAGGATTCATAACTGATGGAATTTAGGTATATCTGGTGTTCTCATTCCCCTGACAGCCACAGTCCTGGTCCAACCCTGCATCTTGTAGAGCTGGAGGGAAAATGTGCAGAGGAGGCAGAAGACTGATGGGCAGCCCTTGGAGGTCTCAGAAGCAAACAAAAAAAACCTGCAAATAGTGATGTTTTAATGCCACTGTATTGGCCACATTTCCTTGGCCTGAATCCTATGGCTTGAAATCTTTTCCATTTACTGTCAGCTGTCCAAAGGGAGTTTCCCAACTCAGAGGATTTGAAAGGGAGTTTTCCCAAGTAGAGCTGATCAGCATCAGCATCATCACTCCATCCTCTGCCTGCCAAAAGTAGAAATTGATTTGATTCATCACTGAAATTACAGGTCTCTGTGCAAGACAGTAGATCTTTTGGAGTCTTTAAGATCTGAATAAATTATTTATTAATTTTTATAATCACTACACTTTATCTACTAGTGCTTCTTGAATTTCTTTCTTTTTTTAAATGCAAGGGTCAAGTGAGGCATGAAGGCCAGGTTTTAAAATATTGTTGAATTATATAATATAAAATCATTAGCCATGAATTAAGAAATATAGAGGACTTAATTATGTGTCTGAATAGCTTTTGCTTTGGGACATTTTCTAACTGATGTCTGTCATCTTTTATGAGATTTCATCAAAAATTATTGATGCATGATTACAGACCACTGCCTAGACATGATTTAATCTACAAAGACACTAATTCAGTCCATGAAATCACCACCTCTGGGAAAAAAAAATAACATCCACAACTTCTCTGGACAACTTTTTCCAACATCTCAACTCTTCCACAATAAAAAGAAATATTTTTCCTTTACTCTAACATAAAACTACCTTGATTTAGTTTAAAACTTTTACATCTTGTCCTGCCAGAAGAGACACTGATGAAAAGTCTCTTTCCACCTTTCTTATAATCCCCATTTCTGTACTTAAAGGCTGCACTAAGGTCTCCCCAGAGCTTTCTCTTCAAGCTAAAACCTCAGCTCTCATTCTTTCTTCATAGGAATTCTGTTCCAGATGGATGGGACCATCCAGCCAACTCCTTACCCATCAAGTAGCCCATCCAGTAAACCCATGAGTATCCAAGACATGAGGATATTGAGTGCAACCATATCAAAGAAGTTAAAGTTTAGAAGTTAAAGTAGATTATATCTGTTGTTTTTCCCTTATCCAGCTCAGTCACTCTATTGTAGAGGCCACCAAATTAGTCAGGCAGTATTTGTCCTTTTTGAAGCCATGTTGATAGTCTCTAATTACCCCTCTGCTGTCTGGAAATAATGATTATTTCAGGGTTTTTTTCATGCATTTATTCATTTACAGAGGGGGTGAAGTGTAGGTTTGTTATTGCTTCATTCAGGTATGTACATGAGAAAATGTTTATGGCTGTTCTTTTGGCTTGGGTTTGATTGGGTTTTCTTATTTTATGCAAGAAAAAATATTTGGTTTAGAACAATGTGTGTTTTTTTTGGAACACAAGTCTTTCACCAGTTTATTTGGTTGAGTTTTTTCCTTTGTTTTTAATTAGCTCCCAACAGAAATGAGAACATTTAGTTGCTAGAAAGCAAACAACAGAGCTCTTAATTTTCAGCTTTTTAGTGGAAAACATTTCACAATTAGTTGTAGTGCTGTCATGCTGCCTCTGTTCATAAAATTGTTTCTTCCTCCTAATTCCAAGGATTGCATTTGCAAATAAAACTGTGTGAAAACTGCTCAGCTGGATCAGTCAGAAGTCCCTTTTGCCCAATATTCAGTCTCTGGAAGGAAAATGTAACAGATGTTGACAGAAATAGTATCAGAAACAAGGCAAGTACAGATTAACATTACCCTACGTATAAATCTGGGATTTAGAGTTGTCCAAGAAGTCATCTGCATCTAAATCATCATCCTTCAGAACTGCTGAGAAACCTTTTCTCTGTGATTCTCTTCTAACCCTTTTTGAGTCTATGTGTGCATTTGCCTTCCTTAACAGCCTCTGATGGTGAATTTCATGAATCCTGCATTTTGTGTGAAACCCTATAAATTATTAATTTGATTTTATACTGTGTCAAGTTCTTTTACTTACTTCAAGTCTACTGTCTGATCACTCAGAAGTTATTGCCAAAGGCACAAACTTGCAAGGAAAACAAAAGGGAGCTGTGTTAACACAGCTCCATGCAGAAAAAGCTGTTGATATTTGCCAGTACAAATCCTGCAGTGAGGTTTCCTGTGAATATGGATACAGCTGCTGCCCACAGAATGTGTTTAAAATCAGGTTTTTCTGTCATGCTTTGCCTACCACTCTTGTGTCTTAGCATCATTCCTCATCATGCTCAGAGTAATCCAGGAAACCCAGAAATTATCTATTAAGATATATTTTGGGGGGGGGAAATACTCCAAGAGCTAAATATTTCAAACCTTCAGCACTCTTTGACCTATCAGCCATCATTTTTCATGTCCTGTAGCTCCATTTTATGGGGCTGGGCAAGATGATCTTTAAATGTCTATTCCTACCCAAACCATCTGGTGATTCTATGTTATTCTTGGAATTAACCATAGCCTTATTCTAGCATTTAAATGGTCTCAGTATTCACTGTCCTTCCGTTGAAGTCTCTATTGATGTGATTTTTAGCCAGACAAATGGTTTGCCCTATTTGCCTGGACAAAGCATCACTCATCAGCTTCTACCCCTTTAAGTCTTTGTAGGGAGGACATATCAGAGTTACCCTGTCCATGGAGCAGTCCTGCTCAGGGCAAGATTTTATGAGATGAGCTCACATCCTGGTGAATCTGGAAGAGTAAATATCAGAAATGTCCTGGAGATTTTTTGAGGCCCCCCCCCAAGGCTTTCTTCACCTTCCCCGTTGGAATTAAGAATTTTGTTTGCAATATCTAAATTTTGCAGGCAAGTGTGGGCATATGTTGTTGTTTAACTTTATGGTTCAATTTTAATTATACTCTTATGCAGCTATGGGAAGGCAAATATGACATCCCTAGCTCTGAGGAGTTGCCAGTCTCTCTGCCATATGAATAGTGACTGGGGAGCTGTTTTATTTTATAGTTTTGGGTAAATCGTCCATAAGCTAACAAAGTGCTAAAGGTTTCTTCTGGACTTACAGATCCTCAAGATGTCCCTTGATGTCTGCTAGAGGTTCAGTTTATGGAGTAATTTCTCTCTAAGTAGAGACATTAAGGTCTCTTCCACTAGGCTATTTTCAAAAAGTATTTAAGGTTATTATGCTTCTGACTTGTGTCTCTGTGTTAAATTTGTCTAAAATTGGACTATATTCCAAATATGCCTGAAGTGGGTATAAATAACAACGTTACTTACAGATTACTTTGAAAACCATGTCTGGGCAGTATGAAAAAGGTGTTGAGTAGCTATAGCTGGTCTGGGTGAAAACTTAATGGAAATGAGACCTGTGCAAGGCTTTTTTCATATTATGTAATTGAATCCTTGTTACTATATGAGTAAGAGCACTGAAAACTATTTTTCTTCCCCACTGAAATCTATACCCCAAAGCTGAATAATTTTATGTGGAAATGATAGCTTGAGAACCTTACACACATAGGTCAAAAAGATGAAAAGGAGCAAGAAAATCAGCCACGAATAAAATTGTCCAGACAATTTTTCAGCAGAAAGTGCAATTTAATCTAAACATTTCAAAGTAATGTGCCCTGTGTCAGTGGCATTTTTAACATGAAAATGATAAAATGAGCCATCATCACTGCATCCTTTAGTTTTGACAAAGTCAAAATATTTTCCTTTCAATAAAGCAAAACCACTCCTTTCAGTTTCCCTTTAAATTAATGTCTTAACTTTACCATTGTGGGCAGTCCTTTCTATTGTGCAGAAACTATTGCATGTAATAAAATGCACTAAAACCAATATAATAAAATATTATTTTTATTCTAATGAAACATAGCTGATGATAGGAAAGATTTATCTTTTTTTCCATCAGAAAAATACACATATTGCTTCTCTTTTTTAAGAAATCACACTTTGCTATGTTGAAATGCTGGAGGAAAAACCAGGTCTTTTGATCTGCTCTTTGTGCTAAACAGATGTGAGTGCTTCTAGAGGATAAAAAACAGCAGAAAAGGCCTCATCATAATGACCATGCCATGTGCCATGGCTAACATTGGGCTGTTCTTTTAGAGCCTTCATGGATTCATGGTTCCAGTGGTTCTGCTCTATCTGGACGGTGAAGAAGACTTTTCCTCTTGCAGAAATCAAGCCTTGAAACACCAGGTATTAATGAAGCATCTCCTTGGAATGTGTCAGGATGCACATTGTTAAGATCACACCTGAGCTGCTGCTTTCTTAGCAGGATGTGGCAAGGAATGTGGCAAATTAAGAGTATTTAAAACGTCATCCAAGATTATTCATTCAATGGATGGAGGTAAAGCCAGTGAGGCAAGAAAACATCTTCATCTAAGATCCTTCGAAATCAGCAATGCCTTTTCACTCTCTTATCTGACTTCTGATCCAGCTCAGTCACATAAAAGGTGTTTTCTCTTTCATAGAATCATAGAATCATAGAATTAGCTAGGTTGGAAGGGACCTCAGAGATCATCAAGTCCAACCCTTGATCCACTCCCACTGCAGTTCCCAGCCCATGGCACTGAGTGCCACATCCAGGCTCTTTTTAAATATCTCCAGGGATGGAGAATCCACCCCTTCCCTGGGCAGCCCATTCCAATGGCTGATCACCCTCTCTGGAAAGAATTTCTTCCTAATATCCCACCTAAACCTCCCCTTGCAGAGCTTAAGCCCATGGCCTCTTGTCTTACTGAGAGTTGCCTGGGAGCAGAGCCTGACCCCCCCCTGGCTCCAACCTCCTTTCAGGGAGTTGTAGAGAGTGATGAGGTCTCCCCTGAGCCTCCTCTTCTCCAGCCTCAACACCCCCAGCTCCCTCAGCCCTTCCTCACAGGACTTGTGCTGGATCCCTTCACAGCCTCCTTGCTCTTCTCTGGACCTGCTCCAGCACCTCAATCTCCTTCCTGAGCTGAGGGGCCCAGAACTGGACACAGGACTCAAGCTGTGGCCTCCCCAGGGCTGAGTACAGGGGCAGAATCCCTTCCCTGGACCTGCTGGCCACGCTGTTCCTGAGCCAGGCCAGGATGCCATTGGCCTTCTTGGCCACCTGGGCACACTGCTGGCTCCTGTTCAGCTTCCTGTCAATCCAGACTCCCAGGTCCCTTTCTGCCTGGCTGCTCTCAGCCACTCTGTGCCCAGCCTGGAGCTCCCCATGGGGTTGTTGTGGCCAAAGTGCAGGACCCGGCACTTGGCCTTGTTGAACCTCATCCCGTTGGAATCAGCCCAACTCTCCAGTCTGTCCAGGCCCTCTGCAGAGCCCTCCTGCCTTCTGGCTGGTCCACACTTCCTCCCAGCTTGGTGTCGTCTGCGGATTTTCCATGGATGGAAACTAACATTCCAAGCACTGGAATGTTAATGTGGCATGGACTGGGCTCCTTTGCTTCTTTACAGAAAGTGAGAGAACAAAGAAATTTAACATAAGTCTTTTCAATGTGCCCCCAAACTGCTCTGGAGCCCCCTCCTTTGCTTCTTGCTCCTGTTAATCCAAATGAATAGTCAATGGGATAAAAATATGACCCCTAATAAAATCTTCCCAGCAGTTTAAGGATGAAAATTAAGCAGCGAAGACTTATTTTGCTGGCTGTGTTTGAACAGCAAGCTGTGTCTTTAAAAATAAAATAATGCACCTTCAGGCTGTTTATCTGAACACGATTGGAGCCAGGGGATTTGTATGGGTACCCACAGTTATAAATAAATGCAGAATTTTCAGCACATGTCAGATTTGGTAATCATATAACTGATCCCAGAGCTCTTAGATAAGAGAGATGTTCTCATAACTAGGGCTCTGGCTGTATTTTCAATTTTACCCTCATTATTTTTAGAGAGGGAAAAAAAAAAACCCAAAAAACAAAACAACAAAAATCTGAAAGAGACAATTGCAATAAATGTGATGAAAAGTCCATTGAGATGTAACAGTGAAACCAGCCTCTGAGTAGGCTGGGAATTTAACTAATGCTTCAGGAAATAATTGCCAAGAGTCAACTGGGTGAGAAGTTGGGCATAATTGCTGGGAATTATGAGTATTTTAAGAGAATTGACAGTGCTGGTGTAGATAGTTCTGCTTTCACGGTATGCAGACCTTGCCTTGCAGTCTCAGAGCTTCCTGGGCAGCTGCCAAAAAGAAGTGTTATAATGGAAGAGACTTTTTTACATATTTTCATTTAGGAAAAAAAGTGAAAGAAAAAAAGCTGACTCTGCCGTTTGAAATTTAACAAACAGGATATGTTGGAAATAAGTGGCTGAGCTCGTGGGATTGATGACTGCTCTGGAGAGGAATCTTTTAGGATGGTGGACATATAGCTGTGGAGTCCTCTACTACAGTATTTGAAGGTTTTGTGGTGGAGTCAGTGAGGTGGAAGGTGAATAAACTGCAACACCACAAATAGAATTGGGTGTCATTGACTGTGCTGCTTAACTGCTCCCACTGCAGCAGAGCAAAACCTTCCAAAGTTGTGAGGATATTCCCACACTTTATTTTTCTGGTGATGCTATCAGAACATGCAACTAACCCCTGTGTCAGTTAGAAAGTGAGTCCTGCAATGTCCTTTTTCTGAGGAGTTTTCTCTTTGTTTCTATTTGATTTTTGGCTTTGTATTGATTAATACACAGCCTGACTTTTTGTTTAAGACAGAAAAGTGTGGAAAAGGAAGTTTAGCAGGTCAGCACAGCCTTAAAGAGTCAGGAACATGCAGAAATGCCTCTTGAGAGGCCCTTAACCCAGGCTAATCAGGAAACTGGGATGGAAAGAGTGCATGGGACAGAGGGACAAGAAAACCATGATCAGGAAGCCTTAAGGTTTGTCTGCATAACATTATGGGGAGCTGCCCTGAAGCACAAAGGAGTCCAGGTGAGCTGTTTGATCCCTTAGGATATTTTTTTCCAAGTGAAGAAGCAGCCCAAACCAGTGTGAGAAAAGGCAGACTGGCAGAATAAAAAGCTGGGCGAGTAACTCTACAGAACAGAAACACAGAAAGGAAATGGGTGGGATGGAGAAGAGGGGACCTCTTAGTAGGGAGGAACATAATAACATCACCAAATACTGGGGTGGATAAAGAGAAGCCAAAGCTTGGTAACAATCAAGACATCCTTGAAGATTTTGATCCCTCATTGGACAAAAAACCGATGCAGAGTTAAAAAGAGCCCTACTTTGATTAGGAGGCTACATTAGAGACCTCCAGACATCCCTTGCAACTCAAATTGCAAGGTCCTGTAGTGCTATGACTACATTGGCTCATCCTGGTTTGGAATGGAAAAGCTGAAAAAGGATGTTCAGATTTTATATATATTTTTTTGTAAGCGAATTAGATGTTGAAAATATTTTATAATATTACATCTTGAAAGTATTTTTCTTGTAGAAAGCAACAAAAAATTGCAACATATTAAAATCTCAGTCAGAAGTAGTAATCATTGTAAGGAAAGGAAAGATAAGTATTAGTAGGACACCAATGGTTTGCAAACAGGAGAGAATATACCAGAAAGAATATACCAGAATATGACCAGAGGGACAAGTCATCTGTGCTAAGTAAACATGGAACCAAACTACTTCTGAGATGGGTGTCACTTATCCTATGTGCCATCCAACTTGTGCTACAAGAGCATCCCTGAGCTTTGGGTTCCTCAGTAGTGTCCTCTGTGCACAATTCCCAGTGCTCCAGCACTTTCTCTCCCTTAGCTCTTCCAAGCAGTAGTCTTGATGCTTGACCATAGGTGAATCCATAGGAATAGTAGGTTTAAACCATACAATTACAGAATCATAGAATGTCAGGTTGGAAGGAAGGGACCACATCTGGTTCAACCCTTCTAATATTATTGTTTTTAGAAATTCTCTTGTTTGCATCCCCTTCCAGACTTGTTCTTTAGCACTGCTTAAGAGAACTCCATGTTACTTCTTGCTCTGGGTTTTGTAAGCATTTGGGAACAGCAAAAAATTACTTGAAAAATGCATTCAAATGATGTAAGGGAGCATGCATTTTTTATATGTCCTCTTGGGGAAATAGAAAAGGGACTCTGACACACTCAATAATTTCTTTCTTCTTCCACAAAATAATCAGGAGGCTTTTCCCTTCAGCATTGCATTCATCTTCTATTAGGTATCCATCTTTCAGGTTAGTGGTGAACTGTGCTATGATGAGGAGAAAAAAAGCTTTTTTTTCAGCAATCAGTAGCAAGGAGGAAGACTCAAATAAAGAGAGACAAAACCGTGCAAAGCTCCAGGAGGGAGAATCAATTGACAATGAAGACCATTTGCTCATCCATCTATGTTTGCTGGGTAATTTGGGCCTCAAAAGCAGCACAGTTAGCACCCTGGAATGGCATTGCTTGTTACCATTCAAGGTGAATAATGTGGCCTTCTAAGGCTGGGGTCATTATCTCTCTGAGCCTGCTTGTGGCAAGGTAGAGGAAAGAAATATAGTGTCTATCTAAGAAGAGTAATATTTTCAATTCAGATGTGCTTTGTATGAAAGAGAAGCTCAGTATTTTATGGGGTATGGCATCATTTTCCAGCAGGTCTTTTATAATATTTGCTTGGAGTTGGCAGAAAAACCAATAGTGTGGAGCCAAACCCTAGAATTGGACAAGTTAATCACAGCAATGGCTACATTTTTCCATATTAATCATAGGTTATCCACCAAGGCTAGCAGGCAGTAAGAAAAACAGAGGAGTCCAAATAAACAAGTCAAAGCCAGGATGATGGTGTTAGAGCTGAGCTTTCCATTTGACCATTGCTCAGAAGGACATATTCACACTGCCTGAATTCAGCCCAAGTAGGATTCATCCACACTAAATTCAGATGCCTACAATGTAAACCAAGTTGTATGATATTCTGCTGTAGCTGGAGGACATTGAGTCAACAGAATGGTGGAAGTTTAGGGTAAAAATCCTCTGATTTACTGTGTAGGTATCTAAATTGGGAAGACTTGAATTAAGCACTAAAATCTGTCAGTTCTTTTGACTACATATTCAATTAAGGTGGCTAAATATAAGGAATCAGTGCTATTGGAGATGCCCTAGGATACTTCCTTTGGCAGTCCAGAATTCCTAGGAATTCATTTGGCAGTCCAGAGGAGCCTGGGTCTCCCAGAAGTTTGCTGTTCCATTGGCCTGGTGTCTCAGGTACATCAAAGCATTTGAGGGATTGCTAAATGGCAAGGTTTATCCAACTGGTTGAAATCCCAGCTCTTCACTGGAAAAAAAAGTAGCTTAGGGTACTTTGTTGAAATGTAGAGAGCTTTTAGTAGTTCTTCAGGTAGATTCCACCTTCTTGCTCATCACAGGCATTGCCACATCTCATGACTGAAAAGCTCATATCTCCCACTCCTCACAGTGGTGAAAGTTTCATTTCAAGCTGTGAAAGTTTCATTTCAAGCTCAGGTACATCAAAGCATTTGAGGGATTGCTCAATGGCAAGGTTTATCCAACTGGTTGAAATCCCAGCTCTTCACTGGAAAAAAAAGTAGCTTAGGGTACTTTGTTGAAATGTAGAGAGCTTTCAGTAGTTCTTCAGGTAGATTCCACCTTCTTGCTCATCACAGGCATTGCCACATCTCATGACTGAAAAGCTCATATCTCCCACTTCTCACAGTGGTGAAAGTTTCACTTCAAGCTGTGAAAGAAGGAAAAAGACTTGAAACATCTAAATGGGTCACCTAATAAGGATGACAGTTATTTTTGAATTAGCTATGAGGCCAAGTTGACAGAATTGGTATTCTTCTTAAATGGTTTTAATAAAATACCTGCCACTCTCTGGCATTCATTCCCTTCCCTCTATAGGAAGTCAAAGTTTTTCTGCACTAAATAGCAGACAGCATTATTTGCTCATCACCTTCCTAAAGTGTCATTGTTGTCACCATTGTTAAGTTCAACAGCAACAGAAATGGGAGCCAAAATAGTTCTGAACAATGAGATTTTGACTTTTTTCCTTGGTGAGGTCCTGGAAAAAGGGCACGTTTCCCTCTTTCTTGGACGTTAAAATAGTTGGGTCATCTGGAGGAGGAAAGAGCCTGATGGTCTAATTATCAGTCTTACATGTGAGTATGGAGAAAAGATGGGGAAAAAGTCAGAGGTCCTTCTATTCCTCACACTCCTTTTGCACTAGAAAACCCTGGGGACTGAACTAGGATCATGACTTTGTCACTGAAGAAATCATGGAATCATAAAATCATACAATATTAAGGGTTGGAAGGGATCTCTAGAGATTGAGTCCAAACCCCATGCCAAAGCAGGATCACCCAGGGCAGGTTACACAGGAACACATCCAGATGGGTCTTGAAAGTTCCCAGAGAAGAAGACTCCACAACCTCTCTGGGCAGCCTGGGCCAGGGCTCCATCACCCTTCCAGTAAAAGTCTTTCCTCATATTAAGGTGGAACTTCCTGTGCTCCAGCTTAATCCCATTATTCCTTGTCCTATTATGAAACTACAAGAGTGCTTGACTCCTGTCCTTGATATTCTCTCACAAAATGGCTACTATAGAATTTGTTTTCAGCAGTAAAAGCAAACAAACAACAACAAACAAAATAAGTGAATGTGGTAAGTGTTGGATCTTTTGCAGTTATTCCAAGGAATCCAAGGCAGGAGTCATCAGCAATTTTGAGATATTTCACAACAAAATCATTTTTCCCTGGAGCCAATGGATACTTTCCATGTTCACTGATGCCATGCTACTATAAGGCCATCTATAAGATAAATAAAGTCCATCTTCCTATTCAATATTCTTTACCATCATCAGGCCTCTTCTACATTTAAGTTTGTCCCTTCCTTCAGGCTATCTCCTCTTCTTTCATCTTAATACTTAACCTCCATTCCTTCATCTCCCTCTGCTGGAGTATAACTTTAATTTCTGTAAATTTCTGTTGAAAAGCTTATCATTTAACTGTGTTTGACAACTCAGCTGACACCTACAGCAAATCTCTGGCAGAGGTGACCCACTAGACTTCAAGTCTTCCCTCAAAAGAGTGGAGGAACTAAAATGTCTAAATTAAATCAGATCTATGCAAATCAGATCATCTTGATAGCATTTATTTCTTAACATAGATACGTTAGGAGTAGTATTCCATAATGCTTTTCTTAGGGAAAGATGATCTAATTGAGTATGGCAAATTTTTTTACAGAAAGCTAAATAGAGGCTCCCAAATTGAGAAATCATAATTCTATGTGACACTACTTCTGCCCTGACTGGAATTAAATATATTAGCACTTGAGCTATTTAAGTTTAGCTCCTGAGGCTGTCTCATGTGCTGGCAAGGTGCTGATTGTTAATCCCAGTTCCCAGCTGTCAGAAAAACTAAGCCAGCAAGAATCTGCTACTGTGGACATGGTTGATTTTCTTGAGATTTAGCTGCATGCTGAAATCTTGCATAATCCCAGAGAGGGCTGCTGGGTTTACAGTAAATCACTGTCACAGCCCATCTTAAAACCACTCCTGTAGAAGTTTCACCTCTGAATCCTTCCTCATATGTGATATTTGCCATGTGGTTTTCAGTCCTTTGAAAGGTTTTGGTGTGTGGTTTGTAATGTCAGGAATATTAACTACTTTGCCCCACAGTTCTGTCTCCATAGAAAAATATTTATTATTGCCATAGAGTGTGATTCAGCTGAGTAATTTCGGATTTAGGGGAGGGCAAGCCAAACGATCATCGTAGTTTGAAGACTGCCATAATGCTCTACTCAGGTGGAAAAGGTCTGAAAAAAAGCCTGTGTCAGTTTGCCTCCTTTTCATACTGTGTGCACTGCATCTAAAAATTCCCTTTGCATTCAGCACAAACATGTCTGAAAGGGCTGTGTCAGCAGCATTCATTGCTTGGCTGCTGCCACAAGACTGATGGATTTTAGGCTCCTACATTTCTAGAGGAAGGATGAGAACAGATGGGATTTTGCCAATTTAAGCTTCCCTACATGTTTAATGTCCTATTTATCTCTTCCAGTGAGCCTGAAATGGTAATAAATGGACTAGATTTTCACTGGAATCTGTTAATGTCATGAGAAGTGTTTCTGAAGAACAAAAAGCTCTATTAGCCTGCATTGACCTGCAAATAAACAACAGGCTTTGAGGAGTGGTTACCCACTTTCTAATTTGCTTAATGGCCTTTTAATGAGTGGGCTTATGGCTATACAGTAAATACACTGGTCTAGCATCCTAGACTTTGCTATTCATGCCATTTCCTGAAATTTTGAGACAGCCCCTATTGTTTCTATTTCTTTATTTTTCATTCAGATGAACCTAACAGCTTAACAACTTAATGAATCTTTAAACTATTTTAGGGTCCAGAATACAAGAAAGAGTACTAAGATATTCATTGGTCCTGGCTTGGACCAGGATAAAGGTGATTTTCTGTCTTGGACTTTTGCTTTCAGCTGAGTCTCTTGGAAGGAGCTGCACTTGCTGAAATGAACAGCAAGTTTCTCAGGCAGTGTCTGCTGCTGGGACTGATCCCACTCGATGTTTAGAGTTCCAGCTGGAGAATGGGGTGCAGAACCAAGGCCACTGCTCAGCTCTGAGGAACATTTGGCCCTCTGGAAGGAGAAAAGGAGGCAAGAGGTCCCAGCTGCAGCCCTCCTTTGGGGAGGAACAGACAAGAGAAATGGCCAGAATTGACCAAACAGAGGATTCCATCCCATACACCTCATCCACAGTATAAATTGGAAGGATCACAAGGGTCAAAGCCCTTCCTGCTTCCCCTTCTTCCCCATTCCCTGTTTTGCTTGGGCATCCTGGGAGGATTCCATCCATTCCTCTGCCTGTGCTCCTGATCCATGCCAGCCTGAATCTGTGTGTTCCTGCCTCCAGCTCCCCACTGCTGCTGAGCCCAGGAGTCCAGCCTGGACTTTCCCAGGGCTGCCCTGCAGCCTGGGTGGGGATGGGAGAGTTATTGGGGGGAAGGGGGGGATCAATTTTCCTGTATATTTGTATATTTGTATTTATTTATTAATTTTTCCTGTTTCTCATTCCTGTTTCATTAAAGCTGTGTAGTTTAGTTTCCAACCCATCAGTCTCTCTCCCTTATTCTCTCTCCTTTCTTTATCAGGGAGGGGAGGGGGATTATTAGAGAGCATCTGGTATTTGGTTTAATTGCCAGGGCAGTGTTAAACCCTGATATCACATTGCCAGTCTAGGAACCTCAGTGCCCCATTCATATGCCTACCAGGTCGATTTCCCCATTTGAATCTGAATCTGAATCCAAATCCAAATCTGAATCTAAATCTAAACCTAAACTGAAATAAAAATCGAAATTTAAATATTTGTCTATAGAGTTTCTGTAAGTAAAGTCTATTTTACACTTCATATAGAAATGCAGCCTATTTTTGCTGGAGATGATGATTTTCTAGGCTCAGAGCTGTAAAATTCATAATATAGTGGAATCAGTGTTGTCAGGGGAAAAAAAGAGAGAAGGCTACAGACACCAGGAAGGCCAGGAGGGAAACAGTTTGGGTCACTTTTAAATTTGCAAGCTGAATCTGCAACACACTCTAAGTTAAGTAGGTGCACCTTCTGATAGTAAATTACTTGTTTACTCTAGCTTAAACCCCTTGGCCACAGAAATCACAACAAAATTATCTTTCTGATATTACTGGGTAGGAAATTCACAGGACAACGTGCTCCTGTCTGGTGCATAGGAAAATCTTCAAGAATCATAAACTCAGTTACTTCCAGGAAGGAAAATTAGGAGTGGAAAAGCAGCTTTACATCAATTTTGAAAACTGAAAAAGTTTGGATGAATCCCAGACTGAATTTCAAATGATGGAAAAAAATTAAACATTGCAGATGTTTATACAGAAAGAATATCACATAGGTTTTAAGCTTTTATGAAGGAATTGCTGTTCATAGGCACATGGATTACACCATTACTTCTACTGAAAATATTTAAATCTCTCTCTCTGTCTCTTTTTTTTTTTTTTTTTTTTTTTTTTTTTTTTTTTGGGTTTTTTTTTTTGTGTGTGTGTCTTTGTTTGTTTTCAGGATTACCCACTTTTTAAATAAAGGAAAAAACCTTGGCTTTTGAAGCCCTCAAAAATAAAAGCCTGTTCAGATGCCTTGATTTACTCATGCAAAGTAGAAAATATGGATTCAAATAATTTAAGTAGGGCCATAGAGTTAAACCATGACACCTTTAGGAGTGGGTAAATCTCTAAATTCTCCAGTTTATTGCCCCCACCTCCACATCACTGAAGAGTATTAACAAACAGCATTCAAATTGGCTCAACAGGTAATTTGCTCCCCCCAGGCCTTACTGAGCACCTTTGTTAATAATTTAGTGCCTGAACACTAAACAGAAAACACTTTGTAAGTGCAAAACCTCTGCAAATAAATTAAAGAATAACGAGTTCCAGTCTCCAAATAGAGTCTATGATTAAATGGTTTCTATTTAAGCAGCAGCACTACGAAACTTTTCCATGCTAAATTGTAAAGGCTAATAGGTTCAACAAGCTTTAAACTAAAGAGAAAAAAAAAAAAAAAGAAACTAAGTGTTTTCTCAGCTTAGATAAAATTACTTGTATTTCAAATGTCAGTGTAGAAAATTCACTTATTCTGTCTCCTTTGCTTTCAGAACAAGGTAAGTAAGTAGTAAAGTATTAGCACTTACGTGCTAATGGAGAAATACTAAAAAAAAAGATCAGAAAGAAGCTAAAAATATTATTTAATGATAGAGATGTTGATCTAGAGGTCACTGATTTGATCTACTTGAATGAGTTTTATAAACAGAATGCCAGTTTCCAGGCAGGTAAAATCTTTCTGGGGGAGATAGTGCTAGAAGGAGAGGTAGAAGAATCACAGGATGTGACAGTTGTATTTAAAATACCCAAAATGACATCCTCACAATGAAGGCTGTTTTGTAGAAAAAGCTGGAAGGAGGAATATTAAAAAAAAAAACCAAAAAAAAACCCAAAAAAACCCCACAAACTTTAGCTTCTCTCTTTCTTTAAAGAGTTTAGAGAAAAGGTGGCTGCATTATGTCTACTCCAACATTTCACTGAATCACGGATTTTTCACAGTTGGAAAAGACCTCTAAGATCACCAAATCCAACTGTCAACCCAGGAAAAAAACATCATGCCCACTAGAACATGTCCTAAAATGCCACATCTACATGGTTTTTTACATCCCTCTAGGTATAGTGGATCCACCACCTCCTTGGGCAGACTTTTCCAGTTCCTGACTTCCTAATATCCAGTCTAAACATCCCATGGTGCAACTTCTGGTCATTTCCTCTTTCCCTATCATTATTTAATTGGGAGAAGTAACACTACAACCTTCTTTCATGTACGTCTAGAGAGTAATTAGGTCTCCCCTTGGTCTCCTCCAAACAAAACATTCCCAGTTCCTTCAGCCTCTCCTCACAGGAATTGCTCTCCAGACCCTTCACCAGCTCTGTTGCCCTTCTCTGAACTCACTCCAGCCCCTCAACATCTTCCTTGTAGTGAGGGGCCCAGAACTGAACATGGTACTTGAGTTGTGGCAAGTTCAGGGGCATGACCATTTCCCTTCTTGCTGGCCACACTATTCCTCATACAAGCCAAGATGCTGTTGGCCTTCTTGGCCACCTGGGCACACTGCTGGCTCATAGTCAATCTGGCTCTCAACCTGGCTGCTGAGATATTTTTTTTTTTTGGTGGGAAGGAGTAATTATACATTTACAAGAAGAGTAAATTAATAACTACCAGACTACACCAGTTGAAAAGGTGGCATGAAGCTAAAATCATAATCAAGAAATGCAGATGAATTTTTTATTTTTAAAAGTTAGATATGGGACAATTTGGATAAGCAGAACTTATGCATTCCATGGAGCTGATACTTTAGTCCAAGCTCAAGTGAGGTAGATCCCTGACATTGTACAACCAAGTTACACAGCATGTTAAACTCTGGTTCTTTGGCAGTCAGAATTTATCAAAATATTTTTAAAGCAAAAGAGACCTAGCAGTCAGAGATCAGATACTTAGATTACTTATGAAATCTTTCTTATCCAACCACCTGGGGCTGGAAAACTATTAGCACACAGAATATCATTCAGACATAGATTAATCCCATTTAACTTTCAGTACCTAACTAAATCACCTAGTGAGCAGAGATAATGCTCTTTGCTCCATCTAAATTCAGAGAAGAATCCCCACTTCAGAGTGATTCATATCTCAGATACCTTCAGCTGCCCATGGGAATTATCTAAATCTGTCTCCACTAACTGGAAAGGAAACAAAAGGGAAGCAATCCTTAGGCTAGGCAAGATAAACTGCAAAAGTAGAGAGAATTAAAGACTTCAACATTTTCTTAGTAGTATGTTGTATCCTCTGAAGCTCATGATTAATTTCTGTTTACAGTTTGGCTTCAAGATCCAAATGTTGGACCTTGTGAGGTCAAGAAGAATGCATTGAGTGTAGACCTGGAGCTTGGAGTATGCAGAAGGACCAACTCAAAGCTGTGATTTGCACCTTATGGCCAGTAATATCTTAGCCAGCAAAGTGCATAGGTTTCCAACATGAGGCCATTCAGCAGCAAAGATGCAATTCCAACTATAAAAGTCCCTTTATGCATGTGTAAATTCAATGATCCTGACTGCTAAAAGTGGAGAGATTTTTGGAGACAAATTAGGAAACCCTGATGTGAGAAAATCCTTCATGGACATAAGAACAGGGTGTCTAATCTTAAGGTATCAAGAAATAAACCAGTAAATCTATACATACAATATTGCCATTAACAAAAATGTTCACTAAAATACAAATTTTACAAAGTTAAACAAAAATATATTGCTACTAACTTTAAAAGAAAGAAGGATAAAGCCTGAGGGGGAAATTCACCCCACATAGCTTTATTTGCATGAAGTATTTTCACACTCAGAATACCTGAGGAGCTGTCATCTATTTGGATGACTGATAATGTATGATGAGACATCAAGATAGTGACTGTCAAAATCAGGGCAAACTCAGGTACTTTGTCAACATAAATCACAACGAGGGAGTGCATCTGAATAACAGAATAATAGAACAGAGACTAATGCTCCTGAATGAATTGCTGGCTTGGGATAATCCTTTATGTTGTAGCAAACAATAAAGAATTAAAATAAATAAAGGGGAAATTCATGACCAGCAGCAAGATAACTTTCCAATGGTTTCTTTCATTAGATGTCAGGAAAGTCTTTGAAACAAAAAGGCTGCTTTTTAAATTTGAAATCAGGACAGAATACAAAGAAAAGTGTAAGTAACTGGACATGAAAGAAAAATAAATTAGACATCAAACCTCAGATTTTACAAATAGTCCTTGGAGTGATGAACAAGTTTTTCTCATGACCATGGGGTCAAATTAAAAGATTATGTGTTTTTTGGTTTGTTGGTTTAATTGTTTTCTTTACCAAGTTACTTGTGTACCCCAATGGCCTCTAGGTAAACAGATGGAAGTTGTTCTATAAAAAAACTCTATTAGGATGTAGAAGAGAAAAGGTGACTGTGCATTTGTTGATGTTTCCTGAACAGAATGGAAGGATACAGGGAGTCTTGCTGGCACTGGTGCTCACTGGCAATGTGTAGCTCAGCTCTTCAGCTGGAAAAAGTTCTATTTTCTGAAATTGTATATGCTTGTGCAAGCTTTGCACACCTTTTTGTGGGTGATTAAGCATTGGCTGCTTGGTAGTAGAGTAAGGTTTAATGCACTAATGTGCACTAATGTTCTATTATGTATCTTGTATCTTCAAAATGAAAACCTGAACTAGTGTGTTCTTTCTGTCTGTTAGCAAGGTTAAGGATTGGATGGTAATGAGAAACACTAGGGAAACCTACAGTTCTTCTGTCAACCTCTTATTCACTTAGTTCAATAAATTGTTATTTCTGAGCTCCTAAATAATACCTGTGAGGCTGCTGATTTGGTTCAAGTAACTTCAATGGTCTCAGTTTGATTTCTAAACCATCTACTTATTTTGATCCCTTTGTAGCTCTGGAGAGATAAAACTTGTCTGCTGGGTGATTCATCCCACTTATATCAGACATCTGTCTTAAACTGGGATGAATCACCCTCTGGAACTGCCAATCTTTCCTGTGTGATTGTTGAAGAAGTTTAAATAACTAGTTAAGAGCTTCTATCTTGTTAGAGGGGAATTCTGTTCTGCAGCTATAAGTGTTGTATCTATTATTGCCTGCAATACTTCTTGGTTAATATGGATTATAACTGCAAAGATCTTCTTGCATCCCAGTCTTAGAAATAAACTATGAATGGAAAGGAAATAAGCAGACCTTGTTTTCCTCTTTAGTCAAAAATGTAAAAATTAACATATACCTTAACTAAAGCAGGTTTTCTTCAATCTTACAGGTGATACCAAATATTTTCCCCATCTGTCTTCTTGAAAGAAAGTTATGGTAGTAAATCCTGGACAAGAAATTCTCACATTAGTGAGAGTTCACTTTGTGAAGCAGTGATCAAATCTCCCATCATAAAATCACAGAACAGATTCATGGAATTAATTTGTTTGGAAAAGAACCTTAAGATCATTGAGTCCAACCACTAACCTAACTCTACTGAGTCTAAGCACCACACCTGTACATCTTTTAAACACCTCCAAGAACCCAGCCAACTCCCAGGACACCTTGTTCCAGTGCTTGATAACCCTTTCAGTGAAGAAGTTTCTTCTAATACCCAATCTAAATCTCCCCTGGCATAATTTGAAGCCATTTCCTCTTCACATGTCACTTGTAACTTGGGGGACTGAACCCACCTCACTACCAACCTCTCTTCAGGTACCTGTAGGGACACAGAAGGCCCCCCCTTTAGCATCCTTTTCTCCAGACTAAACAATCCCAGTTCTCTCAAGTGCTTCTCTTAAGACTTGTGCTCCAGAGTCTTTGCCAGCTTTCTTGCCCTTCTCTGGGCACACTCCAGCCCCTCATAGAATCATAGAATTGGCTGGGTTGGAAGGGACCTCAGAGATCATCAAATCCAACCCTTGATCCACTCCCGCTGCAGTTCCCAGCCCATGGCACTGAGTGCCACATCCAGGCTCTTTTGAAATATCTCCAGGGATGGAGAATCCACCCCTTCCCTGGGCAGCCCATTCCAATGTCTGATCACCCTCTCCAGAAAGAAATTCTTTCTAATGTCCAACCTAAACCTCCCCTGGCACAACTTGAGACCTCTTGTGCCCTCTTGTCTTGCTGAGAGTTGCCTGGGAAAAGAGCCCAACCCCCCCCTGGCTCCAACCTCCTTTCAGGGAGTTGTAGAGAGTGATGAGGTCTCCCCTGAGCCTCCTCTTCTCCAGCCTCAACACCCCCAGTTCCCTCAGCCTCTCCTCATAGGATCTGTGCTGGAGTCCCTTCACCAGCCCAGTTGCCTCCTTTGGACCTGCTCCAGCACCTCAATCTCCTTCCTGAACTGAGGGGCCCTCAATGCCCTTCTTGTTGCAGGGCCTCCAAAACTGAGAGCAAAATTGCTCAATCAGGCTGTTCTGGACAAAGGTGACAAAAACTCAGTAAAATTTCTGCAGTTAGGATTTCATCTGTTTGCTGAGACTCCCAACAAGATGTTGATTTGGTGCCAATTACAATCTCAGCTTTAATGCCATGAAATATTTTTTTGTCCTGCAATTCTGAGCCTTGTTTCAGTTAAAAAGCTGATGTTCAAAAAAAACCTCTTGGTCTGTGCAGGTGTAGGCTGGGACTGAATCAGATATTTGCTGGTGAGATTTCCTACCTCTCAACTAAGCTTCAGTAAATGTTGCCCCCAGCATCAATATGATTTCAATGTGTGACTAAAATAAGTGCCCTCAAGTACCAGGAACACAAAAAGCAGAAGCTCTTAGAGAAATTCTAAAAATCTTTTAGTTAACTTTGAATAAAGAAGAACAACTTTAAAGGAATAATATTTACATAATTTCATTTAAATGTAATACACAGTAGAAAATTACGAGTTCATCAGTCTTAAATCAGAGCTTGGAGGTATTCCACTTAACGTTGTGGTTGTTCATTTTTTTCCACCTGGTCCAATTTTAGCCATTTAGCTTAAAACTGGAATGGGAAAGCATTTCTCAGGTTTTTCTTTAATCAGGGCAACTTGAGACTGACCAAATGCTTTAACAAACTTGCCCCATTTTGTCCACTAAAGATAGTAACAATGACACTTTTATATCCATCCTTTAATATGCTTCTATTTCACTTTCTATATGAAACTCCATTAAGAAATAAATATGTCTAAAACAGATGTAAGAAAATATCCTGAGCCTCCATCTATTATCTCCCAGATTTAAGTAGGAGAGAACACTAATTTAAGACTAGAAATTGTACATTTTACATGGTTTCCTGTAAATCAGCATCAGGATGAGAGTAATCTGAAAATTCATGTAGCTTCTATTAAACATTTTCTTCTAAGTAAGTAAATGAGATTTACTAATTCCGGAAGACACTTCATGAATTGGTAATGGGTGAGAGATACTGAACACAGGGGGCCGTATTAAATCTGTACAAAATGCAAAATACTCTTCAGATCTCTGCTAAATTCATTTAATCTCTTTTTGCATGTTTTAAGGCCCATCAGATTTTATAAATATTGATACAATGTGGTGAAAGTCAAAGAAAGGACGAGCACCAGAGAGAGATGCTCAGCATGACCAAAGTCTGCTCTGGAGTTAGACTTTGGGGTGCTCTTCTTTTTCACTATGCCTCTAAATCTCATTGAAAAACCAGTGAAATTCAGTGAAAAAACCAATTTCACTGAATACTCTATTACAAGCTGGGAAGGAAATGCTTGTTTTAGAAATATCTGGGATCAGAATAGCTTTTTTCTCTCTTTACAAGCTATATGAGTTTATGGATATCTAAATGAAATCTATTCAGAGAGTATTTAGAAAAAGTTTCCGAGGTGACAGACAAGTGGCTCTGAATAATGGTCTAAAAGACTGTTTTTTCTAGCTTTTCTGACCAGCACAATCAATGCTCAAGACTCTCACTGGATCACTATGAACTTTTGAGTTAAAGTAAATTCAGTTAATGAACTTGCTAATGCATCTACTCTGTCATATCCAGTGAGGGAGCTGCAAAAAAAAAAATAAAAATCACAGCTTCATATACTAAGAGTTCTCTCTGAATGATGGTGGAACTGAATGCACCTTCAGCAACTTTGCTGATGACACCAAACTGTGGTGAAGCCAACATGCTGGAGGGAAGGGATGACATCCAGAGGGACCTTGATAGGCTTGAGAAGTGGGATTGTGCAAACTGAATGAAGTTCAGCAAGGCACAGTGAAAGGTTCTGTACCTGGGTCGAGGCAATTCCATGAATGAGTAGAGGTTGAGAGGAGAAAGGGTTGCAGACAGCCCTGAGGAGAAAGACTTGCAGGTGGTAGTGGACCAGAAGCTCAACATGAGCTGTCAGGGTGAGCTTGCAGCCCAGAAAGCCAACTGTGTCTTGGGGTGCATCAAAAGAACAGCCAGACAGTCAGGGGAAGTGATTCTACCCCTCTAATTTGAGGGTGGTGAGACACTGGCACAGGTTGCCCAAAGAAGTTATGGATGCCCCATCCCTGGAAGTGTCCACGGCCAGGTTGGATGGGGCTTGGAGCAACCTGGTCTAGGGGGAGGTGTCCCTACCCATGCAGGGGAGTTGGAACTGGATGATCTTTAAGGTCCCTTCCAACTCAAACCATTCTGTGATTCTGTCTTTATAAGGAACGTGGTCATAGGTAGGTCAATAGCACCAAGGCTGGGTGGGTCTGTGGGTGCCCCTGTAGTAGAGGTGATAAAGAAGCTGTGCTTCAATTGTGAAGACCCAGTGGCAGTGAGAAGAGGAAGCTGTAAATGGGTTTGTAATTAAGAAAGTTCTATGCCAAGCACAAAGGCATTGCCTGGCTCTAGGATGGGATAGTGATGTTCACAGAGTGTTCTTCAGAGAGAAGGATGAAACCTTCCTGAAGAAACCAACATGCTGGGAGGACCTCACTTGAGCAGCTTTGCAAATTTGCCTTCAAATGCATAAAACTGACCAAATCTGGGTTCTACCCAAGCCTGCAACACAATTCCCCCAGAGTTTGAACCAGTTCCAAATTCATTAGAAAACATGGCAGAGATTCCAGTTCTCCTGACTGGAAAAAAACTTCTTCATAATTAAACTCTATGTCCATTTGGGCCAATTGGTGACTTCAGTACAGATGGAGATGAGAACTCAGTTCTTGCAAAGACAGTGAGCTTTTATTCCTGCACAAACCAACTGTAATAAGTGACATGTTGAGTTGCATCTTTACTAGAGGCAAGTGAGGTTGTTATTGCTTCCAGCTGTCTCCCCACTTTTTCCTCCATCCCAGTGGATGGATAGCAGAGTTACTGGTGAGCCTGAACTGCCACAAAGTGTAGCACAGTATTGCAACATAATCCAGAATCATGGGAGGTTTTTCTGGAATTTCTGCTGGCATCTGAAGCCACATGGAAATGATTGCACTGCAATACACAAAGGGAGGGAAGGTTGGATAACTGGAGGGTTGCTTCCCATTACCCAAACCATGATGTGCCCCTCTCTTTGTCATGTAGGGCTGGACACTCATATTGCTTTGTGGGAATGACCCTGAAGTTCTTTAGGGAAATGCTGACAAATGAATAAACAACCAAAGCCCTGTTTCTTCTTTTCTGTAGTCTCTTCAAATTATTTATCTTTGGCTGGTGAGAAGTGAAGCGAGTGTAAAATTCCATTTTACTTCATGGTTCTCATATTTGTTTTATTCAGCTGTGCAGTGTTATGGTGCCAAAACATCATCCCAGCTTATGCATTATTTACTAGCTAATATCTCAAAACAGATGTCTCTAAATATTTTTTTTTTCCTCTTTCGTGTCTGCCTGGGGGACAAATCTGAGGAACAGAACACCTACTTGATAACATGCAGTAGACTCAAATCATGACATTGGGATCATTGAACCCCTGTCAGGGTTGGACCCTGGGACACCAGGAGATTTGTAGCAACATATGTCTCTATAAGTCACTCTAAGTATTATTCAGTTAAGGTTTCCCTTATATCTCTGACTTTAAAGAGCTATTTTAGCCCTGCACACTTAAATGATTTCAAAGATTATCTATTTCTTGCAGATCTGTGTGACAGAAAGTCCATGTATCAAGGGATGGTCTGGCTGGGTCATAAAAAAAAATATTCCTTGGAAGCAGGTAAATACCAAATAAGAGCAGGGAGAGCTCTGTAATTAGCAAAGTTGAACATGCATTGAACCAATTAAGGCATATTTTGCCTTTTTCGTGTTTTCCAAGCTGGTGCTGAGCTGAAGATCTCCATAAATATTGACACGGAATCTTCATGTTTTTTTTTTTTTTTTTTTGTTCCTTCAAATTTTTTTTGTATGGCCTTACTGATTTTTCCATAAGGTTCTGGTGATATTTGTGCAAAATGTTTCACAGCAAGAAATATCACCAAGTTGGAATGCCCCTGAGAACCCTCTTTGGAATCCTCTTCCTACCACACAAATGATGTGGCTCTTAAGTCTTGTGCAAACATAGGGGCTGCAGGGAAACAAGTCCTCAGGTGGCAGGGACTTTGATGTTTAGGATCAAAGACAGGAATAGGGTTGGCATTTCAGTGGGGCCCCAAAACTGCATCTGAGCTGTGCCTTCATCTTGCTGGTGCAGGACAGATCAATAAATTCTGGTAATCAGACTTTCTCTGCAGGTGGAGGCTTAATCCTGAACTTTAATGCACTGTAAGAATCTAAGACTGCTCATTGGTAACTTGGTTGGAGATACCAGATTTTTGTGTATTTGTTCAGATATGGAAGTCAGTCTAGAAGCAAAGAAACCCAGAAGACCTCTACTTTGTATCCTTTTTTTCATTTATTTTTTTTTTTCCCCAACACTTACTTGGTATATTTATAGAATTCACAGAAAGTGTTTTTTTGATAGTCTTAATTTAGTGTAATAGAAGAAAGGTAAATTATTCAGTGCAGGATCCACCTTTCAGACTCTCTTCTTTTATCTAAGTGAAGCTTGAGATGAGGTATTTTATGAGATATTTTCACTTTCTGAAAAATAAATAAATGTGTGCCAGACTTTGATAAATATTTCTCTGACAATGTTGCAATTTAAGGAAAAGAAGGTGATGAGTGAGACAAAATCATTAGTGCTGACCCTGTTCTAAAAAATGAGGCCCAGAAGAGGAGGCACAAGAAGGACACGGCTGAAGGGATTAATTCATGTGCCAATAATCACAAAGCAGATAGGGAGCAAAGTTTAGGATAATACCCTGTAGTGGGAACCACAAGTCACCAGGTGTTGCCGATAATGAACTGGGAGCTTAGGCCCAGCTGTGCCCAATAATTAGGGCCTGCCCCAGCCGGAAATGGGCGGAGCTGAAGGGCAAAATAAAAGGCATGCTCCCAGAAGCAGGGCATAAGGATGCCTGGGAAGAGAGGTGACGAGAGAGCTCCTGAGAAGAACCGTGTCCCCGAGAGAAAGGCTTGCTGCAACAATTGGTGGAGAATGCGGGCAACAACAGCAGCCGTGAATGCTGAGGTATTATAAAGAGCTCTACACGACCATGTTGGTTGTGGGAAGCTCTACAAAGCCAGGCTTAAATGCGGAAGGCGATATAAAGAGCTTCGAATACCCAACCACGTCAGATGGAGCTACTACGTTGGTGCGGGACGCTCTATAAAGAGCTCCAAATACGCAACCACGAGAAAAGCTCCACAAGGCCAGGCTTAAATGCTGAAGGCGGCGTGAAGAGCTCGGAGTAGAAGCCCAGCACGGCAAGATACAACAGCCCGGAATGGCGAGCCAGGCAGGAGGAAAGCTGAAAAGCGGTAAGAAAAATGAGGCTCGAAGGGCGCAGCGAGTTGGTGCGAGGAATTCAAACCCGAGGAATGCTGAAGCGGAGCTCTGAGTGCGCATCAAGTCAGTGCAGTCCTGAAACGGAGCCCCCAGGGACACGCGATAGTGCGGTCCTGAAATGGAGCCCTAGGGACACGCGATAAGACTGGTGCGGTGAATGCTCGGAGAAGCCTCTGCATGGCCAGGCATCCCGAGGTGGCGAGTACCAGCGAAAGCTGAGCTGGTGTTCTGAGACCCCATCTGCCGCTGACAACAGAGGCTAAAGAGGTGAAAAAGCCGGTAGGAGCCCGAATTTTCCCTCCGATGAAAAATAATGAAATGTTTAAAAAATGAAGTTTATTTTTCAACAAACAACAAAAAGGGGGGAAATGTAGTGAGAACCACAAGTCACCAGGTGTTGCCGATAATGAACTGGGAGCTTAGGCCCAGCTGTGCCCAATAATTAGGGCCTGCCCCAGCCAGAAATGGGCGGGGCTGAAGGGCAAAATAAAAGGCATGCTCCCAGAAGCAGGGCAGAGGCAGAGAGACGCCTGGGAAGAGAGACGGTGAGAGAGCTCCTGAGAAGAACCGTGTCCCCGAGAGAAAGGCTCACTGCAAAAATACCCCACTAAGTCCATGGCCAGAGCTGTAACCACTTACAGCTGGGTTGTGCATCTCACAATTTGCACCCCATCCCTATAATTTGCTTGCCCGTGCAACACTTGGCAAAGCAAAGGTTCTGAATTACAGAGAAGTTTGCAGAAGAAGCAAATCACAGTTCTTACCAGATAGCTGGAAAGGGTGAGGAAAACAATGAAAGAAAAAAAACAACATTCAGAGCACCTTGTCACTAATAGCAAATTATCTAATTATAAAGGAGTCAAGACCAAAGATAACTAATTATTCACAGATTTCTCATCCTTACCCCTGCCAACCTCCAATATACGAGGACCCCTAGTAATTACATGGCATTTATACACAACATTTATAAAATTAAGCAAAATGGACCCACTCTGGGCAGCACATGCCACATGCTTGACTCTCCAGTGAACCATGTAATGCTCTGCAGCTTTTGACTTCTTTCAGCAGGTACATGAGTTAGGGTGTGTGAACCCAGTCACTTGGAGTGAATGAACACCAGGAAGAATGCTTGGAAGAGTGGAGATATTTTACTTTCATGAGAGATGAGGAGAAATGACTGCTCTGCTTTGGCTTCTCTCTCCTCCAGCACCTTCTATGAAAAATGAAATTCTGTCTGAAGTCCCATGCAGAGTGATGTGGCCTCCCCAGGATTCTATGTCTGTCTCTATCATACAGGTCCAGAATGGACAAAGGTAACTAAAAAAGACCTGAAATAGAATAAGGCAGTTTCCAAGCATTTTTTTTAAGAAATCATGAAGTTTTAGAAGGTGATGTTGTCAGAACCCAGTCAGCAACTGGGGATTGAACCAACTCGAGGGAGAAATGCTCATAATTATTAGAAAATAAAAAGAACACAACTGAGGGAAGACAGATGTCTGTGTTTCAAGGGCTGGATTTCAATACACAGTCACGTCAGCCTGGTCTGCCTGTGAAAACCATGTCTGGTTTTTTTGTAAGCCATCTATAAAAGGTCTATCTGGTAAACTTGTTTGTCTAATTTTTCTGGTCTCTTTTGAGGGTTATTTTGCTCTTTCTGAGCCTTGCTAGGCAGTCCTCTTTCTCTTCCTCTTGCTTTTCTGCTTTGCAGAAGGCCCAGTGCCACCAGAGAGGGAGAAGAAGGATCAAGCTCTGCCTCTAGATATTATTGATACTATTTCTGATACTATTACTGATACTATTTTTGACAACACCTCTGCTTTTATCACTTGGGTGTGGGTGACCAGATTTCCAACATCACACACTGGAGAAGTCTTCAGCTGGGGTGATGTTTCATCCACAGTGATGCATTAATTTATCCTGTACGAACCCTCATCTTTCTCTGCCAAAATAATCCATTTGCCAAGTGGAATATTCTCCACCAAGCACTGGCTTTTGCAAACGGTACAATTTAAGATGAAAAAGAAAAGGTGCAGGTATCCTTTTGTCATCTGGAAAACACAGGATAAATTGAGAACCTCAGGAACATTAAGAGAACACACTCATCACATGCTGAATGGTTTTACTGTATCATTCTGAGGCAATGGCTGCATTGTCATTTTACCTTCACCTAAAGCAAGCGGATATTAACTGGAGATGTTGTCATCTCTGAAGGACCCTAGATATTTTTCTCAGAAGAGCTCTGAAATGTTTAGAGAACCAAAAGGCTGTTATTCCTCTCTTGGGATAGTCAATTCAGTCACTTCAAACACCGACGTATCTCTGACTGAAGTTCAGAGGGGAATGGATGGATTGTCAGTCCCTAAAGAAATGAACTGTAAATATAACACTAGGAACTTGCACTTGAGTTGATGTAAAAAATGGAGGGAAGAAAGTTTGTAAGAGAAACCCTTATAACTCTGTCTAGAGTCCATATCATCTCTCTATATTTTTCTGTCTTAAAGTTAGATGTTTACTGTTAGCTTGTCAACCAGAATCCTTCTATGGTCAATAGAGATGAATAAGCACCTACAGTGAGTGAGTCACCCTCTCTATCTTAGGCAGGGATGAATCATCCTCCAGGAGTGCATTTCTATCTCCATCTTTGGTTTTAGATCTGAAGAGAAGTGTGAACAACTGCAAGATGTGTTCAGCTGCCTCAAATGCCATAATAAAAATATTACCTCTCCTTACAAACTCTGTCTTGCTTATATCTTCAAACCATCATGATGGGAAGAATAATGTTCACCTCTGTAGGGAGAGCTCGGTGTAGCCTAGGGGCTTATCTTCCTGGCAGGGGAAGCTGGGTGACATGAATCCCACACAAACTGTTTACAGACCTTTGTCTGAAAGTTACAGACACAGTTTTCTAAAGTCTATGAAGGATGCTTTGAACTCTTTTAAAAGTGTTTCTCAGATACATCAAATGTTTTTCTGTTTAGGAGATGCGTAGTTGTCTTTCTTTGGAAGTTGTCTAGGGTACATTAACACTTCTTATCAAGCTTTGCATTCAGTGCCATGAGATTCAATATGATTTAAAAAAAAAAAAAAAAAATTTTTTGAAATGTCTTTGCTTTGTTGTTTGTTTCTTTCCCCACAAAATGAAAATTGGTTTCTGGACAGTTCTGAATAAAGAATGTTGGAAATTAAGATTTACTGAAACATGATGTAAGGAAAGGGTTTCTGAAAGAACCAATATTACATCCAGGTATACCCTTTAGTTCATTATCAAGTCTCTGAAACTTAGGAGAAAATCCAAGGGGTATATTTCCATTTCAATTAATATGAAAATTATTACCTGGGGATGCTGGTGGATGGAAGGATGACCATGAGTCAACGATGTGTCCTTATGGCCAAGAAGACCAATGGCATCCTGGGGTGCATTAGAAGGGGGTGGTTAGGAGGTTCTTCTCCCCATCTACTCTGCCCTGGTGAGGCTTCATCTGGAATATTGTGTCCAGTTCTGGGCCCCTCAGTTCCAGAGGGAGAGGGAACTGCTTGAGAGAGTCCAGTTCAGAGCAACCAAGATGATGAAGGGAGTGGAACATCTCCCTTGTGAGGAAAGGATGAGGGAGCTGCGGGGCTCTTCAGCTTGGACAAGAGGAGAACGAGGGGTGAGCTCATCAATGTTTATAAATATGTAAGGGGAAAGTGCCAGGAGGATGGAGTAAAGCTTTGCTCAGGGGTGACTGATAACAGGACAAGGGGAAATGGTTTTAAATTGGAACATGGGCGGTTCCATATAAATATAAGGAAAATTTTTTTTCACTGTGAAGGTGACAGAGCCCTGGCACAGGTTGCCCAAGGAGGTCGTGGAGTCTCCTCTGAAGACATCCAAAACCCACCTGGATGTGTTCCTGTGTCCCCTGCTGTAGGTGACCCTGCTCTGGCAGGGGGGTTGGACTCAATGATACTTTGAGGTCCCTTCCAACCCCTAACTCCATGATTCTATCATTCCATGCTCAGCATGTTTAGCACACATGGTCTATTTGAGTCAAATATTCTAACGAGAAAGTATTTTTTTCTGTTCCAGAAATATAGGAGAACATTTCTAAAATCTGTCCTACACTGGAGCTCAAATCATATGATTGTTGTTCCTGGCCGAAAAACACATGAATAATGAAAATGGTCTCATGAGATTTTTAGCTTGAGATTCTAAATCCTAAAGGCCTCAACACATAAGTAAGGCATCATTAAAAAAAACAAATCTTAACTTTCTTAATTTGCCTAAATGGTAATGAAAGCCAAATTCGGGACAGAGACCTAATTTAGCCAATCAGAGTGAAATGGTGAAAAATTTTGGATTTTGGATTTATCTTTCAATTTATTTTTATTTTCTTGAAGTTGTCTTTAATTAATGTTTGCATACATGGCCACAAGGGATACTAGCATATATCTGCTTTTTTGTGTGTAACCACATTTTCCAGTGTGGTTTGAAGTTTTTATCCATTTGCTTGTGGTTATCAGTTGAACAGAAATTATAGGTCAGCTATTGCTGTGAAGGGCCAGGGAGGCAGACGAGGTTTGAATAAATCCAGAAATTCCAGCAGATGGAATGAAGGTACAAACTCTAATGATCAGACTCTTAAGTACATCCTGAGGAACTGCACGACACGAGTGCCAGGTAAATTCACTGTAAATTTCTGAGCCTGTTTCTTTAGTCCATTATTTCTACTGTTAGACAAAAATCAAGGCAGCGTGCACTAGTAGTGTAGCTGAGTTATTTTAGTCTTGTTAATGAAAAAAGCATGACAAGATTCAGCTGGTGAAAAGTGACGTTTCAGCTGGCTCCCTGGCTGTCACCTCAACATCTACCAGTTGAAATTCTGGGGTAACAAACAGAGATATTAAGATGCAGCCTGTTCTTTCATGACAAAAAACCAGGATGCCAACCCAAAATAAAATGTTGGAACAGCCACTAAAAAAGCATTTTAGTACTTTGGAAACCAAAAGGCAACATTAAAAAGTTTAAGTGGTCTAATTACTTGAATTACATTACATTACAAACCTAAGCTGGGTTTTTACAGCCCTGTATTTCAGTCCTTGCTGTTTCCTGCTAATGAAGTTAGCTATAAAATAAACAGGATGATGCTCTGTTTTTTTACCAACCTGCCAAACATAAAGTCTTTTTACTGCTCAGAAAAGGGGCAGAATGAAAGGGATGAAGACTGAGCTGACAAGGTCTGTGAAAACGTGTGTTCTTCAAGCTGTAGGGAGAAGCAATATTTGTATATATGACAAAAAATTGGTTCCTCTCAGAGTAAAACCAAGTCCATCCCTCAATCCAGGCAATATGCAAGTCAAGTTTTGGCACTTGTCCTGATGCCAGATGGTGACACATGTGGCAACACTAAAAGCAGGATCAATGGGATCTCTTAAGAGTTAGCATAAACACTAAGTGGCAGGGCATTACAGTTCACTCTGTCTGATTATACAAACTGATGGAAGAAGTTCTCTTCATCTGTAATACTGGTACTGTTATGCTACAACATTTATGCAGCACTATGGGTCACTGTGCCAGTGTTATCACCCTGATGCTCATAGGGTGATGCAGATAGAGCCATCCTACAAATATCTGCTCCCCAAAGCAGTTTTGATTCAGCCATGTTCTTCCAAACTCCAGAAAAAAAAAATTCTTCTTAGCATAACAAAGAGTAAAACAGGCCTTCTGAGAGCCCAAGGTCCTTTTTCTTGGGATGAATCTCATGCCTCAGGTTTTAAAGGCTTTTAGAATTACAGCTTCAGTGATCTTAGCGTTAAGCTGTCAGATGAAAATAGTGTAAAAGATCCTGGTGTCCAATAGTGAGAAACTCCTTCCAACAGGTTTTGAGGGATATTTGCCACCCACAGTGCTGAAATGCAAAATCAAGAGTTATCAGAAACCCCTTACTCCATAATTCCCTTGGAAAAGGTGAGCCTGTCAGTTCCTGGGTAACAATTTTGCTTTGCTCTGCTTGAACAGGCTGCAATTTGGGGAGTAGAGTGAGGCTGAAGAAAAACACAAACCAAAAGAAACCCCAACCCCAGAATAACTACAAATGACAACAACAAAAAAGCAAGCATCACCTGATGGAATGGATTTAAATGGTGGGGAATCTGCTAAAATTAGTATTCACCTGACACAGCCAGGTCATTTCACTGTCATGTCATCCATTAGTACACTTGGATCATTGCTAGGTTTGCATGGATGGTGTATCAGATATGGCACATTGTGCATGGTAAAAAGTGTGTTTTTCTCCTCAGGAAACAAAGCTTTTCTTCTGGGCACAGACTGTGAGCAGTCTGTGGACTGTAGTTTTTGGATGATGTTTCTGACAACCTTAGAGAAAATGCTGTGAAACTTCCTCCTGACTTTTGCTGAGCCATAATTGTTAGAAGTGCTGATGTTCCATAAAATAAATCTGTATGTTAAAATACGACCAAATTGGCCTTTAGAGAAACTTTAAAGAGAAATTCGAAGGTAATTTTCTTACTGTGATTTATCTGATTTTATAAAAAAACATTTATTTATCTATTTTTTTAAAAAAGGGTCTCATGGCACCAATTTAAAACCTTTGGCTAAGGCAGCAGAAACACCCCACTGTATGCTCCATGTTGACCCCTCACTTTACTAGACTGTGAATGCTGCAATACTGCAATTAGCACCTTGAAACAAGTTCTTCTTATATAATTTCTGTTGCAGTTTTGTATTTTATGCCATACTGCCAAATTTCTGACCATTCATTAGTGATTTAGCATAGATCTAGTTTATCCACTTGGCTTAGGAACAGATAAATCCTCCAGCACTGAATGAAAAACATCCCTTTTTACCCAGATGAGGAAAGGAAATGTTATTAATCATAGAATCCTGGAATGGTTTGTGTTGGAAGGGACATTAAAGATCATTTAGTTTCAATCCCTCTGCCATGGGCAGGGACACCTCCCACTAGACCAGGTTGCTCCAAGCCCCATCCAGCCTGGTCTTGAACACTTACAGGGATGGGCAGCAACAGCTTTTAAGGAAAATCTGTCCCAGTGTCTCACCACCATGACAGGAAAGAATTTCTTCCTAAAGTCTAGCTTAAAATCTCCCCTCTCTCAGTTTGAAACCATCCCGCCTCATCCTCTTACTCCATCCCCTCAAAAAAAGACCCTTTCCAATTTTCTTGTAGGCCCTTCTGGCATTTGAAGATATCTGTAGGATGTCCCTGGAGCCTTCTCTTCTCCAGGCTGAAAAACCCCAACCCTCTCAGCCTGGCTCCAGGGCAGAGATGCTGCAGTCCTCTGATGATTTTCATGGCCCACCCCTGGACTTGCTCCAACAGCTCCATGACTTTGCTCCTGGAGTAGCTGAATTGAGGTTCAGACAGGCCAGACACTCTTTAGAAGCTGAATTCCAGAAAAAAAAACCCTTGATGAAGCCAGCCCAACACTTAGGAGAAGGAAATTGCTGACCCCATGCTCTGTTTTCATCATGCTTAGAACTTTTCTGTGTATTGGGGTGTTTCTTCTTTACACTGAAATGGTGCTGGAGCCTGTTCTGAGAAGTTTGTTTTCAACAATATGGTGTTAAATTAGGTGTTGCAGCAGGGTTCTGAGCAGTTGTTTTTGTTCTGTTATTGACATCCCACTATTTCCTTAAGCCAATATCAGATCAACTGTATGGGAGAAACTGAGAATGTTGCAAGAGAAGCAACAGCCAAAAGAGCTTGTACTGGAGAAAGAAATAAGTTAGAAAGCAGTGATAATTGCTCATCTTCCAGTAAGCTTTGGAATTTAAGGCCATGCCATTCACTCTTGAATTTGTCGGTAGCTCAGATAGAAGCCCAAATTTTTTATTGAAATTACAGAAAGAAAGGTAAATTTTATTTTCTAGTCTCTCTGAAAAGATGATTTGATTTTGGGAAGGTATCCAAGGCTTTATGCATCTCAGTCTTTGTGAAAGGAAATTTGCTCAAGACAGACTGCTTATAAAATGTGAAGCAAAGCAATAGAAAGGCTGCTCTTAAGTTACAGGGATAATATGAAGAAGTTAACATAAATTACTTCATAAATTCTGTAAAAATGCATACAAATGTTATTCTTCTTCCTTGGATGCAATGTATACCATAGGCCAAGCCAGTCCTGTTCTAGTGTGGATTATCTTCAGACAGTTAACCGAGGTCAAATGCAGTAAGTAAAAGTAACTTAATCCAAAACTAACCAGGAAAAATAAATAAATAAATAAATAAATATTGTCAAATGTTCCATATTGACCACTGAAACAGAAACCACCTTTATCAATAAAGCTGAGAAACAGGAGTCTGGGTTTTGTTAGACTTTATTATGTGTTCACCACCTCCAGTAAGTGATATTTTCCTAAGTCTTTATTTAAATAGTTTTTTATTTTATTATCTTATTACCCAGATGTCTGAGCAGAGGACAGGATGACTAAATGCTTCTTTGCCTAATGTTGGGGTTGGATTAAAAGGAGCTGTCTTTGGAGACACTTTTGCTGATTATATAGATGCCTGAAGACTTCTGCATGGTTGTATTGGTCACTGGAAACCCCATAACAGAAAGGCAAGACAAGGACTCTTTTCTGCAGTAAAATGCCACTGTAAATCCTACAGAGAATTCACAGCCCAGTGGGATGTGAGGGAGATAGTCACAGGTCTCTTCTGAATTCCTACAATCAAAAAGCTCCCAGACTGTGTTTTGGCTCCAGGGCTGAACAAGCCTGCCCAGCCATAGCAAATCTGTGTCTTGCCCTAGCTTGCAGCTGAGAGAAATTGATGTTCTTGCCTTGACTTCAGAATTGCTGAGATCCTAAAAGCAGTGATGTCCAAGAGCAATTTCCTAGCATTAACTTACCAGATAGGATGGTCCTTGCAATGTCATCCCTGTAAGTACCATTTTCATAGCAAAGAGAATTGATCTAAACATATATAATTTTAGAAGCCTAAGTTCAATTTCTAATTTTTACAATCTTTTAGGGTTTTTTCCCAGGAAAACAGCTGTTACATAAGCAGCCCTACAACTCTGATGATGTGAGTAAACACACACTTCAGAGGAATGTAAAAAAAAACTAAATAGCTATCAGTGAAAAAAAATTTCCTGCAGGAAAAGAAATAGAAGAGTTGGATGAGACATAAACCTTAAAATTTTAGGGCTAGTAAGTTTTTTTCTGTATATTTACTATTTAAGCACTGATTATTCTTTTCTATCACTTCAGTGTTAATCCATTCCTAAATGGGTTAAAGAGACACTGAAAAATTCATGTCAGGCTTTTTATCCACCAAAATAAGACTTTCTGAGTGTTTTTAGAAAGAAGGAATCTAATCAGTTCATTGGTTAATGAAGTAAAGCAAAGGAGATTGGCTGGGGAACCAATCTGATTCATTGCTTTCACTAATCCTAAAACAGGGTAGGATGTTTCTCTTCATGGCATGGTTATTGTCCCTGTGCAAAGCAAGAGTAAAAATATTGTGTCTGCACTAATTGGTGACACGTTTTGGGACACAGTGCCCTGACATATATATTATGATGTAGTATGATTGTTTAGTGGTAATAAATAGCCCTTTATCATGGAGGAAAGGAGGAAATGCCCAATTTTC
The DNA here is from genome assembly GCF_036169615.1 of Heliangelus exortis. Classification (NCBI taxonomy): domain Eukaryota; kingdom Metazoa; phylum Chordata; class Aves; order Apodiformes; family Trochilidae; genus Heliangelus; species Heliangelus exortis. Next base: position 147,793,360 of record NC_092423.1, on the reverse strand, counting down.
CATTGAATTCTGGTTGCAAAATGGTGCTGGCAGCACCATCCTCTGATTATATTTGAAACTGTTTTTCTGGATCTCTGCTAAATTGATTTCTCAGTATTGTACATCCACTGCTCTTTGGCATTTCTGATAATTAAGAATGTGAACCAAGCTGCAGGCGAAATGTTTTTTCTCATCTGACCAGGCTTAGAGATACAATAATTCAATTGAATCCAAATGAGGATAGGATTCAACTTCATTTGCTTAAATATCCCCTATTCAGCCAGTGGTCTTCCATCTCAGGATCTTTAACAAGCTACTGACCTCCCAAGTATGAATCAGACATACAGTACAAAAAAATCACTCCTACAGAAGCTGGTGGAAAAGTTATGTAAGTTGGTATCATTAATTTTATCTTTGAACTGGGCTATGGAAAAAGAGCATAAAGATTTGGTCAGAACTGGCTGCTAAGTGACAGCTGATATACACTGGCTGTTGTGTGCAGAATTAGTAGTTAATTACTAAAAACAATTAATTGCTAAACACAACTCTTAAGAAACAACTTTGATCCTTTAGTAGCAAGAGGTGCTTCCCCACCACTAAGAACAAAATACCATGGAACATGAACAAATCTTGTTGCTTGGTTTTGAACCTTTATATCAGAAGGTTAGGATTAAGGTCTGCATGCAGCTGTGGATAGGATATTATCAGGTAATTTTTTTTACATAAATTACATGCACACTGGAAATTTTTCAGCCTGGCCTCCAGAGGTTTCATCAGATTTAAATATTACAACAGCATTACATTTGAGTGAAAAGTCAACAGAAGAAAGCATTTATCTTATCAGAATATTGACTGTCTTGAAATATTGTTGTGCTGCCTTCTGGGGATGTAGTAACACAATGTAGTGTTTGCATAGCAACAAGGTAAAAGATTATTTTTAAAATGCATGGTTCTGCCCCAAAAAAGGAAACCTAACACCATGGCAACACATACTGATTCCTCCATCAAATATACTTTAAAAAAAAAAAAAAAAAAGTGTTCTGCCAGATTTAGGCATCATTATTAAACAGAAGAGAGATATTTACAAGTTGGATTCCAATTTATTGTTTCTTTTTATCTTCACTAGCATTGTTACCTCCACTTTCATTATTAGCCAAGTATTTATATCTGCACAGACTTCTACAATATTCTTCCTGCTAACCCTCCTGCTCTTTCACCATCTGTCACTTCAGTTGCAGCAGTAAAGCTGAATTATTTTCTTTTTTTTTTAAGCCTGCTAAAATTCTGCTAAAAGCAGACAAGTTCCACCCATCTCAGCTTTTAGTTAAAAAGTCTGTGCAAGCCTTTATGAGCCTATTTAAGAATAAGAGGAGAAAATATGTGCACATCTGTATGAGGAAGGGCAGTTCCTCCAGTGGTTCAGTAAGTGCTTCACCTTCCCATGCAATCTGGATGACTGCAGAGTCTGAGCATCAGTTTGTGAAATGGAGATAAGGGGATGCTGAGGGAAAAGCAGCTCTTGCAGAAACCTGGCTCTGCCTCCAAGTGACTGACTTCAGAAGCCAGAAAGACCAGTGTTTGTCAGACACTTCCAGTTGATTAAAAAACAAACCAGAAAAACGCCAAAAAAAAAAAAAAAATTCGAGCAACACAAAACTCTCAAACCCAAGCAAAAACCCCAAAACCAAACCAAAACAAAAGCTTTTTTAAAAATAAATTAAAAGCATGAAAATCACCATATTTAGTTAAATTTTAATGGCAAGTATCTTTCACAGTTGACAAAAAAAACGAGCTATTTTCTCCTGTTTAGCATGTACTGGTCCCTTCTACTTGCCTGTCTGGAGAGGGGCCTGAAATTCTTTATTTATTGGTTGGCTGATGGGGAATTCTACAGACAAGTGCAAAGCAGGACTGAGGAAGAGGGGCTTAAGTGGTGACCTCTTTGGTTAACTCTCCAAAAATGTGATCTCCTTCCAAGTGATTTCCACAGTCTTCATGTCAGAGCCTTCATCTCAGTGCCAGGTCAGTCTCCATCCAGGCTTTCATGATGATCTCTCAATCAGTTCCAGCTTCACAGCTGATGCTGCAATCAGATCCATGGTGCCTGCTGAATTTTGATGATTTGTACTGACAAGTGACCAAAGACAACAAAGAAGAGGTCACTGAAACATACCCCTGCTTAGGAGAGCACTTCCAAGTCTTTCAATAGTATCATGGTACTTAGATTTCCTTTGTCTCCTTCCCTCTCCTCTGCCAGCCTCAACCTTAAGTCTCCAACAAGGCAGAGAAAGAAAAGCAGGAAAAAAAAAAATAGGGCAAATAAATCCACCACCAAACTGACATTGTTTAGCAGATAACACTCCAAAGCTGACGGGTTAAAGTGAAATTGTTTAGCTCATGTTGGAAGGAATTTAAACTAAGATGCATCCTCCTGCCTTTGCCTGGCATTGTAATTGTCTGCACAGCCAATTACTGAGATTAGAAGAGGTGTGGAAAGTTAACACACCATTAAAAATGTTGCTTAGGACTTTGAGCCCTTGTTGGCTGTCTGCCTTGTTCTGCCACCATCTCACAAAGAATCAGAATGGTTTGGGTTGGAAAAGACCTTAAAGATCATCCAGTTCCAACCCCCCTGCATGGGCAGGGACACCTCCCACCAGCCCAGGTTGCTCCAAGCCCCATCCAACCTGGACTTGAACACTTCCAGGGATGGAGCAGCCACAACTTCCTTGGACAACCTGTTCCAGTGTCTCACCACCCTTACACTAAAAACTTTCCCCCTAAAATCACATCTAAATCTTTACTCTTTCCCCTTGACCTATCATTCCATGCCCAAAACCTTTTCTTTAGCCCCTTCAGGTACTGGAAGGTGCTCTAAGATCTTCCTAGAGCCTTCTCTTCTCCAGGCTGAACAACCCCAACTCTCTCAGCCTGGCTCCAAGTCCTCCAGCCCTCTGAGCATCTTCATGGCCCTCCTCTGGCAATTGCTCCAACAGCTCCATGTCCTTGGGGGACCACAGAAGTGGACTCAATATTTCAGGAAGGTCTCACAAAAGCAGAGTAGAGGGGGAGAATCACCTCCCTTGACCTCTTGACCACTCTTCTTTTGGTGCAGCCCAAGACACAGTTGGCCAACATTTGTGTTACTGCAAGTGGAAGTTCATAGCTATGGCTCCACAAGTCAGGTTCCCTAAAAACTACAGTTATTCTCTCATTTTTGGTTAATTTTCTTCTAACAGCAGAGTGACTTTGGGAGTGGACACAGTCCTCAGACTCTCAGCACATGCTGCTTCCATTCATGCACTGTCATGACAGGGGAAGGTCTGGTGATGAATGGATTTATTACATGCCCTTTGGAAGAGCTTTCTCTAAAACTATTCAAGGAGTATTTGCCCCAATTTTGAACATCTTTTAAAAATGTTTTTTTTTAAAATATAATCTTTCCCCCAAGAAATCTGCATTTCTGTGAAGCTGAGCAAAGCCATGCAGGCAACATGGCATAAGAAGTGATCATAAATCAGCCTTCTTGTTAATATAATCCATTTAAAAATATTTTATAGAGCATTCAGAGTGCTGATTAAGGCAGTCGTTCTTCTGGTAGGTATAGCTATAAAATATATGCATGGTGAAAGCAAAAGGACAGAATTATATCTAATAATGAGCAAATTAACTGGCATTTCAACCCTCATATAGGTATATATGATCAAGGCTTCCAGTCAGGACCAAGCAGACATCACCTTCAATTAGGTATCATTGGTCAAGCCTTAGCACTGATGAAGTTTGGAGTATTATATTCAGCTAATATATAAAGAACTCTGAAAGGTCAAAAGGAAATTAGTCTCCATATAGGTTTGTCAGGCAGGAGGCAATTCCACAGCTTTAACCTAAGCTGTATTAGCATTTGAATGCAGTTGTTGCAAACGTGTAATTTCCCAGAATTCACAGGTTGCTGCGAAATGAAAGATTTGCCAGATTTCTAGAGGGAACATTTCCATGGGGACCAGATTAAAACACAGTTTAATACAACACCTGGCCTTTTAGTGAAGAAAATGTTTGTATCAAAGAACTGCATATTTAGTACATTTGTAAAAAAAAATTTTTTTTTTCATGCACTGAAGGTTTTACTCATCTAAAACAATAACAACAAAAAAGAGTGTGGTGTTCATAAAGAGGATTTAACCAGTAATCTGAGTCTTGTTTGGCAAATATAATTCAGTGATTTGTAGGAGAAACTGCTGCTTCAGGAAGGTTTTATTCTGTGATGCATTGCTTCATTTCCCTCCCTCTGTCACTAGATAGCAGCTATCTTCCTCTCCTACTCTTCACTTTAGAAAAAAAAGGACACTTTTGCCTTCTCTAAAAGGTGCCTGTCACCTTGAAGCACATTCACTGACCCCTCGACCTTGCCAACTGATAACTCCTCTGAGAGGGAAAAGGCTCCCAGCATCCACTGACCTGAATCATCTGAGGAGAGGCAGATATAAGGAGAGGATACCTTGGGTGGGAAAAGCTGACATTACAAGCTGAAGTGTAACATAACCTCACATATATATAATACAGACATTTACGCTCGACCTGGCCACCCCGAGTTGGTTTTATAAAGCAACAGAGAGAAATAGACCCTTGCTGAGTGCAATTCAGCTGAACTGTTCTGCACATCAACTCCAAACCAGGATGCACTGGGTCTCGTTGCACCTGAGCTGTAAGAACCAGACCTCTCTGACCAGAAAGGGAATCAGACTCCAGTTCAGGAGTTAAATTCCATGTTTAGTAGAATGAATGTGACCGGAGAGAGAAAAAGATAGAGGAATGGAAAGCAATTTGCAGCTTTTCAGGTTGGAATTATGGCCTGTTCAGGAACAGCGTGGCCAGCAGGTCCAGGGAAGGGATTCTGCCCCTGTGCTCAGCCCTGGGGAGGCCACAGCTTGAGTCCTGTGTCCAGTTCTGGGCCCCTCAGTTCAGGAAGGATATCGAGGTCCTGGAGCAGGTCCAGAGAAGAGCAAGGAGGCTGTGAAGGGATCCAGCACAAGTCCTGTGAGGAAAGGCTGAGGGAGCTGGGGGTGTTGAGGCTGGAGAAGAGGAGGCTCAGGGGAGACCTCATCACTCTCTCCAACTCCCTGAAAGGAGGTTGGAGCCAGGGGGGGTTGGGCTCTTTTCCCAGGCAACTCTCAGCAAGACAAGAGGGCACAAGAGGTCTCAAGTTGTGCCAGGGGAGGTTTAGGTTGGACATTAGAAAGAATTTCTTTATGGAGAGGGTGATCAGACATTGGAATGGGCTGCCCAGGGAAGTAGTGGATTCTCCATCCCTGGAGATATTTCAAAAGAGCCTGGATGTGGCACTCAGTGCCATGGGCTGGGAACTGCAGTGGGAGTGGATCAAGGGTTGGACTTGATGATCTCTGAGGTCCCTTCCAGCCCAGCCAATTCTATGATTCTATGATTCTATGATTCTATGTGTAGGTCTGCTCTATAAAGGAGTCCTGTTGTTCTAAATAAATGAAATGGGAGATTTTATAAAGGGAGGAGAAAGAGTGAAAGTGTGTGAGCTGGTTCACCTCGTTGCTTGAATCTGTGTCAATGAATCCCTTGTAGGGACTGGTGATTGCAGCCAGGTCCTGGTACAGGGATGGACTGGGAGGGTTTCTGTGCCCTCCTCCAGAAGATTAGAGGTGGCTTAGACCACAAGAAGATCTTTAGTGCTATTTACCCCATGCCAGGTCTGTGGAACTAATACTGATGTTTGAATAATGAGAGAAGAATCAGGACCATGATTTATCATATGAAGAGAGTGCTGAAACTGTGAGTACATCAGTATCTGGATTCAGCACAAGCTCTGAGAGCTCTCATATAGGTCCATGTGCCAAATTTAAAGAGAAATCATAGAATTATAGAATGTTAGGGGTTGGAAGGGACTTCTAGAGATCCAGCCCCTCTTCCAGAGCAGGATCACCCAGGGCAGGACACACAGGAACACATCCAGGTGGGTTTTGAAAGTCTCCAGAGAAGGAGACTCCACAACCTCTCTGGGCAGCCTGGGCCAGGGCTCCATCACCCTCACAATGAAGAAGTTTCCCCTCATGCTGAGGTGGAACATCCTTTGTTCTTGCTTCACCCCATTCTTCCTTGTCCTATTATGAAATAGCATGAGACAAGATGAACAAAGGATTAGCTAATAATGGACATAATGAATACATTTCTACCTAAAACTAACACCCAGTCCATCACAGCATTTGGATTTCCATTCAAGAGAAGCTGTGGATTTTCTCTTGTAAATCAGTGTTTTTTCCTTGTGTGGCAAAGGTAATTTCTTAAGAAGGTAATTTCTTACTTCATGGTTAATTAGTTGGAGCTCTATACCATTCTGATTTTCTATGCTAAATGACCTCCTTAAATCTTTTCTTCTTTTTACATCATCATTTACCCTTTTTCGAAACCCAGTGCCACATCTTCCTGGGTGCCAGGGTTTAACAGAGCTGGGTGCAATAATCTGTGGCACTCCTGACAATATAAGTAGTTGCTTTTACTATTGCCATGTAGCAGCAGAACACACACACACACACACACACACATATATATGTCTGTACATGTATATGTATTCCAGTGGGTAATAGTAAATATCATCTTCACTTCTTTTTGAAAAAAAAAAAAAAAAAAAAAAGAAAAAAAAAGAGGAAAACAAAACCAAATCATGCTGTCTTCTCAAAACATGTGCAAATACAGAATTTCTGCATTTCTCTCCCACTTTCTAATGCTACTCCCATCCAACACAGGTGCCTAAGTGGGGTGTAATCTGCCTGACGGTCTGCAAATAAGCAAAGCAACTTTGTTGTGTCTGTCTTTATGTGCTACTAAGTTGGTCAGTTCAGCTCTGCCATGGTCTGCCTTTTAATTTCCAAGCAAACAAGGTCAACAAAGCTGGCAGCTGGTAGTTAACTCTGTATAATAAGGTTTTGATTGCTTTCCTAGAGCAGGGAATATACAGGGAGACAAGTACATTATACTTCTGAGTGAAAGCACAAGGCCTGTTTCAAGATCTTCTTTTAAAGTATTTATCTTTAAAGATAGAAATACCTAACAATGATTAAGTAAATAATGAGACTTTAACTTCACACACTGAGTTGTAATAAAGAAGCAGCCAGTGAGAGAGGTTACTGAGAAGTGGAGACTTTTTTTTTAATAGACAGGTTGACTAGTATTTTTATTCTGTAACAAAATATTGCAGAATAATACCTTGCTTTGACACTGTAATTAAAAGTAAAGGTAATTTATTCTTCAGAAGGGATAGGGAAGGCATCCTTTCTACCTAGGTCTGGCTCCATGCAAGGAGTTGCTACTGGAGGTAATGTTGTTCAGTATCTTTATCACTGAGCAAGAAATTTTTAGATTCTGTTAAATCAGGGGAAACAACCAACTCTCCAAATAGCGTTTCAATCATGAAAGACCTTGAAAGATTTGAGAATGGGGCCAGCAGAAAATTCTTGAGGTTTAGAAAAGGGAAAAGTACCTGGGTAAGACAACCCCAGTGTGGTTTAAGCACAGTCAACAGCTCAGCCCCACAGAGCTGCTCTCAGACCCCTCCAGTGGGATGGGGAAGAGAAATAGAAGGGTATAAGTGTGAAAACTTGTGGGTTGAGATAAAGACAGTTTAATAGCTGAAGTGTGTGCAAGCAGAACAAAATAAGGGATTAATTCACTGCTTCCCATCATCAGGCAGATGCTCAGCCATCTCTAGGAAAGCAAGGGTCCATCGTGTAATTTCATTCCTGGTGACTTAGGAAGACAAAAGCCATAATTCTGAACATACCCCCTCCCTCTTTCCCCCAGCTTTATTGCTGAGCATGATGCCATATGGTAGGCATCATTCCTTTTGGTCATTTGGGGTCACCTACTCAGTTGTGTCCCCATCTTGGCCTTGGGGCTGTGTGAGAGCTGCTCAGCCAGAACCTCCCTGTGTTATCAACATTGTTTTCATCAAAAAATCCAAAGCATAACTTCTTATAAGCTACTGTAGAGAAAATTAAATCTATCCCAGCCAAAAATCTGCAAACCTGTGAATCCAAGCAGGCTGGGAGGCCACAGCCTTACATAGGAGCACCTGGTGATCACAGCACCCATGAAGTTGGTTGAAAACATGTAATGGGACAAACTGGGAGCCATTTTTGGCAGCCTGGAAGGCTGGCATTGGACATAAGGAAAGAAAACCTCTTCAATAGGAGTAAAGGAAATGCTGAAACAGGTTGCCAAAAAGGCACTGGAATCTGCACTCTCTGAATTTTTTAGGACTTATCTGGACCAGGCCACTCTTGACCACATTTAACAATGACTACAATCCTCTGTTAAACATGGACCAGGGATATCCAGAGGCTCCTTCTAAGCAAAAGATTAATCCTGTAATCTGCATTTCCGAGTCCCAGTGCTGTGATCTGCAGCAGGATTATGTCCATATTGACAGGAATTGGCTTTATTTGATTATCCCACTATTTCATTTCATTCAAGACAAACTGTCTTGACATTAAACCTCTTTCTTTGCAAGGATTGTTCTGTTCCCAGGACAGGGAAAAATTCTTCCTTTGAATATATGGATACAATGAAACTGCTTGAAGGCAGTTAATATGAATTATCCACACATTGCAAGGAGAACCATAGTATCACTTTGGTTGGAAAAATCCTTGCAGATCATCAAATCCAACCCAGAACTAAACCATATCCCTAAGTACCTCATCTACATGCCTTTTAAATACCTACAAGGATGGTAACACCATGACTTCCCTGGATAGCCTGTTCCAGTGCCCAAGAATGCTTTTGGGAAAAAAAAGATTGTGAAAAGAAAAATTAAAATCCATTCTAAACCTCATGCAGCATTTTCTTTAGTTTCAGAGAGGTCGTTTCATTCAATGCTCCATCATTACAGCTGGGGAGATTTTTCTGCTCTTACATCTGCAGCTTGGAAGTCTCAGGAGTGATGGGATATTTTCTGCTGCCCATCCATTTCCAGGGAAAGGAGCCCAATTCTTCTGCAGGTTGTGTGTGGTGTCAGACATTCCTTGAGCTGATGTGGGAGCCTCCCTGAATCAGTGTTTTCAGACAGGTGATGTAGTTTAACAAAGACAAAACCCTTCCACACAGCAGGTCTTGTCACTTTGAGCCAATACTTTCTGAATTTCCAAACAAGATTCCCAAGCAGAGCACATGTGGGAGCTATAATCCCCCATACTGCAGAGCTTGAGGTTTTATTGTTTCTTTTTTGAAGGTGGCAACAATTTTCTTAAAGATTTGGGAGTACAGAGCCTTTCCAAACACAACAGCTCTAGATAGCACATTTATATATTTTTGCTACTTTACAAACAGGGAAACTGAGGCATATGTAGGTGAAGAGGCATCTGGAAGTGTTCCTCATGGATGTGGTCCCACACTAGGGCTGGGGTGGGATTGTTATATTTAAAGGGCACTAAATATGTTTTTCCTTCTTAAAACAGACAGTTTGGGGGGGTTCATGTCAGATTTAGTTGATATGAAAAAGACTTGTAAGGAAGTTACAATACTGCTGCCAGTCATGCAGCACTCATTACAGAAAATCATCAGTTTATACCTCAAAAAAGGTACCTTTTATAGTTAAAACATTAAACAGTTTTACAGTTTGTCAAACATCCTGCTAAAAGCAGGACATTGTGATATCCAGTGACAACATCTGAGGCCAACATCAGAGAGCAATTTTTCTACCTTCTTTGATTTATTCAACATATTTTCTAAGCATCACTTAGCCAGTTGTTAACACACCTGGTTGTAGTTCCTATTAGTTACAGAAATCAAACATAAATCAGCACTTACTATTATCATACTTTTAGTGTTATTGCAACTTAACTCTGCTACTGCCAAAATCAACTACATGAAACTATGTAAATAGCAGGATTTCAGAAGTTTTAACCATAAAACAGTTTCTATGATCCTTCCTAATGCAGTACATACAATGAAATCTACCCCTGAATCTTTCCTGCTGGAATTACTGCAAAATTTGAAGACAATTTCTTTATGAAAATCTAAATTCTTGCCAGTTCTTGCTTTTCTGCCATTGGAATATATGCTGCAGAAGTACCAGACAGAGTTTGTTCATGGAAGTGTGTTGTTATTGTTATTATAACTATTTTTATTTTATGTTTTCAAGACTGTATTTCACCTGGTATTTTTATTCTGTGGACCACTGTGGAAAAAACACTGAGTTTTTTTAACTGATTTACACTGGAGGACGTTTCAGCTCCACATCCTGCTTTCCAGATGACTCTACCAATGGACACAATATCCCTCATGGAATTCACTGGAATATCCTGCACAGTTACAGTTCCTAAGAGAGGCAGAGGAGAAAACAACAAAATATAAACAAAACAAATAAGACTGTAAGTTCTCCTAACATATGTTTTTCAAAATTATTTTTTCCTCACCTCCAGTTAGCCTAGGGCTTTTTTTCTATATTTTGCAAGACAGGAGCCAAATTAGACTATGAGAAATTCAAAAAATCCTATTTGCTTGGTACAGCTTGGGCTTCAGCTGCAACTCCCTGGAAAGTTGCAAAATGACAAAGAAATATTAAGGAGCAGCCTCTGTTCCATTTTACTGTTCAAAACCCAAACTCCCCCATTAGTCTTATTTTACCTGAATTGTTGGTTAATACAGAGTGATGGATAGGTTAGAACCTTGGTAAAGGCAGATGCAAACATTTCTGATTTAGCTGCTGCTTCTCCTTGCTGCATAACCTTGGGCAGGGGGTTCCAGCTCCCTGCTACTCAATTTCTCCTCTTTGGAGTGCGAGCTCTGCAAGGCAGGAACTCTCTTTTCTGCAGTTCCACAGCAGTAATATCTCTTCCCCACATCTCCAGATATTACACCAGGATGAATAACATTCTGGGAGAAAGCAGCACCCAAGCCATTTTTTCCAAAAGCTGCAATGCCTTATTCTCATTTTTTTCTGCAATTTAGGAACCATACGTTCCCCCCACCCTCCGGTGCCCTGAGCTGTTCCTAATCTGCCCAGCTGGGTGGGTTGATAGGCTAGAGATAAAATGGTGCCACTAATAAAAAACAGCTGCTCATTAGTCAGGAGAAAACTGGTTTGGATGTTTAGAGATACAATTATTTTTGCAGTTCTTGTCCCTTTTATGGTTACAGAGAAATTGTATTATTATCAAATCATCTTAGGCGGCGTCTCAGGTTGAACATTTTAAAAATGAATGTGGTTCATTAACAACATGATGAATATTTAAGCAGGATTACACAGCATAATGAACTTCCTTTCATTTTTTTTTTTAATAGAAGAAACCCAATAAATTTGCTAATATTTCACTGGTTAATGTTGCAACTACTGGTGCAGCATCTTTTCCCAGCTTTCTCAACATCTCTCTTTCACTGCTGAGTCTGATTTTAAGTCTGATGCAAAGGGCTGAAAAGCTGCACGTTTTTTTTTGCCTTGAAAATCAAACAGAAACAGGCTGATACCTGATGTCTAACCTAAGAGCTAAGTAGTCATCTCACAAAAAGAAATCCCTGGTAAAGGAAACAGTCTGGCATTCTCTACCTAAAAAGTAAAACAAATTGAAACCTCATCCTCTGAGTAACCCTTTTTGCAATTTCATCATGTTTTTTTTTAAAAAAAATTACTAGAATTTCAGAACTTGCAATACTTATATCTTTAAGATTCTTCTGATTTGTTTCAATAAAAAAAATCCAAAACCAAAAAACTGAGAAAAACACGAAGGAGAAAGATCTTTGTTGTTAAAAATGCCTTAAATAATATAATGATTCCATTGCCAAAGCCCCATTTATTTAGGGTCTGGATGCTTATGTTTGAAGGTTGGTTGTGGAAATTTGAATCTTTCTGCCAGGAACTGGGTGGGCTTAGTGCTTTTGAGTCTTCTCTGACCAGGTAACCTGCAGCTCATCTTAATCAGCAAGCAAAAGCAGCAAAGTAGAAGAAAAGGAGATTGAAGATCTGCCTAAGTCTCTGGGGCCAAATCCTTCTCTCATGCTTTCTCCCTCTCCAGAATTACAGTCTGAAGGCAGGGATATCCCAAGACATGATTTTAGGCAGATCAGCAGAAAGATTTTCAAAGACATAAACCTGGCTAAAATCATAGAATCATAGAATGGTTTGGGTTGGAAAGGACCTTAAAGATCATCCAGTTCCAACTCCCTTGCATGGGCAGGGACACCTCCCACCAGCCCAGGTTGCTCCAAGCCCCATCCAACCTGGCCTTCAACACTTCCAGGGATGGGGCATCCACACCATCTCTGAGCAAGCTGGTCCAGTTTCTCACCACCCATATAGGAAAGAATTTTTTCTTTATCAAAAACGAGTTTTGAGTAGAAAGTTGAGCAAAGGTGATGCCTTGCAGGAAAAGTTGTCTGTCCATTGTAGAAGGGGAGAAGTGGAACTCTCAACTGAGCAGAAGCTACCCAGAGGTACTACAGCACTCTTTGGAGAGACCTGCTTCTCATGGAGGGCTGATAAGTGCACTTTTTGGGGCTATATCCTAGAATCATGGAATATTTTTTGTTGGTAAAGACCTTTAAGATCATTAAGTCCAACTGTTAACCCAGCACTGCCAAGTCCACCAGTAACCATGTCCCTCAGCACCCCCTTTACATGGCTTTTAAATACCTGGAGGGATGGTGACTCCAACGCTCCCTGAGCAGCCCATTCCCAGTGCCTGACAACCCTTTCAGTAAAGAAATTTTTCCTAATATACAATCTAAATATCCCCTGAAACAACCTGAGACCATTTTCTCTAGTTCTGTCACTTGTAACTTGGGAGATCAACACCTACCTCACTACAATCTCCTTTCAGGTAGTTGTAGAGAGTGAGAAAGTTTCCCTTCAGCTTTCTTTTCTCCAGACTAAACAACTCCAGTCACTCCTGACATGTGCTCTAGACCCTTTCCCAGCTTTGTTGCTGTTCTCTGGACATGCTCCAGCACTTGAGATACATAGGGAAAAATGTCCCATAGTTAAATGTACAAAAAAAGAGAAATTGTTTGCCTGCAGGTGCTTGAAAACAACATAACACATTTTGAAACAAGCTATATCTCAAAATCTATTATTTGATGCCACGTGCCCTGATTTTATTTTTTATTTTCATATACCAGACCCGGTTAAATTAGAAAATTATTTCACCAACAGTTGCTGAAAGGGAAAAAAGTTTCCCCATTATCTCCAATAACAAATCAACACCTCAGAAAATTCACACAGCTCCTCTATCAGCTGGCAAGACCAGAGCTAGAAAACAGCAGCTCCAGTGTAATTCTAATTCATTTATTTGGAATATTTGGAGTTCACCAATACATGTCAGCTATGGAGAAGAAGTGAAAAACTGTACCATAAGAAAACTTCAAAACCAATAAATGCCTTGAGCCAAATCCTTTTGTATCCCTTGTACTGCAGGTAAAATTAACAGCAGCAGTTATTTACAGCAACTCAGATTCCTTACCCTGGGACAAAGTCTTTGTGGAAAATGCTGTGCAAACATGAAAAAAAAAAAAAAAAAAAAAAAAAAGAAAGTTGCAGTCCTAGAATCATAATAGACTGAGGAGCTGAGAATAGACTTGTAGGTAGAGGTGGAGAATAGGCAGGGATGAGAAGCTATTGTTTAGCTGGAGAAGAAAAACATGTAATATGCTGACAAGCTATATTTTTTCATGTTTTTTTTAGTTTCAGAAAAAGTGAGAGTTTTGAAGAATATGAAAACTCCCTTGAAATCCCAGAGAAAAGAAAATATTCTCCCACAACGAGGGCCACAACTGTAGCAGGTACAAATCTGAGATGGAAAGTAACATCTGCATGGAATTATTGAATTTTTCCCTGGCTGTGGCTCAGAATAATTTTGTGTCACCAAGCTGGACAACGCAGAGAAGACTGGAATCTTGGTTTGTGGAGGAAGTTCTGATCTTTGGGAATACCTCAGGTGTCTTTCTGTCAGGTCCTGATGCCCTTTCTCAAGCATCACCCATTTACCATTGCATGATGGCTCAAGGGACAACCTGTGAAAATGAAACTAGAGGGTCAAGAATTGATCCTCTCCATCACACAAACCTGTCCAGATGATGCCCAGGCGGAAATATGTGTGATAATTTTTTAATGTGAATAAGTAATGCATGTACATATGCATACATAACTACCTATACTTATGCATCTTACAAATTTGTCATTCTAGTACACAACAAAGCATATCAAAAAAAGAAAAAATCACTGGAATCATTCTTGACATTGCAGACCTCACCTGCACATGTAACAGAATCCCATAATTACCTTGGTGGGAAAAGATGTCCAAGATCATTGACTCCAGCCATGTGGTTTGAGGAATCCACACTCTTGTTGCCATTTATTTCCCTTCCTATCATTCCCTCTCTGTCTTTCTCTGCTCTCAGATCCAGAGGGCTCTGGAGAGCTTTTGCAATCATTCAGTTGGTGTTCATAGCAGGTCCCTTGCCCAGAGCTGTCAGCCCCATCATGCAAACTGAAAAAGAAACCCCACTGGTTAACAACATCAGTGAATTATTGCCAACTTGATGAATCAGAATTCAGAGGATGCTCTAGCATGTGGTACCCTGTCACACACCAGGCAAAACCAAAACAAAACAACAAAAAATAGATTAATCTTGTTTTGCATTATGTCACCTTAAGCCATAATGTCTCAGAGCAAGGAGATTAATTGCCCTCATGTTTACTAAAAAATTCATTTTATGTGATAATCTTTACAGCATTCAAGGTAATAAGGAGCAGCTTACTCTGATTAAACACCTTAGCATCACCTGGGGAAAAGAAAAATAAACTCTTGTGAGTGGACATCCGTGTTTGGGGTTTTTTGTGGGTTTTTTTTTTTTTGTTTTTGTTTTTTTGGTTCTTTTGTTTTTTGGTTTTTGGGTTGTTTTTTTGTTTGGTTGGTTTTTTTTTCTTAAATAGGGAGCTGAATTTCTCAGCACAGTTTCACTCCTGTTTTGATCCTGGGGCCATCAGGAGTTTTGCAGCTCAGCTTCATTCCTCATTATCTATTATTCTCTCCCAGGTTTTACATCAGAGCTGTAACATCATCAGAGCTCGAGTCCATTTTATAATAATATATTGACTCCTCTAGTCCTAGATCTTAGCCAGGTCTCAAATGGCTCATGTCACATTTTGTCAGTACTCTGAGGGTTGGGGACAGTCCATCTCAAGTTGTATTAAACCTTTGGGGATGCAGAGGATGCAGTCTGAGGAGAAGAGAGAGGTTTCCAGGCTCTGCAATATTTCATGGAAATCAGCAGTGAAAGAGGGGAGAGAAATCTTGGGGAGAAAATAAATGTACCAAAAGTACAAGATGATTGTAGAAAAAAATTATTAGACCCTGGAGAGGAGCTGGCAAAGCTCTGTTATTTGCTCTCATCTATTTTGTCATGCCACAGGTGATTTTTCTTAGCTCACGAATGCTATCAGGAGGAAAAAAATAATCTTATCTTTGGTTAAAATAACCATAGAGAGCAGGTAACCTGGGTTTTAATTCTGCCAAGCAGCTAAAATTCAACATGATGCTTCCCACAGGCAATATGTAGAATTTTTACATTGAATTCAGATTTACCAAATTGTTGCCAGGATCACAGTCTTTTTTCATTATTATTATTTTTTCCCCACAAAGACTTGTATCATTTTCCTTTTTGTCTCTCCTCACAAATCAGCATCCAAAGAGGAAGGAAATATGGTAACTTTGAACATGACATTGTGTGAAATTTTTTTTTTTTTTAAAATAACCTTACTACAGTGAAGAAAATAAAGCACTTTAATAAGCCTCTTTCAGCAGTCACATTCGTGGCCAAGCAAAGGGCAAAGGTGGAAAAGCAAAATAAGAAGTGCCTGAAGAGATGAAGATTCCTGGTTTGTTTATTTACTTATCTAAAATCTTGAACATATGACCTGGAGACTTTATGAAAGAGCATCTGTAAAGGAAGGAGATGTTTGCAAGAGTGCTACTAAATTAAGCTATCAATAAAATTTTTTCCCCAGGTGGATTATATTCTCTATTTGTGAGAATATATATGCTTCAAATAAATTATTTTCGATCTGGCTTTAAATACTTGCTCCTGGGGTAAGGCAAAACTACCTTAAATCACAAAATGGGGACAATCTAATGGAAATAAAGAAATACAGGTTTTACTGTTTGCTGCAGAAGTGGTTTTGATATAACAATGTAAATGAAAGGGCAAGAATGAGAGGTTTGAATATAGATTCGTGGTTTGTATTTAGACAGAAGTGTCCCTTGTGTAAAAATGAGAGCTTTTCCTAACAGCTTCAGTCTGCAATAAAAGGTCCACGTGGCTGAAATGGCTTAATTTTCCTTTCAAAAGTGACTAAGGACTAAACTTCAAGGGAACAGAATGGGTTTTGGAAGAGAATCTGGGCAGTTTTGACAAAAATATGAGTTTTTAGGCAGGGAGGTATGAAATTCTCATGGGAATATTTTTGGCTATTGTCATGCACATAATAAGGATGTGACTAGACAGACAGGACTAGAAGAAACTGCTGCTGATCTGAATGGATTTTTTCCAACAGTTACTTTTTCCAGGTGAAGCCCAGGTTGTCTTGCTAATATACAATTTTCTCTGCCTATTTCTGTAGCCATGTGGCAGCTTCTCACCCTTGAAGCTCTACCTGGGGGTAACTTTTTGAGGAGCAGGGTCTTGTGGCTTTGCTCTCTTCTCTTTTTCCAAAACTGTCTCTTTTTCAATTAATTCACAGTGGTCTCCAAAGAATAAATATATTTAGGTTCTGATGCCTGTCCCACCACAGCTGTAATCTGGAAGTTACTATATCTTACATTTGCCCATCAAAGCTCCAGAAGTGCTACAGAAAGCAGATTTCTGTGCTGGTTTGGGCTGAGCTAGAGCAAATTTTCTTCACAGTAGTTTGCATGGGGCTATGTTTTGGATTGTGATGAAAACAGTGTTGGTAAAATAGGTATTTTTTCATTGAGATGTGAGTCAAGGCCTTTTTTGTTTCTCACCCCACCTCACCAGCCAGTTGGCTCAGGGTGCACAAGAAGTGGTGAGGGGATAAAACTGGGACAAGAAAATTTCATTTCTTGGGCTTTATTTCACTCTGTTATTTTCTTTTGCATTACTTCTTTGTCTTGTTTATTATGATGATTGTTATAATTATTATTGCTACTATTATAATAACATAATAATATAATATTATAATTCTATTATAATAACATTTCCATTTTTAAACTGCTTTTATCTCAACCCACAAATTTTATCACTTGCTACTCTTCCCATTTTTTTTCCTCATCTTGCTGGGGGGGAGTGAGTGAGTGGGTGAACTGCTGAGGCAAAGCCACAACAATGTCTCATACCAGTTTCTTCCTTCAAACTTCATGCAGCAACACAACACCAGGATTTGCCCCCTGCAAATCCATAAGAGAAAAAATCTTGTTGGGATTTTCTGGATTGCCTTGAAGTTACCTATGAACAGAGGCATTTTGATAGCTTTGAGTCTCATGTGGGTCAGATACTGCTGCAAGGACCTTTGCAACCAAGACCCCCTTGCCCATCTGTGCAGCAACTGAGCATCCTCTTTGGGAGAATAGATTTCCAGTGTATTATCTTATACCAAAAACCATCCCCCAGTATTTTATTTTATTTTATTTTATTTTATTTTATTTTATTTTATTTTATTTTATTTTTAACAAACTTTTCCTACGTGTCTGTGCAACAAATCTCTGGATAGCAATTCTCCCTGTATTAGCACCATCATAATCTTGGCTGATGGAATAATGGTAGATAAAAAAGGGTTAAAAAGTTTTATCAGTTAAAGAAGCTGATACCAGTGCCCATGGCATTCCCTGTTGGATAGTTCAGGAAGAAGCCTTCATCTGAAGACTAAAACTAATTGGAGTTTATTTGGGATTCTGCTCTCCTACTGACTTAACAAGATGCTGCAAGGTCTAATAAATATTGACATGATCTTTTTCCCTTTGGCAGGGCATTGTTAGAACTCCACTTCACAGCTCAATAATGCCTCCTTGTGTTGCCAGTGTCACAATGTACAGAAGAGGAAAAGAAAACGTGGTCAGCACCCACTCCTACATGGAAATCTAATGAACATTTTTCTCAGTTTTCTCCAACCAGTTCAGCTGAAACAGTTGTGAACTTGCTTGCAAGGGAAGAGACAATCAAGCCCCATTTCACAGTGGGCATCTGGTAATTGGTGGGGGGTTTCACCCTCCTAAACAGGAGGACAGGGTGTGAATTTGTTAAAAATAACAAGAGTTGCACTTCTGACTGTGCTCGCTTACTGAATATGCTCCTTATTTCTTCAGCACCCATCAGAACTAAGAGTTAAATTAACCTTGGTTATAACAGATGTGGATATTTATTGCCTTGTGTATATTTCTACAAGAAGTGAAAAGAAAGAACTGAGTAAAGGGAGGAGGCATGGGAGAGTTTTTTTAAGCTTAACTGTGCATTATTTGCTGAGGTTTTGAAGGTATAAAATACAACAACAAATAAATCCATAGATAAGAGTAAGTTTATCCTTTCAATTAAAGAATATCCAGTGTCAGTATAAAGGGGTGGTAAAAATCCACAGCATAACAAGAAAGAATAAGTAGAATGAAATTGGGGTGAGGGACAGCTTGGGAGAAAAACAGATACTGTGTAATCTTAGGTGATGATTTAGGGGGAATAGAAATAATAATAATTTACCATTTTACAAGGTTGTGGTAATTCCCCTCCTCTGCTCTCATATGTGTCCTGAGCTACACTCTCATTCACTTATTTCCTCACCTCTGTGTCTGCCAAGGTCTCACCCATCCCTGTGCCCCTGGGACATGGGGTAGTGTCTTTGGGGCAAAAAAAGTAACTGACTCCTTGGATGTGGCTGGAAGAGGATGGGGATGTGATCTATTTTTAAAAAATAGTAGTGTTGTCCTCACATCATGTCTTTCACCTGGTTGCAGATGGCTTTTGAAGGAGTTCATGTCTGTGTTTAGTTCACAGATAGAGGGGAACTGAATTCATGGAACGGAGGATGCCTGGTCCACTGTGTCTGGGGCAGAAAAAGGATTAAACCCCAAGACTTAAAGGCTGTAGTTGTGAGGTGACTTCCTTGCTCTGTCACATGCTGGGGAGCCCAGCTTGGCAGCACCAAGTCAGCAGCACACGTGGAAGTTTCCACTTACCAGAGGAGGACCAAGCAACGCTAAGCTGGGGGGAGTGTGGATCAGCTGGAAGGAAGGAGGGCCTGGACAGACTGGAGAGTTGGGCTGATCCCAACGGGATGAGGCTCAACAAGGCCAAGTGCCGGGTCCTGCACTTTGGCCACAACAACCCCATGGGGAGCTCCACACTGGGCACAGAGTGGCTGAGAGCAGCCTGGCAGAAAGGGACCTGGGAGTCTGGATTGACAGGAAACTGAACATGAGCCAGCAGTGTGCCCAGGTGGCCAAGAAGGCCAATGGCATCCTGGCCTGGATCAAGAACAGCGTGGCCAGCAGGTCCAGGGAAGGGATTCTGCCCCTGTGCTCAGCCCTGGGGAGGCCACAGCTTGAGTCCTGTGTCCAGTTCTGGGCCCCTCAGTTCAGGAAGGAGATTGAGGTGATGGAGCAGGTCCAGAGAAGAGCAAGGAGGCTGTGAAGGGATCCAGCACAAGTCCTGTGAGGAAGGGCTGAGGGAGCTGGGGGTGTTGAGGCTGGAGAAGAGGAGGCTCAGGGGAGACCTCATCACTCTCTACAACTCCCTGAAAGGAGGTTGGAGCCAAGGGGGGTTGGTCTCTTTTCCCAGGCAGCTCTCAGTAAGACAAGAGGGCATGGTCTTAAATTGTGCCGGGGGAAGTTCAGATTGGATATTAGAAAGAATTTTTTCACGGAAAGGGTGATCAGACATTGGAATGGGCTGCCCAGGGAGGTAGTGGACTCTTCGTCCCTGGAGACATTTAAAAAGAGCCTGGATGTGGCACTCAGTGCCATGGGCTGGGAACTGCAGCGGTAGTTAATCAAGGGTTGGACTCGATGATCTCTGAGGTCCCTTCCAACCCAGCCTATTCTATGATTCTATGAAAAGGGTTACACAGCAGGGCACTGACACTCAGTGCCATGGGCTGGGAACTGCAGCGGGAGTGGATCAAGGGTTGGACTTGATGATCTCTGAGGTCCCTTCCAACCCAGCCAATTCTATGATTCTGTGAACACCAGATGAAGTGATGCTGATGAAATTCCACAGTTTTTAGGTGAAATGTGAGTCCTTGACATAAAGTGTTGCTTCTTCTCCACATCATGTATAAGGGTGGTATAAACTCTTGTGGCCTGGAGAACAGACATAAAACTCTTCCTCATATTAATCCTTCCCCCATCCCAAAAAGAGCAGCCTGGTTCCTGGGCAAGTCTTGCTTGCAATGCAGCCAGAGCAGCATGAAGCTCTGTGGAAGCAGCAATGAAGAAAAGTCATATACACCTAAATATTCATCTCTAGGCTTCTACAGTTCAGAGCACATCACAGAGCCTTTCTGAGGAGCACTGGAGTTGCCAAAGAAACAGCTGTAGCATGGACACAGCCTCAACCAGCTGGTGCTTTGCTGCTGATTCAGCAGTTTTCTTGTTCTACAGTGACTTTTTTTAAAGAGAAACAGGTGCTACAGGGCCTCTTAATGACCCTTTGCTGCCTTGACATGAAGATGTTTTCACTGAGTGTGGTTTAGCTTGGGTAAGAGTGCTTGCAACAAATGACAGATACAAATCACAGTAGCTAAAATTATATTTATACATATAAGAGAATTACATGCATAAAATTTATATATATTATATAAATAAAACCACGAGAAATAAAATCATATTGGTGTTTAGGAGGCATCTGGGCAATGCACTTAATATTGTGCTTTAACTTCTGGTCAACCCTGACTTAGGCAATTTGCCTTGATGATCATCCTTGTTCTTCCAACAGGAACTTTTCCTTTTTTTCTTTTTCTTTTTTTGCTTTTTTCCTTTTCTCTTTCTCCCCTCTATTATTCTATTCTATTCTATTCTATTCTATTCTATTCTATTCTATTCTATTCTATTCTATTCTACATGCACCATGGAAATTATAGGAGCCCAACTGAGTCATTCAAGCTGGGACTGAAGATCATGCTATGGTATGAAAAAGTACACAAGCACTAGAAGGAAAGCAGTTTAGATGAAGCTAATATTTCTAACATTTCTTCATCTTTTTATTGCTCTTACTTTTATTTTTTTCCTGTTCCCCTGTGTCTGTGACACATCCCCAGGCACTTAGCACATTGCAGACACCAGAATGCAAATTTCAACTGGGCACGTGCAAGCAAAACCCAACCCAAAAGAAATCCAACAGCTGCTTCAGAGGGGCCTGGCTATTCTGGGACAAACCCAAGCTCTTCTGCCTGTGCTTAATACCAGGCAGCTGCACAGAAACTCTGATCTCACAGCAGTAAAGTCCAACAGACACAGTATGCTCCTAAATTGATGGATTCACCATTTCCCATGGCTACGTGGTCTTTGGACAGTCAGTGGGTTATGCCCAATCACATTGGAGTGTGAAGGAGACAATAGAAGTTTGTCTTTTTAGCAGAAGTACCTTTTAGAAAGTTTTTTGTAGGCTATTCCCAAACCAGGGGATGTAATGTTGAAAATCTTTCTGTGTTCTGAAAATACAAAGCCAGCTACTGGCATGCTGTGGGTCTGGGCACTGGACAGGGCAGGAATAAAATTTTCAGCCCTCCCTACCCTCTTCTTCCTAAGCACAGCAACAAGAGGAGTCATCAGCTACATTTCCTGATACCCCTGCTCTTACCCAGCAAGTATCATAGAATCATAGAATCATAGAATTAGCCGGGTTGGAAGGGACCTCAGAGATCATCTAGTCCAACCCTTGACCCACCGGAGCAGTTGCTAGACCATGGCACTGAGTGCCACATCCAGTCTTTTTTTAAATGTCTCCAGGGACGGAGAACCTACCACCTCACCGGGCAGTCCATTCCATTGCCTGATCACCCTCTCCGTGAAGAAATTCTTTCTAATATCTAACCTAAACCTCCCCTGGCACAACTTAAGACTGTGTCCTCTTGTCTTGTTGGAGGTCGTCTGTGAAAAGAGTCCAGCTCCCACCTCGCTACAGCCTCCTTTCAGGTAGTTGTAGACAGCAATGAGGTCTCCCCTGAGCCTCCTCTTCTTAAGGCTGAACAGCCCCAGCTCTCTCAGCCTCTCCTCATAGGGCCTGTGCTCGAGTCCCTTCACCAGCCTGGTTGCCCTCCTTTGGACCTGTTCCAGGACCTCTACATCCTTCTTAAACTGAGGGGCCCAGAACTGGACACAGTACTCGAGGTGTGGCCTCACCAGCGCTGAGTACAGGGGAAGAATCACCTCCCTGGACCTGCTGGTGACGCTGTTTCTGATACAGGCCAGGATGCCATTGGCCTTCTTGGCCATCTGGGCACACTGCTGGCTCATGTTCAGTTTCTTGTTAATGCAGACTCCCAGGTCCCTTTCTGCCTGGCTGCTCTCCAGCCACTCTGTCCCCAGCCTATAGCGCTGCATGGGGTTGTTGTGGCCAAAGTGCAGGACCCGGCACTTGGCCTTGTTGAACCTCATCCCGTTGGAATCGGCCCAGCTCTCTAGTCTGTCCAGGTCCCTCTGCAGAGCCCTCCTGCCTTCGAGTTGGTCTACACTTCCCCCCAGCTTGGTGTCATCTGCGAACTTGCTGATGATGGACTCAATCCCTTCGTCTAAGTCATCGATAAAGATATTAAACAGAACTGGGCCCAACACTGATCCCTGGGGGACACCACTAGTGACCGGCCGCCAACTGGATGCAGCCCCGTTCACCACCATTGAAAAAAAAAAAAAAACCAAAAAACCAAAACCCCATACTAAATGCCATTTGGGTCCCCTGGGATGCTTGGCTTAGAAATCTTATTTTAAAAATATAATGTTCCTACACCCAATTTTAGTGTTTATAAGACTTTTTTTGATACAAGCTATGTAAGTTCTACTTGACAGAAGGAAAATGGTGTTCACTTTAAAATCTCTTGGCTGATATTCAAATAGTACTTGGATAACAGGGGTAGGTACTAATCACGCAGCTTGTCAAATCTGTCCAGTTCTTCTGTGGGTAAAATGAGGAGAAAAATTCATTCTAGAGGCTTTTTATTGCATAAGGGTAGAAGCCCATGTCTTCAAAGAATTCAGAGACTGGAGGGAAAATAAAGGGAAACAATTTAATACACTGAAGTGCCTGCAAGCAGTACACTGTACAAAGTTAGCTTGTACTGTCATTGATTTGCAACCATTTGGTCCTTTTATAACAGCCTGTCAAGTTTTTCTGTTTTGATCTTGTAAGTATTGACCCTTGGTTGTGAGTTTCCAGCTGACAAGGTGCCTGTGATAACCCAGCCACCCAGCCCTGGGCTAACTGCACACAGAAAACTGATGGTGGGAGCTGGAGTCAGAGGGTTCATTCCACTCTGTTCTGTATGCCAGGAAAAAAATAAAACCTGAGATCCTCATGATGGACCACTTGGTTTAACCTGAGTGGGAGGCATTTTGTTTTTCAGGTCCGTGAAGTTAAGAGCTATTAAAAGGCAGCTGCTTATTGACAAGCTATCAAATAAATTTGGAATGCATCCTGCTGTGTAGCCATCTGATGAAGCTGGATGGGAAAGCTAATGACCCTAGCAATATACTTGCTATAAAATATGGCCTTTATGTCAGCACTTGAGGTTTATTCCCTCGTGGGGTAAGGAAGGCAAAAAGTAATGCATCCCATTTTCCTCCAGCACGTGTACACATTGGTTACAAACCACACAGGCAACTTGCTCTTTACAGCCTGCCATGTGCTCCTTCTGCAAGCTTGATAGCAAAACTGAGCTCGTAGTCTGTAGCAAGCCAAACAGCTTAGAATTTTCATGTATTTCTGCTGCTTGGTATTATTCCTCCACTATGGAGTGGGACATCAGTTGGGGTGTATCAGTTAATTAGCTCTGCCAGTTTTCTCCTATTGAGAAGCTGACCCAGTTGTTATAAATAATTCAGAGCCTTTTCATGCTCTGTGTGCTGCAGTGGTGTAACTATCTGTAGCATTTTGCTGATAGTGACATCTCTCCCAGCCATGTGACCAGCTGGGGTAAAATCAGAGATTTATTTTGATTAGCACTGCAGTTTACATGGCATTGTTTGTGTCCTCTAATTGGATGAAAATAACTGAGGACACGATTTCCAATAGGGAAAATGCATTTGTAAATAATCTTTCTGGCAGAAACTATTGTTTTTCCTTTTTTCTCCATAGCACCCAAAAAAAAAACCCCAAACCTCAGCAGCCTACTTGTGACTCTGCCTTTAGTGTTAGGAAAATTCAAATAGTAATTTAGAACTGAAATACACCCAAGTGCAGAGGGTAAACTGTTTAATCCCTCAAAGTGAGGGATGTAATCCATTTGTTCTTGCAATGAGATACATTACACACAGGGCAAATGTTCTCCACTATTTGCTGAAGTATTGACAGTTTTCTCTAGCACTGCTGCACAAGGCCAGAAGCAAATACAATGAAGGCATTGGGCACATGATAGACATAAGTTAAGTTAGGCAGAGACACTTAACTTAAACTGACAGCAAGAACAAACCCCCCTGTATGTGTAACTCTGCATTTGTCTCCCATCCCATATACTCAGTCAATAATACTGGCACTATAGCCACACATTTCTGATTTGAAAAGTTAGCTCAGTGGAAGACCAACACATCACCCTGTCCATATGAAATGACTCAACAAATGGATTTGGTTTTAATTTTTATAATATAATTTAAAAAATTATAAATAACTCAGGAGCTGACAAATAGCAATGGAAGAGAAGTCAAACGTGAAAGGGGGAATTTCGGGAAAGGTCATTTCTGGGGAGCAGAAAGAAAGACAGAGGAGAGAGAAAATCCAACATATTCCTCTGTCCAAAATCCTGCTTATCTTTCTCAGCCAGCAACCCTGATATTGCTTCAAACCCACCCCAGCTTCCCTCATTCCCATGATATTCTCCTTAGACCAACATGTGCTGGTATTTAGCATTATTAACCCCCGAGTGAAGCCTCAGCATAT
This sequence comes from Heliangelus exortis, assembly GCF_036169615.1. Taxonomy (NCBI): domain Eukaryota; kingdom Metazoa; phylum Chordata; class Aves; order Apodiformes; family Trochilidae; genus Heliangelus; species Heliangelus exortis. The sequence continues at coordinate 147,768,277 of NC_092423.1, read as the reverse complement.
TTTATTGTGCATCCTTGGGTTGACAATAAGTTTACATCCATGTCTGCATGAAAAAGAACAAGCATGGTGAAAGACAAGCTCATTAGAGTCTATTAAACCCTGTGTTCTGAAGGAAGTCATTTGCATGTAGATGCTGGGAGGCTTTATACCAGGGAAGGAATATTACAACCAAACCATCCCTTCCAACACATTTTTCCCTGTCTATTTCCAGCCCCAGACAGGGACAGAATAACTGGGTACTGCATCCCCTACTGCATCCTGATGTCTTATATTCTGACACTGTGCAAAGTCAAGGTGGTGCTGAATTAAGTGGCACTTCAGCCTCTGTAAATTCATCTTGGTTTGCTAAGGGCACCTAACCAGACTTTTAGGAACTTACCCATTTCTCACACAGGGTCTGTACAGCATAGGCACCCACAAGCCACTTTAGAATCTTCCTACAGGCATTTGGAGATGACTTCCCGTGTATAAGGAGAGGTTCTTGATTTCCTGAAGTAGTTCTGCATATTTAAATCAAATAAAAAATAAACTGACTGTGACTAAATCTCTTATATTATAAAGGGACTTAGACTTACACACCTAACACCAGGTGACTCTTAATCTAAGGTAAGCAATAAACTGAAAGAGGTATTTCCAGAAATCCAGACATCCCACAATTATGTTTTGTGCAGGATAGAATGTAGATGACATGTTTTTTGGATATCTTACAAATCTAAAAGGATTTTTAATGCTTAATTATATTCTTATTAATGATTAGTTGTATTCTCCTTGTTTAAAGCAGAGAACATCATGAGTCTTCAGGCCAGATATGTCACTATAGAAGTGAAAAACAAAGGAGACAGAACTGAAGTGCCCTCTAAAACCAAGTCTTTTGGGTAACAGGATGAACCGATAGGATCTTTCCTACCTTTTGTATCACACCTGAAATGAAATGCATAATGCTTTTTTTGTAAAAATCTTGCTTTGGGCTAATTTAGGATTCCTTTTCTTGGGAACTGAGGATCTATTTTTACTTCATTTCTCTCCAGACAAACACAAGCCAGATCTTTTCTGGTTTCCCTCCACGTTGCCAGCACTGAGCCCACGTTAATAATCTTGTCTGAGACATCCACTTCTCCTGGGTACCACCCATGGGCTGCAAGGATGAGTCCAGGCTCCAACCAGTGCCTGCACTACATCACTGGCCATCTCCATCTCTACAGGCAGGATAGTCTAAAAAAAAAGGCTTTGTCCTCTATTTGAGTGCTGAGCTCCAGACTTCACTGCTTGGTGTCCCAGCAGCCAATCTCAGTGCTGGAAATCCACCCCCACATTTGGCTTTTACCTCCGAGCAAACAGCTGCAGAACAGCAAGCAGCCCCTCAAGGAAGAGCCCTTTCTGACATCCATCATTGGAGATTGACTTTTGCCATGAAGCAGGCACTTTACAGCCCCTCTTGGTCACTGGGGCACTGTTTTGTGTCTCTGCTTTGTACCAGTTCCAGCTGAAATGACTTTGCATGTCCTAGTGCCAAGGGCTGTAGCTAAAACTGAGCCCTGCATGCATCTGAATTAGTAAACACTTTTTTTTTTTTTTTTCCTCTTCTGGTGAGGCAACATCTCCACAAGTAAATTAAGGAAGCCTGAGAGCATTTTCCAGCACTGAGGCCAGCAGTGACCTGTGTTTATGCAATTAAACTGTTTTAGTTTGGAAAGTGAAGTTGCTGCATCCAGGGTACTTATTGGGAACAGGTTTGTGGCTGTGCCAGCTACCAACCAGCATCCAGAAATTCAAAGGCCAGCCCCTAGGATAAAACCATCCCAGGGATCATTGTAAAAAAATGGTTTGTCAGAAAATTTTAATGCCTACCAACATTTCCTGACACTTGTTTTATTTCCCTAGTGTAGCAGTAGTCCAGTTATAACATCACTGTATGAGGCTCTGGGTTCTGGGCATCCTGGTAGCAGGTGACCTGTAACATTGGACATTTGTTTGAAACCAGATGTTCCAGTGGTTGCAATAACAACCTGAGCTGGGGTAAACAAAGGGCTGTGAATCTTACAAACCTCCAGGCTTTAGGAGTGCCTGGTGACTGTAAACTCTGCTGGGCAGAAGAAGAATTTCTGAGGAGCCAGGGAAATTATTTGCTTTCATAGTTGTTTTTTTTTTCATATGCTGGGTGTCTCCCTTATAAAATGTTCTTTTATCTGTGTGGAATATTAAGTGATCAAAGCATCTCAAAGCAAATGGATTTGCAATTACATCCAGTATGTTGCTGTGCTATTAACATGCTGAAGGCCCTTTCTGCCATCAGTTTTGTTATAGCTGATTGGAATTAAAGCTCTACAGAGGCAAGCTTTGAAAGAACGAGATGATTTCATTTCATTTTTCTTCCCCAAAAAAACTTTTGTTCTAGAAACTCTCACGGTGATAATTGTTAGATAATGAAAATATATAATGATAATTCGGCTCCCCCTGTATCTCGAGCTTTATATAGCACAATATTATGAATATTCTATGTGATTTTACTTTTTTTTTTTTTTTTTTGGAAGGTGGAAATACAAAGCTTTGTTATCTTAACAAAGCACAGAGCCATGCATTGTTATTTTTAACCTTTATGGGGAGACATAGCAAATAGCCCACCCAGTCAGGAGGAAATAACAATACTTCTTATTATACACAACTGTTTCCATGGGATTGCAGTGCTGAGAGGATAAAGACAATGAAGTTCCCAGCCAAAACCTCACTTCATCCTCTTGCTTGATAATCGCCCATTGTACAGCTGTTTCTCTCAGAATACGGGTGGCAGATCTCTATAATAGGGCTTTAGAATATCTAAATTTGCTAATGAAAAGTATTTAATCCCTGCTTGCCAAGACAAATCTTTAATTGGCAAGGCTGGGGGTGCTTCTGTGCTGCAAGCATCATGCAAGCAGCCAGGGTCTGCTCGCAACGCGTTTGGACACCATGGTTACCAGTGATGCCACAAGCCCAGAGCTTTCATCACCAGCAGCTCTCCCACTCGTGGGATAACCAGTGACTTGTGTCTTTGCTCCAGAAGTAGGCTTCCATCTCCTCAGTGGGACAATTACTAAAATGCCAGCACAACCCTCAGCAAGGGAGCAGGTTCAGTCCTCATTTAGGGGCTCCTTGTTAGCCATGCTGCCTCCTGACTCCTCCTCTGCTGCCTTAGTCACACCACTGAAAGGAGACAGAACCTTTAAATCATTCTGGAAGTTAATAATCCTGCCTCTGAAAAGGCAGTTATCATGTGTTAGGTGAGAAGGATCGTGATTTTCCAACAGCAGCACAAGCTGGAGGAAGTAATTTTTCCACAGAGTATTTCACAGAGGACAGCTGAAGAAATAGACACCTGTGTGTGGTTTCTTTCTGAGAGGTGGTGTGCATCTTACACCACCCACCCAGGGCTTTCTGTGGTTCATTTAATGACACAGGACATCCAGAGGAGGGAGAAGAAATCTTTAACTTATGCCTCTGTGAGCTGTTTCCTTCTGACTGCTCAAAGAGGTCAACAAGACAACTGGAGGCTTCCAGGAGACTGGTGTTATCCAGCTGGCCCTGATGCTCCCAAAGACAACATTTTGCTGCCAGAAATGGAGGAATAGACAAGTAGACACTGAACTCAGAGCTCAATGGGCTTGTAGGGTACTTCTCAACAAAACTGGGATCTCACCTGAGAACTCTATAGAATGGTTTGGGTTGGAAAGGGTCTTAAAGATTTCCTAGTTCCAATCCCCTGCCATGGGCAGGGGCACCTTCCTCTAGACCAGGTTGCTTGCTTCAAGTCCTGTCCAACCTGGCCTTGAGAAACAGTCTTTCAGGCTCCCTTCTCTATTAAGTTCTACAACAGCCCAGGAAACTTTTCTACTTTTAATTTTGCTTTGTTTCAATCACTGCATATAAATGTTTCTTCACATTGAGTTTCAGGAATAAAAGCTTCAGTGAGGAGTAGGAGCCCAAAATAAGACATGGAGAATGGAAGAGATTGTGTCTTGTTGCTGTAAATGCAAGAGCCCATTTTGGGGTGAGATGAATTTTAGTCCCCAAATCTGTGCACTGGATTTCTACTGTTTATAATGGGACTCAGACAACTTAATCCAGGTGAAGACATTTACTTCATAGACACCTAAAACCAAAGGAGGTGAATCTCACTGCCTGTGTCTTCACTGTCCAAAAATGTGTTAATTCTTTCTGCCTTTCACTCCTTTTCTTTTGACTTCATACCCATTTAAATATCCTAAAGCATGTGAAGCAGCTCTGCCTGGAAGGACTAGGACATACTCCATTCCACAGCTTTATGAGGACAGGTTTCTCTCCAGAGACAGATGTGAATTCAAGTTCCCCAGAGCAGAAAATCATCTGGACTGACATCTCCTGTACTCTCCATGAACAGCCAAATTAGTAAATTAGCAGACATAGGAACCTCCAGATTTGATGATTATCAAATTAAGTCTGCCAATATTGTAATAATTCATTCATTTAACTATTTTTTTTTTATTTATACTTTTTCATTTAACATTTACAGACATTTACCCAAATATAGACAGTTAAACCCAGCTTTACATAATCTTTATGAAACGTAAACATAAAGTGACAAAAATAAAATGGATTCAGAAAAGTTATTCTGGATTGACTAGCAAGGAATAATCAGTGTGTTATGTAGACAGATGCACAGCTACAGATGCAGCTACATTTATTCCCATACCAAAAAACCATCAAGTGGAAAAGGCACACACATAAAATTTTCTTTTTTCCCTTCAGAGCTCAAGAGAGTATTTCTGTGAATAAACTGGGAATGATAAAAAGTCCCTTTCACTCTCTGATTACCCTCTACTGACACTGCATCTAGTATAAAAATAGCCCACAGCCTTTATAAAATTCAACAAAGTGCAGATTTTTGACAGCAATCTTTCCTGAATTTAGTAATATTTTCTTTTATTTACAGTCAGGAACGAAACATGGCAAAAAACCATCCCACCAGACCCTTTTATGAAACCCACAAGTTTCACTGCAACAAAATTAAATGATACAGATTCGACACAGGAGCAAAAGACATGATAACAATAAATGTGCATTTTTTGGCATGGGGGGAAATGAAAGAAAGAACTAATTGCATTTTTATCTTAAAAAGAAGTTAATAAATTACCATTTCAAAGTGGGATTTACATATTCCATCACTTTGCAAAGATTAGCTTTTTCTTTGATAGATTTTTTTTTTCTTTTCTCATTTTATTATTCTTCTTTTTGGATGAGATACTCAAACACACACACACACGAAAACTATATGTATGAATATTTCCAAAGCCCATTCCTTTGCAGTCATTAAAAGATCCTGTGGTACTTTCCCCAAGAACTGAAAGTGTTTTAAACATCAGTGTCCTGGCAGAAGTCCAACTTGGGTAATTACATTTCATCCTGCCTCAAAGAAATCCTTTTCTCAAGCTATAATTTCATTTGGAGACATTGTTCCACACTTCCCTCTGCCTGGAAACGATTGCTCCATGAGCTCAGCTGCCACATTGCAGCAGAGGAAATATCTGCATTTAATGCCAGTAAATGTTTTCTATAGACTCTCTGTTATTCAGAATTCCCACACTGGGCACCCAAGTCCACTCCACACTACACAAGCACCTGGGTGAAGCCCTGGGTGTGCTGTCTGTGGTTGACTTCTATAGGGAGCACACTGAATACTGCACGTTCAGTTCATGAAACAGCAGCTGCAGGGATTTGTTGTTTGCTGTACGTGGGCACCTTGGGGTTGCCACAGTTCATTGTGAGAAGGTTGGAGGTAATGAGAGTTCATAGAATCATAGAATTGGCTGGGTTGGAAGGGACCTCAGAGATCATCAAGTCCAACCCTTGATCCACTCCCGCTGCAGTTCCCAGCCCATGGCACTGAGTGCCACATCCAGGCTCTTTTGAAATATCTCCAGGGATGGAGAATCCACCCCTTCCCTGGGCAGCCCATTCCAATGTCTGATCACCCTCTCCAGAAAGAAATTCTTTCTAATGTCCAACCTAAACCTCCCCTGGCACAACTTGAGACCTCTTGTGCCCTCTTGTCTTGCTGAGAGTTGCCTGGGAAAAGAGCCCAACCCCCCCCTGGCTCCAACCTCCTTTCAGGGAGTTGGAGAGAGTGATGAGGTCTCCCCTGAGCCTCCTCTTCTCCAGCCTCAACACCCCCAGCTCCCTCAGCCCTTCCTCACAGGACTTGTGCTGGATCCCTTCACAGCCTCCTTGCTCTTCTCTGGACCTGCTCCAGCACCTCAATCTCCTTCCTGAGCTGAGGGGCCCAGAACTGGACACAGGACTCAAGCTGTGGCCTCCCCAGGGCTGAGCACAGGGGCAGAATCCCTTCCCTGGACCTGCTGGCCACGCTGTTCCTGATCCAGGCCAGGATGCCATTGGCCTTCTTGGCCACCTGGGCACACTGCTGGCTCCTGTTCAGCTTCCTGGCAATCCAGACTCCCAGGTCCCTTTCTGCCTGGCTGCTCTCAGCCACTCTGTGCCCAGCCTGTAGCACTGCAGATTACATCCCTTGTTTCGTCTCTAACAAAACATGGAATCACACAATCATTTCGGTTGGAAAAGACCTTTGAAGAAAGCCTACAGGAAGGATGGAGAGGAACCCTTTGCGTGGACCTGGAGTGATAGGATGAGGGGCAATGGCTTTAAACTAGAGAAGAATAGATTTAGATTGGATATTAGGAAAAAGTTCTTTACCACCAGGGTAGTGGACAAATGGAACAGGTTGCTCAGGGAAGTGGTGGATGTCTCATCCCTGGAGATATTGAAGGTGAGGCTTGAGGAGGCTCTGAGCAAGCTGACCTAGTTGGGGGTGTCCCTGATTACTGCAGGGGTGTTGCTCTAGAGACCTTTAGAGGTCCCTTCCAACCCAAATTATTCTATGATTCTATGATTCTATGATCACTGAGTCCAACCATATTCAATATTCATTGCAGGTTACAGAGGAAAATATTTTCCTGTAAACTCAAGGTGCACTGTGACACTACAATTGACTCATATGACAAGATCTGAGTCTTCACATTGATGGTGATAAGAGGAGATTACCCAGGGTCATTTCAGATTGTCTCCATAATCTATTCTCTCACGGGGTAGGAGCATCTTGTCTAATCATAGACCATTTAAAGATCTACATCTAACAGAAATTGATAAGGCTTGGAGCAAACTGGTCTACTGGAAGGTGTCCCTGTACAGGGGTATAAATGAGATGATCTTTAAGGTCCCTTCCTACCCAAAACATTCCATGAGTCTATGATTTATGGAAGTAGATTTCAAAATAGACTCTGCCATCAATGGAGAGTAAGACTCCCATTGGTGAAGAACTCCTGTGTAAGCTGGGTGTGTATGAGAGTATGGATGTACTGCCCAAGCCTTGGACAGTTACTACACATAAATTATACAAGGTACTGGACTCCTTGTTGCCAAAAGTTGGGTGAGATGAGCTGTACACAGAATGGAGAGACCTTGAATGTGATAAATGTGATAAAATGAGATAAGAGCCTGTTGTAGGAGAGCATGAGTAAAGAGTGAAAGCTATTTCTCACCCTGAAGACAGAAAACTACACAGAAGTACAGCCCTGCCCTCTCCAGTTTGCTCAGTCACAGAGTATTTTTATGACTCTACTTCACTGTTCGAGGGATTCAGCACCAGATCTTGTGCCTTCTGATGCCAAGGTCCTCCAAACATCTCAGCAGAACACCCCTGGCTATGTCAGTGCTTCCAGATGTTTCAGGAGGGGATTTACTGAAAGGGATTCAGCAGCCAAAGGGATTCAGCAGCCAAAGCTTTATATATCAATAGAAAGATTTTCACTGTCTTCAACAGGTGCTACCTCAGGAACTACTCTTAATTTCATATTTTAAGAGGGAATTTTCCTTTTCCTAGATGGGACTATGCCAGAAGGATTAAACTCCTATTTGGCCATGTTGGAAAGAGATTATGTCCTTTACTTGATGACACTATTTTCTTTCCTTCTAATTAAACAGAAAACTCAGCACAGGGGTAAGAATGAGACAGAGAGTGAGAGCGAGAGAGAAAAGAATTAAGGAGAAGCTAACCAGAAAAGCCAGACAGTTCAAGTCTTTTAAATTAGTATTTAAAAGCTTTTTTTTTGTGAGTCTGCTTCTTAGAGATATGACTTTTAAAGAAAATGGATTTTCCAATTTCAAGCCAACCTCAATATATGTACATATTTATACACAAGTGCACAAACACAAATGTACAGAGACGAGAAAAAGTAAAATTTATTCTGACAAAAAAAAAAAAAAGATGTTGAAGTTTTACTAAAATAATAAGATGCAGAAATAATCTTTTCTGAGGAAACCCATGTTGTGAATCCATGACTAATCCCTGCAGAACACACACACATACACAGATACAGAGAAAGGTAAAGACTGAAACACCACAGCTCCACTTAAAAACATATCAGCTCCTGGCATACAAACTCAGGATTGCAGCTACCCCCTCCACTTTGTAAGTTTCTCATCCTTTTTGAAGCACATTTTTCAAAGAATGCATTTTACCACTCTGTTAGGAAAATAAATAAATGAACATCCAAACTCTATGAAAAATCAACACAGGCATCTTGTGGGTGGAGTGTTGAGCTACATGACCAGTCCAACCTCGAGCAGGGAAAGGGACCTCACTATAGGCATTGATCAGTCATTTACTGTGTCACTGGCAATTTGAATCTAAATACTTAAAAACACTAATAAAACTTAGGACTTTCCTCTCAGTCTCCACAAAGACAACATTGAAGGAAGGAGAGACGTGCTCAAGGGGCAAAGAATGGGGAGGTGTCAGAAGGAAATAAATTTGAGGATAATTAGTTGGCTGAGATTCAGATGCTGGGGCCATGAACATGATGGTTGTCCCAGGGAACCCAGAGATATTTGGCAGTCCTTCCAGCACATGCAGTCCCATGGAGGTCCTCCTTGTCATTAATACAAATTTTAATGAGCAAAAAAACAGCCAGAGAACAAAATAGCTTGGGGTGTAAGGCATTTCTGGAGGTCTCTGGTGCAACCTGTCACATGAAGTAGAGCCAGCCTCAAAGTTGCATGTCCCATCTTGGTGCATCTTGGTTCCATGAGTAGACCTAAACACAGGCATGAGGGAATAGTCCTTCTCTTTGCCCTAAGGCATTGGGTTGTTTAATGCAGCTGGTTGCCTGTGATTTCTCCAGCAGAATTTTTAAACAAACACACACTTTCAGACAGACACAACTTTGTATGTCTTCTGAGGATAAATGGACAAATATACACAAACGAATGAAGAAATTAAAGTGATGCATAATTATTTGGCCTTGGACTCATCAACAGAATAATTTGGTTCCTCACAGTTTAGTTCTCTGTAAAAAAAAAAAAAAAAAAAAAAAAAAAAAAAAAAAAGAGGTAGTTTGGACTGGTAGTTTGGATGAGGTCCAGGGTCACCATCAAACCAAAACTTGGTGAAGGCAGCACTGAGCATGGTTGGGCCATACAATGCTGTCACTGCAATTGCTCACACACGTAGCAAAAGGTTTTCCCCCATTTATCCATAATTTGCAAGATTTACTCAACTTTGGTTGTTTTGCTCTGGGAGGGATTTGTCCCTAAATCCATGTTTTGTCACCTCATCCAAACCAGCATGATTTCCAGAACTGAAAAGCAGACAGTAAAAAAAAAAAAGAACAAACAAACAAAAAATACAGCACCTTCAGGAAAGAGGGACACCAAAATCTAGAAAATCTAGCTTTTTCCAATAGGTCTGAAAATGTAGATCACCTATAGCTGGGCTTGGATGCCTTCCATCTCAGCCCTTTTGCTGCTAAGTTTTTAACTAGCCTCTTCCTTTCCTATTTTAGCTTTTACTTTTTCAAGCTCCAGCCCGCCCCTTCCCAGCCAGCTGTGGATATGAAATGACTTTGGGACAGGCTGGCAGGGAGTAGGTTTAAAAATAAACATGGTGCTATTCACCAGGAAGACACTGCAGGCTGCAGGCTCCTTTCTAGGTGATAAAGATTTAATTATTACATGCTGGCCCTCCTTACCATTTTCCCAGCTGTAACAAGTGCCTGAGTTTCATCTTTCTTCCAGCTTTTTCTCAAGGTAATTAAAACTTTATCCTGGAGATAGATATATGCAGGTATGTGATTCTCTTCTTGCTTTAAAGGGAGACATTTTTATTTTTTATTAACTCGACTAATCAGAGGAGGAATTATACATAAACTAAGCTAGGCAGGCGACAGGGAATTCAAGGTTTTATCTGGTACTGTGCTTGCCTGTAAAATAATCCCATTCTGGGGAAACCTGCTGTGGTTTTGATTTTAAGCATAGTCTGCATTCATTTTGCAGTCCTGACAGCTTTATTCCACCCAGCCCTGGGATTTATTTCTAATCCTGAGCAAAAGGACTTCTCATGGGAGAGAAAGAGGCTGCAGCAATGAGGACATAGCACTGGTCTGCAGCAGGGGTTTTCCTCAGGCTCATTAAGTGCCTTGGGGCATGACCCTCCAAGGGTGCATTTTAGAACGGATCTCAGGTGGCTTTGATCCCAGTGTGATCAGATGCTTCCAAAGTCTCTTTGGACTTCCTGCCACCAGCCACTGCACTACATGTTTTCTGAAAAAATATAGCATGGAAAACATTAAGACATCTCCAGAAATGTGAGTTCTACATGTAACATTTCAAAGATAATAAAATTAATCTTTCTAGGGTGGATGGATCTCAGTTGGTTTTTATCCCAGTGTGATCAGATGCTTCCAAAGTCTCTTTGTACTTCCTGCCACCAGCCACTGCACTACATGTTTTCTGAAAAAATACAGTATGGAAAACATTAAGACATCTCCAGAAATGTGAGTTCTACATGTAACATCTCAAAGATAATAAAATTAATCTTTCTAGGGTGGATGGATCTCAGTTGGTTTTGATCCCAGTGTGATCAGATGCTTCCAAAGTCTCTTCGTACTTCCTGCCACCAGCCACTGCACTACATGTTTTCTGAAAAAAATATAGCATGGAAAACATTAAGACATTTCCAGAAATGTGAGTGCTACATGTAACATTTCAAAGATAATAAAAATTAATCTTTCTAGGGTGGATGATCTCAGTTGGTTTTTATCCCAGGGTGATCAGATGCTTCCAAAGTCTCTTTGGACTTCGTGCCACCAGCCACTGCACTACATGTTTTCTGAAAAAATATAGCATGGAAAACATTAAGACATCTCCAGAAATGTGAGTTCTACATGTAACATTTCAAAGATAATAAAATTAATCTTTCTAGGGTAGATGGATCTCGGGTGGCTTTGATCGCAGTGTGATCAGATGCTTCCAAAGTCTCTTTGTACTTCCTGCCACCAGCCACTGCACTACATGTTTTCTGAAAAAAAATATAGCATGGAAAACATTAAGACATCTCCAGAAATGTGAGTTCTACATGTAACATTTCAAAGATAATAAAATTAATCTTTCTAGGGTGGATGATCTCGGTTTTTATCCCAGTGTGATCAGATGCTTCCAAAGTCTCTTTGTACTTCCTGCCACCAGCCACTGCACTACATGTTTTCTGAAAAAATATAGCATGGAAAACATTAAGACATCTCCAGAAATGTGAGTTCTACATGTAACATTTCAAAGATAATAAAATTAATCTTTCTAGGGTGGATGATCTCGGTTTTTATCCCAGTGTGATCAGATGCTTCCAAAGTCTCTTTGTACTTCCTGCCACCAGCCACTGCACTACATGTTTTCTGAAAAAATATAGCATGGAAAACATTAAGACATCTCCAGAAATGTGAATTCTACATGTAGCATTTCAAAGATAATAAAAATTAATCTTTCTAGGGTGGATGATCTCAGTTGGTTTTTATCCCAGTGTGATCAGATTCTTCCAAAGTCTCTTTGGACTTCCTGCCACCAGCCACTGTACTACATGTTTTCTGAAAAAAAATATAGCATGGAAAACATTAAGACATCTCCAGAAATGCGAATTCTACATGTAACATTTCAAAGATAATAAAATTAATCTTTCTAGGGTGGATGGATCTCAGTTGGTTTTGATCCCAGTGTGATCAGATGCTTCCAAAGTCTCTTTGGACTTCCTGCCACCAGCCGCTGCACTACACGTTTTCTGAAAAAATACAGTATGGAAAACATTAAGACATGTCCAGAAATGTGAATTCTACATGTAACATTTCAAAGATAATAAAAGTTAATCTTTCTAGGGCAGGTGGATCTCGGGTGGCTTTGATCCCAGTGTGATCAGATGCTTCCAAAGTCTCTTTGGACTTCCTGCCACCAGCCATTGCACTACAAGTTTTCTGAAAAAATACAGTATGGAAAACATTAAGACATCTCCAGAAATGTGAGTTCTACATGTAACATTTCAAAGATAATAAAATTAATCTTTCTAGGGTGGATGATCCCAGTTGGTTTTTATCCCAGTGTGATCAGATGCTTCCAAAGTCTCTTTGTACTTCCTGCCACCAGCCACTGCACTACATGTTTTCTGAAAAAATATAGCATGGAAAACATTAAGACATTTCCAGAAATGTGAGTGCTACATGTAACACTTCAAAGATAATAAAAGTTAATCTTTCTAGGGTCTCTAATGATGAATGGCTGGAAAAACTTTGTTGGGAGAGTCACACTGAGATACTCAGGGCAAAAGGTACTGTGGTACCTCACCCACCTGCTTACCCTCTTTACATAGGTGCATCATCCATCCAAGGAGTGGCTTGGTGTCAGATGTCATTCCAAAAGATATATGGGCTTCATGGGAGATATACATATGAAAGAAAAATCCATTTTGAAGTAGTAAATGCAGAACAGAAATCACACTGAATCCAGAAAATCCATGAGACACCAATGACTATTGTTGCTCAGAAGAAACAGCATTTGAGCTTGTGCTCTTCTGATGCTGGGTGTGCCAGAGACAAAGGAAAGGGATAAATTGAGCTTTGATTTTACTCAGTTTGCTCATTCTTGTGTACCTGTGCCAACTCTACCAATAATAGAAATAAAGCAACCAACCTTCTATTATTTTCCCTCTAAGAGAAAATGGAGTCTGACTGATTTTTGACAGGTCACTAGACCAACCTCCAGCCCCAGTATTTCATAAATATGTTTAGAAAATAAATGTTCAGATCTTCAAGGCATACAGCAAATGAAGGCAAAAGGCACTTACTTCTTTCTTACTGTCCCCTCCTTGAGGAAAGAAAACACTGGTAAAAAAACAAAACAAAACCCACTTCAGAGGCAATTAGCCTGGGTACATAAATTATGAGATTCAAAGGTTTCACACACAGAGCTAAGAAAGTTAATTTATTTTCTGTACCAATCCACCTTTGGTTTCTTTTGTGCCTGTCAGTAAGATGCTGTTTGTGCTGGATACTGAATCAAGACAAGGCTGCAGATCAATAAAGCATCAAGGAAATATGTTCCATATTTTTCTTCTTCAGTGTAGTTGTTTCTGGGTCTGTAAAGTCTAAGTTATAGAATCAGATCCTTGGCTGTTGTAAACTGGCTTACATGGATTGTTACCACTTACAGCTTCACTGAAATTTAGTTCAGCTGATGCACACTCAGGGTTGAGGTATCATATTGTACCACCTTAATTTGCTTCCAGAGATACTTCTGTGTAAAGTTTCTGGCAATTTCCTGGGACCCTCAGGGTAACAGAATGTAGTTCTGTTATTGCAAGCCTCTATCACCTGACTCCTTGCAGAAATTTATCAAGCTCTATGAAGCCCCGTTGTGGCTTCTTTTTGCCCCATTGTTGCTCCCGAAAAATCTGTTCCTGGAACAGGAGTGTGTTAATGATTAGGAACATTCTTCTAATTGCCAGGCTAAATTTATTCATGGGCAGTTTATTCCTCATTTGCTCTCCTACAAACATTGTCTCTGCACTTATTTCCTTACTATTACCCCTTCTTGACTTTGCATGTGGTTCAGACCTTGTAATGAACACTCCCTCTGTTCTGTGCATCAATTATGGAAAAATTCTCTGAGCAGGGGCTCCAGTCTGAGAATGCAACTGGGACTCCAGCTGGTATTTAGGCACTTCCTGAACTGGAGCTTTAATTGGTGGGTTTGTACCAATAAAGGTAAGAAATGTTCTCCACTAACTGTTTCACCCTGGAAGGGGGAAAGAAAGATAAATAAAGCAATTGGAGCTTAGGGAATGGAAGGAGATGCTCAATTTTCTGCTGCTCTTTGTTCCTACTTTCTCTTAGGTTAATTATGGTGCAAGGCATTGATTGCTGGGAGGGTGAATTGATTGAGATCTTCTGTCCTTTCTCCTACTTTATAAAGCACCTACTACTGACCCCTGTCAGAAAAAATATGCCAAGACCAGATGAACCCTTGCTCTGTCCTAGGTGTAGACATTTTTTTGCTATTCACTTCTATCAGCTCACAAAGTTAAACCAAACACAGAGAACTTATTATTCAATTCACAGTAGAGAAAGGATATATTTTTTAGAAGAAATAGTAATGAAAAAATCATCTGAAAGTAAGTTGTCCACTTTTAAGAAAAAAGGAGACTTTTTGTTTGCTGCTATTTATGCATTCCAAAAATATTGTATTTTGCAGGCTTAGTCATAAATAGCACTCAGTTGAGACAATGTTTTATTACAATGCAGGGAAAGTTGTCATTTTCACATGAGTTTTGCTCCAGAGGTGGCTGGGAAATAAAATTTCTGTCCTCTGGGAAATTTCAGCCTCTCATAAAAGAGTTTCCATTTGTTAAAGAAAATTTCAGAATTTACCACATAGTACAAGTTGCCCAGGAACACTGATTCAACCATCAAACATTTTTACTTTGTGAAGTAAAACGTTACAGCTAATCCAGAAAAAGAAATTATCTTAAACATAATCTAGAGACAGAATCAGAATATTTAAAGCAATTTAGCACAATGAGACATCTTTTATGAAAATAAATAGAACTGGGGTTTGATCTGGTTTTACAATTCAAAATTGTAGTATTTCCAGAATTTTTTATTCATTTTTTTTTTTAAATGTAAGAAAAAACACTTGCCAATCTCCAGCCAATGGAGACCTCCCTGCTTAGCCAGGAGTGCTGGGAAATGATGGGCAGTGGCTTGGTGAGTTCTTCTGCAAGGTCCCACAGGATCCTTGCCTGGACCCCAACCAGCCCTGTAAATTTCTGTGTCTCTAAGTGGTGCAGCAGGTTTTTAACCATTTCCACTTGTATTAGGGGGGCTTTTTTCTGTTCCTCATCCCTGTCTTCCAGCTCAGGGAGCTGGGAACTCAGAGAACTGGTCCTGCTACTAAAGACTGAGGCAAAGAAGGTATTAAGTTTGATCTCCTTTAGCCCTGGGGAGCACTGAATTTAAGCATCAGTGGATGACTTGGGTTTTCTTCTCACCTGACTGAAAGGCAGCCAAGGCTTTAATAAACCCTTTTCCTCATCCTTTGTCACTGTGTTTCCCTGCAGAGCCAATAAAGGATGGGGATTCTCCTTAGCCCTTCTTCAGCTGCTGATGGATTTCTAGAAACAATTTTCTTTTCTTTTCTGTCAGTACCCAGATAAAGTTCTAGTTGGCTTTTGGCCCTTTTAATTTTCTCCCTGCATAGCCTCATGGCATCCTGGTAGTTCCCCTGAGTTGCCTGTCCCTTCTTCCACAGGCCATAAACTTTTTTGGGTTTTTTTTTCCTGTGTTCCAGCCAAAGCTCTCTGTTCACCCAGGCCAGCCTTTTCCCCCATCAGCTCCTGGTCTTCCCCTCATTTGATTTTAGGTGTCCCTGGTCCTCCCAGTGGCCATTTGCTGACTTTGAGCCAGTCCCACAATCCCTCTTTCTAAAATATCTTCTTTCATCTTTGCTGCTGGCCTTTCAGGAGTTAATCTACTTTTGATCTTGCTCTCTCATCCTCTGTGTCTGCTGCCTGTGCTGGCTCAGAGGATGCCAGCTTGGAAAAGGGCACTTTTTTCCTCTCTCTTTTATTCACAAAACCCACTGAAAAATGGCTCTGAACAGCACCCATAAGGGATCAAGCCTATTGTCAAGTTCTTATCAGGAGCTTACCTGGGTATTTTGCCCACAGCTTTATGTTATAATTACTTTAATATCCCTTATGCCTGAGAAAGCAACTAAGAGCTGAGAAGCAGTCTTTAAATAGCAGAATAAAAACAAAAATTAAAAACAAAAAAAAACCTCAAAGAAACCAAATCAGTCACTCTAACTCTCAGCAGAGCCCAACTTGTGGTAAAGGGTCAGTGATGCTTCAAGGTAACAATCCCTGTCCCCGAAAGCAGAGCAGGTATCAGTGGCATTTCCCTAGTGGTGTCAAGCATGGGGATTTCATCAGACAGCTTTTGACACCTTCCTTCTTCAAGGAAAGGGTTTTAGCTGTCACTTTGATGCCTCTGACATAATGGTGGGTTGTTTCCTTTTAGAAGCCCTTTTCTTCTCTTATCCAGATTATCCCATTCATACAGGTGGTTCAGGTTTTCCCAGCAGAAAGCAGAGGGCAGAATGCAGCAGCTGGAAGATGCTGGGGGTTTCTGCACAACACCTCTGAATCTATCTTGGGGTAGCAGCTCTAGGGGATGAGCAATTCTGCAGAATTGCTCATAATTTATGGCACTTTTATCTGTTTTTCAGCTATAACATTACACTTTGCAATTTCCAGAACTATGGTGTGGACATGGTTCCTCAAAGTGAGTGTGAAACTGTTGTTGCACAGGGTTGTAGCAGTGCCTGGGAAGGAAGCACTCTCTCCTATGGACTGCCAAAGTAAGAAAAAGTGATGGTATTTGGGACATAGCAATTTAAGAGCTTTTAAAAGGAAAAGAAGAAAATAACCTTGTTGGTGCTCATTCAAAGTGAGGTATGAAGTGACTTGTACAAGGTTACACAGGCCTCTAAGGCAGAGCAAATCACCCTCAGATCTCCTTGGTTTCCAGCAGAACCATTCAATCACCAGACCACCACTTTCCACCTCCTTCACCTGCCTTGCAAGGTGACCTGTCAAGCCTTTAAAAAGTCCTAATCATTTGATAAGGATGAAAATGGATCCATCTTCCACATATGTCCAACTAAAAGAGGCTGGCCTAAGATGTACTGGCATTGTTTGAAGGAGTTTGAGGGACAACACAGTAATAATTTCAGCCACGTTTTCACAGCAGGGTAGAAAAGCACTTTCTAAACTGTACCTTGCACCAAGGTCTTCAAGTCCAGGTTGGATGGGGCTTGGAGCAACCTGGTCTACTAGGAGACATCTCTGCCCATGAAAGGGGATTTGGGATTAGATGGTCTTTAAGATCCCTTCCAACCCAAACCATTCTATAATTTTCTGTTTTTATAACAGCATGACCTGTGCATATGGGGGGTGATTAAGTCCAGAGAGTGGGGGTAGCCCAAAAATCCTGCAGATTTCCTTTCACCATGCTTTCAGACAAGCAGGTTGGAGTTGAAACAAGAATTTAAAAACACAACTCTGCAAATGGAAGAGGCAGGTGAAATAAGTTGAACTTTAGCCATGTTACTGTGAAAACTATTTCTGCAGTTTGCTCCTTTCCTGGGGCACTTGAGATGCTACATATTATTTCATGCAGATTTTAATACTGAAGGGGCAGCTTGGCTTCAAAAAAAAGTGTGTGTGGCAGAAACTTCAGCACTTTTACCTATGCTGAGAGTATTGAAAGTACTTGTTGGACTCACTCCTCAGTCAAAACCATTTCTGGTGATCTTTCTGGGGAAAAAAAGATTCTTTTCTGCCACTAATTAACTTTCTGTCAACCACTAGCAAGGCAAAAGGATAAGTACATTTTTTTCCCCACCAGAGATAAGGCTGAGAAGCAGAGAACACCCAGCAGAGGCTGACAGGCATTAGGCACTATTTGATCTATCAGCCTGAGTGCTGACAGCCCCATGGAAGCAGTGAGCACATCATCACTTAAAGCATTTAAAACCGATCTGGACACAGCACCAGGGAATATTCTGACAGAAAAAAATCCTGTACTTGCCTGAGGAATAAAATCAATGATCTAATGATGTTGGTATGGGGGTGTTTTGTTGGGGGGGGGGGGGTTTCTTCTGTGTCCATAAATGCCAAGAGCCACAATAAGGGAAGTCCTGAGCTTCTGTGTCTTTCCCAGACAGTGAGTGCCATGAATTTGTAACAGGTCCATGAGCTAAGGAAACCCCCAAACAGGAGTTTAACTCCAAGCATGTCAGATATCCCAGTGGGGGATATTTGATTACCCAATTTAACTGAGTGTGTCACAGAGAATTTACTAAAGAAACTGAGAGGAACAGACAAATTAATCACCCTGATGATATCTGAGACCAGTTTTCCAAACACTATTTAACACTTAAAAGCCCAGCATGCACACTTCCTGAGCATTAACATCTTTGCATCATGTCATTCCCAGGCATCAAAAACCATCACCTGCAATGCAAGTAGGATGCAGGTTTTGGATTTAGCCTAGATAAAAAAGACACAGATACACAGGAATAACTGATGCTGGTGCCTGAAAGCAAGAACAGCTACCAGGAGCACAGCATTTCTCAAGAATACTGTGATTATTTTAAAGGGAATCCTAGAAAAACAACTGGCCCAAATTTAGCTGTAACAGCATCAACTTCCCAATCTCATTTTGTTGAGCTCTTTACTGTTGCCTGAAAGAAGGAGAAGATAAAGCAGGCAAAAGGCTTTATCTGGTGAGAAGTTTTGCTTATGAAGACAGGTTGAGCCAGCCTGAGGGCACCTCAGTAGAGCCCCATAAAACGTGAATGATGCTATTAAAGCAAAATAATTTTTCCTTTTAATATTCACAGGTTTCTTTTGCTCATAAGGGCAGTGATGAAACTGGATAAATAGTTCATGCGTTTTATATTCTTTGACTTTATGATGGAAGTGTTAGAAAAGGCCTTAAACAGAAGACAATGATCTTTTTATCAAAGCCTTGGCTGCTTTTCAGTCAGGTGAGAAGAAAAATCAAGTCATATACTGAGGTTTAATTCAGTGCTCTCCAGGGCCGGAGGAGGTACAACCTCTCTTTGTATTATTTATATAGAAACACCTGGGGAACCCAAGGGGAGTGTGTATCTTCCACCATCAGGGAATGAATAAAATGAGAAAAATGTCATTGCTGTGCTGGGAGATGTGGCAGGGTTTAATTACACCTTTCAGTCAGGAAAAGAATCTGACCAAGCTGCCATCTGCAGGAGAAACCCAAGTCAAACAAAGCTTCTGACAGTAAAGATAGTTGACATAACTGATACTGATCAAGCTTTTCCAATTTATATTAATTTAATAGGCTCTAATTCAGATCTGTCCTTCAGCAGCTCCACACTTTTAGGCATTCTGACATGCTTGCTGTCACAAAAGTGTATGTATTCTTTCCTAAATCATATATATTATTTTTTTTAGCATTGATGTCTTGTATTCCTGTGCTTTTTTTCTTTCTTTTTTTAAGCCTGTGGTCACTGCTAGTCAGAAGATTTTTAATGGTAGCCATGTAAAGTCTAAAACCTGAGTTTCCTCTGTTGCAAGGGAAGGAGCCATGAGTCACAACCACAACATCTGGAAGTTCCTTTGCACAGGGCTGAAGGTCTGAACAAGATCATTTTATCATTCCTAAGGACAAAAACTTATCTATGTTTTTTTTCCAGTAAAGGCAGGTCCTTGGTTCCATCAATTGCAGGATGACACTGGGTTTTGGATATCAACAGCAAATTCCAGCTCAAGTGCACAAAACCCTTTAGCTATTTTGAAGAAGCTGGTGGAAAGAATAAACTTGTAGTGCCCTTATTTCATAGTGAATCCCACCCTAGGTGTACAGCATGGTGCAAAATTACTTCTGTGCTGGTTTTAGTTCCTTCTGGGTAGACACAGAACCTAAACAGAGCTATCTGGAGCCATGGTGTGGCTCAAGGTTATCCCTCCTGATGCTCCTCACAGTGGTGCTCCAGGAAGATTTTTCTCCTTTACATTTTCTGTTCTACCTTCCAGACCTGCAAAGATCATAGAATCATCATAGAATCATAGAATCCTAGGGGTTGGAAGGGACCTCGAAAGATCATCTAGTCCAACCCCCCCTGCCAGAGCAGGGCCCCCTAGAGTACATCCCCTAGGAACGTGTCCAGGTGGGTTTTGAATGTCTCCAGTGAAGGAGACTCCACAACCCCCCTGGGCAGCCTGTTCCAGGGCTCCGTCACCCTTACAGTAAAAAAATTTTTTCTGATATTCAACTTGAACCTCCTATGCTCCAATTTACACCCATTACCCCTTGTCCTATCACTGGTCACCACTGAGAAAAGCCTAACTCCATCTCCCTGACACTCACCCCTTACATATTTGAAAACATTGATGAGGTCACCCCTCAGTCTCCTTTTCTCCAAACTAAAGAGACCCAGCTCCCTCAGCCTTTCCTCATAAGGGAGATGTTCCACTCCCTTAATCATCTCAGTAGCTCTGCGCTGGACTCTTTCAAGCACTTCCCTGTCCTTCTTGAACTGAGGGGCCCAGAACTGGACACAATACTCCAGGTGTGGCCTCACCAATGCAGAATAGAGGGGGAGGAGAACCTCTCTTGACCTACTAACCACACCCTTTCTAATGCACCCCAGGATGCCATTGGCCTTCTTGGCCACAAGGGCACATTGCTGGCTCATGGGCATCTTCTTGTCTACCAGGACCCCCAGGTCTCTTTCACCTACACTGCTCTCCAGCAGCTCAGCCCCCAACCTATACTGGGACATCGTGTTGTTCTTCCCCAAATGCAAAACTCTACACTTCCCCTTGTTGAATTTCATCATGTTTCTCCCTGCCCAACTCTCCAGAGTCTCAGACACCCTGAAGTGTCTCAAACTGATTTTCAGACAAACTCCTCAAGCTCCCCAAGGAAGGGTTGGTATGTCCTGACTTCTTGGGAGTAGGAGGCACTAAGATTTCTATACAGAGAGCCATGAAAACATCCATCAGAGGCAAATTCCCACCTCCTTCTCAGGGCCATGCACCAATAGCATCACATCTTAGAAAAGATATAAGGGTAGATGCTGGCCTGTGTTTGTTACCCAGCTCACTGAGAGAGACACTGTGCTTTCTGCATGCTCAGTAATTAAAGGAAATCAATATTTTCACCTCCTCTGTTACCAGCAAGATATTAAATGCAAAGGGAAAACTCCTTTTACATGACTTTGGGGGAAACTCCATTCACTCCAGCAGTGCCCAGCTCAGGCGTTGAGGCTGCTCTGTCTGTCATAGATCCATGGATTCCATTTATCCACTTTCTGCCCAGGATTTTGCCAGCACTGAAGCAAGGAAGCATTACTAAGAATGTGTCAGCAAAAATGCAGATTTTCTGGAAGGGACACTTCTGGAGGTGTCATGGGGAAAAAAACAAAGAAAAAAGCAAACAAGAAAAGAAAAAACCCAACCAACCAAAATAAAATGAAATAAATTAAAAAACCAACAGAGCAAACAAAAAAAACCCCCAAACAAACAAATAAAAGAAGCATAACTTCCTTTTGTATTTGGAGGGTGCAGGGCATATTTTCTTGGCAATTTAACCTTGTTACTGCAACAGTTTCTCCTCTGAACTGGAAGGCAGAAAGTTTCCCCTAAGCCTTTCTATAGTGGAGGTAATTTTTTTGACAATATCCCCTTTTTCCATGCTCTTCCATATACTGATTTGAAAGCCCAGATAGCATTTAGCAAATGGAGTATTCATAACCACCCCCAATGTCCTTAGAATACCTGAATGGCTACATTAAAAAAAAAAAAAAAAGTCTTAGTTTCTTCCACACCACCCAAGATGGTCCAAATTTTAATCCTGTCCTTTGCCCTCTCCAGAGAACAACATATCATATCAGCTTGAAGGAAATGAAGGGGGTGAAAAGGACCATCTGAAATACCTTTTCCTTTTACTTGCTCTGACATGTTGTGAGAAAGTGCCTGGTTCTGCTCAGTTAGCACCTGATTTACCTTCATCACTGAAAGAAGCTGGGAGTGTAGATCCACACCCAAATAACTCTCATATTAAAAGACCTCTGTCAGCTCCTGTCAAAGTCATGCAGCATCTGTAAAGACAGATGATAACAAGATTATAAATCTATGTAAAAGAAATGTCATCAATTTACATGTGAGTTTATAATGCAAGAAAAAGAGTAGCACTTAGTGTACAATATGTGTTTAAATAGCACCTGCCAACACCTCAGTTCAAGAAAAACTCCTGGGCTAAATGGATCACTGGTGTCACCCCATGGGATTTTTTTCATGTCTCATGCCTATTTCCTGTAAGATAATTTATCTCATTAAGAGAGTGGAAAATTGAGCAAGCAAAATGGCACAGATCAGATGGAGCATTTGATGGTCAGCAGATAGGTTTTTTGTAACTGCAATTATAATGCAAAATTATTTTTAGTATTTTGTGCTTCTAGTGGACTCTTTAAGACTTTCATGCTCATTGTGCAGTGACCTGGAAGAAATCCTTCCTGAAAAAGTTGTCAGAGGACCAATGGAGAGAGGATGGATGAATAATGTGGACTCTCCCCAGGGAAGATGTGAGTTGCAAAAGGATTTGTCCCTACTTCAGACAGGCTGAGGAAAAAGTCATGGGGTCTAACCCTTGCCTGGCTGTTCCTTCAAAGAAGGATATTTCAGACTACAGTTTATTTCATCAGCTAGGACATAAGTTTCTACCACCTCTGCAAACACAAATATGATGGCTAAAAGGACAAAGGGTTCCTTTATTGCTCAGAGGGTTGTTTTTTTTTAGGGTTAGAAAAGGTCTATAACCTATGAATTTTACCCACTGTGACTGTAACTGTTTCCAGTTATCTAATATTTATGCTTCAAGGCTGTTGCCTTGTTGGAGCAACTTAAAATATTCTATGGTTCTGCATTTGCAACAAAGATTTCAGTGAGGAGCTTGATCTCTTCCTTTTGTCAAGAGAAAGGTCAAGGAATGGCACAGCAGGGTGTGCAAAAACTCAAATGGGGACAGAAGTTATAATAGTAATATTGCCTTCTCCAGAAGGGATAAGAGAACAGAATCCAGTGCCTGAAAATGTAGAAAACACAAATATGACCTTAAAATAATTGGCCAGTGAAACAATGAAGCAAATGCTCTCACTGTTAGATATTTTCTAAAATATCTATTCTAGATATTTTCTCTAAATCCGTTTATTGGTGTGTCGTGTTTTGGGGGTCTTTTTGGTTTTTTATTTAGTTTTGGAATTTTTTGATGTTTGATTTTTTGTCTGTTTTTTTGAGTTTTTTTGGATTCTTTTTTTCCCTAAGGAGTTTCTCCTGCTGCAGGCAAAATTAATATATTTCAGTGATGGTTAAATCCAGGGAATTTGTGCATTATGGAGGCAGTCAGAAATGACACTCTCAGAACTTACTCCTGGCTACTCAATAAAGTTGCTTGCCAAATCTCTTCTCAGCAGCTGCTCCTCAAAGCACTCAAAGGTTTTTTGCCCAGGATTTCAGCAGCAAAATTAGGCATTTACCTTGAAATCTGCATCCTCTGTGGAGCTTTACTCCATTCTTCCTCCAGACATCAAGGCTGCTCATGGGAAGCCCCAGTTATAGTATCTGATGCACATCCCAGTCTTGGACATTATTAATAAGGGAAGAAGATGCTGCTCCAGAACTGTAAAAGGGGAAAGTGGGATAATTACAGCAGGAATAACAACACTGCTTTGATATTTCCTTGTACCTCTAGGGAAAGCACATCTTCAGATGCCTTTCTGACTTGCACCAGCTTTACTTCGATTTTCTTTAAAGCCAAACTTACCATCAAACAGGTACAGAAGTTCTGTTTGGAGGCTGAGAATTCCTCATTCTAGAGGAAAAAATGAGAGGCTGGTTGTGCAGCCCCACCAGAGAGTCATTTGTATAGAATTAATACAACTTCACAACATTAAAGGCTAAAATTGTGAAGACCAGAAAAAAAGCATAGAAATAAAACCCACAGGTTCTAAAAAAATGACGAAATACAGAGATGAAGATTATTGGGTTTTTTTCTCTTGGAGTGGAAATAACCATTATTGTTATGCAGTTCTCAGACCAAAAATAAGACGTGACATTTTGAAGTGCATACAATCTGTTAAAATATAAAATATTTAATAAATATGCTAATTGGTTGAGCTGCTTCCCCAAGGAGTAAAGCTTCAGTCGTGCTTTACAGCCCTCATTCACTTACTCAAATACTTTAAGAGGATCAAGGATGGATTTTAAATGAAGTTAAAGTTTAACGAGAAATATATAATCCTTCAAGGAAGAGATTTTGTCATCTTCATTTATAATTTATTGCAAATTTCAAAAGTAAGAAGCTGAGGGAATATCTTTCTGAAGCCATGTGTCTGTGAACTGAGAGAACTGAAGAAGTCCACTGGAATCCTGAAGGAAGGGATGTAAGAAAAATAGAAATTTATAATCTTTTCCACTGGTCATGGAACTTTAGATTTTTCCCAGGATATATATAAGTTCACTGCTCAACTACTTCCATAGGATCTATACAAAGTCCTCTGACATTTCCTCTTTAGACAGACCCATTAAGGGTCCCCAGAAGGGACATCCTAAGCCACCAAGACCTACATAAGTGTCATATAACTTCTTCTAAAATAACTTCATGTCCCATCTTAAAGTATTTAAGTGTTTAGTTTTGTAAATAAGTTGAATCTTGTTCCTCTAACACCTCATTTCGATTCATATCTAAAACACACCCATACATACCTATATTTCCTTGAAAAAGAAATAGTATCATGACAGACAGGAGGCAGGGGAGATAAAAGAAAGTTTTCCAGACTATTAAACCAATCCTGCTATCAGTCCTGCCTTGATGATATGTTTAATTTCTGGAAACTGCTCATGACCTGGAGATAGCTTCATGTGACATGTACAGTGGGATGTTCTCATGATACAGGAATCCTAAAAGCCAGTAACAGTCCTGAAAAAAAGCTGTGAATACTAATGAAGCTACTGGAAAAAGAAATGGCCAAGAAAAGAAAACAAAAGTACTGGGGAAGATCCCAACCAAGGGTAAAGCTCCATTTCTGGTTTGTAACCTAGCTGTGGGTTACAGGGCAGGGTGAAAATAATAAATACAGATTGAGAATTGTTGAAACTGGAGAGTGTTTACAACTAATGAAAGACTTGTTTGGGGGCCACTAATACAAGGCAGAAATTTCCCTCAACACATGCTTTGCCACATATTGCACATTGCTCTGTTAATTTTCACCCTGTTTCTCCAAGCAATTTCTCACAAGGAGTAATTCTTCTTCCTTCTTCATGTGCTCACACTTCAGATGCTGGAAAGTCAGAAGCAACTTGACAAAGCACTCAAGAGCCTGTGGGCTTCAGTTTTTACTTTTCTGCCTAAACAGGAAAACCATTATTTTGTTCTGTGGTGATACCTGCTCAGACACCAGCATTTTGCTACATTCATCAACTTGATAGAGATCCAAAGAGGTGTTTGTGGTGATGAGGAAAATGGAATGGAGTGAGAATAGTTTCTTTTATTTGCAAACCAAAGTACATCAGCTTTAAGACCACATAGTGCAACAGTGAGGTTTTCTTATCTTCTCTGACTTCTGCTGAACCAGGGCTTGGCGTTGAGCCTGGAGATATTTAAAATCTTTGTCAATGACATGGATGGTGGGGATCAAGTGCACCCTCAGCATGTTTGTGAAAGACACCAAGCTGTGTTGACATGCTGGAGGGAAGGGAAGCCCTCCAGAAGGCCCATGACAAGCTTGAGAGGTGGTTTCATGTCAGCCTCATGAAGTTCAACCAGGCCAAGTGCAAGGTCCTGCATGTGGGTTGGGGCAAACCCAAGGTTGGGTGGAAAATTGATTGAGACCAGCTTGGGGAGGCTTTAGGGTTTCTGGTTGATGAGAAGCTCCACATGAACTGGCAATGTGTGCTTGCAGGCCAGAAAGCCAACCATGTCCTGGACTTTATGGAAAGAAACACGGCGAGCAGGGCTTGGAGAAACCTGGTGTAGGGGAAGGTGTCTCTGCTCTTGGCAGTGGGGTTGGAAATGGATGGTTTTTTGGGTGCTTTCCAACCCATAGCATTCTATAATTGTATGATTCTAATATTCTATGACTTCACCTTTGCTGCCCATTTAGGCAGAAGGATGAAGAGAAGGACTGAGTGAGAGGGGAAGATCTGAGAGATCACAAGCCCATGAAGCTCTTTATTTTCCTCCTCAAAAGCAGTATTTTCATATAATCCATTTCACTGGTCTCTCTCTTAGAGGTTCCTGTAATAATGTGTAAGGTTTTCTGAAGTGTAGCATATGCCCCATGGTAAGACATTATATTCCAATTTCTTGTTGTATCCACCACAAAATTGCTGTTTCAAAGCCATGTAGACGTGTTGTCCATGTCCCTCTCTGAACTCAATGAGCAGACACAATTTCTACAGCCCAACAGTGAAGGTGAACCTTGGAATTCCTCCGGGTGTGGATTGGGTTATTAGTGTCAACTTCACTTTTCCTACCCAGGCACACAAGATTGGTACTGATACTTTTGGAAAACTTCACTTTAGCTTTTAAAAAAATAATTTTTACAATGCCTTTGTGCATCTAAGCCCCCAGAAGTGTCACTGGAGGGAGACAGCCACTTCTGGAGCAGGTCAGCAGTAAGCAAATCATTTTCCTGGTGAACAACCTTCTCAACATTCAGTGAGCTGCTGCTGAGGACTAAATTAATGTCTACATTAGACCAGCTGCCTTTCTTCTACCTGGACAAAGTTCAGTGCGATGAACCTAGATTTAAGGAATTAGCAAAAAATTCAAAATACTTGCTGTTAAAAGCTGACATTCCTCTTCTCCCAGCTCTTTCAGCCAATGAAGATGTGTAAGCAGTTATTAAGAACTGCAGATACCTATTTTTTTTCAATTTCATGGTTACTTAATTGCTCCCAGTATTTCATCTGTGCCTGGGCACAGCAGTAAGTATGACTTTTTTTCTTTGATATAGTTATAGCCCAATAGCAATGTGAAACCAGAGGGAGCAGTATAGGTAAGAAGATGCCTGCTGAAAATTAGTTACAGAGGTTGGCAGCTGAGCAGTTAAACCTGGCATGGAAATGGTTTGCAATCTGTTCTACCAAGCTCTCAAGATTCCATTGTCAAAGTGGGATTATTTTTCCAGCAGAATGGGTACCAGCCTCAAGAATCAATGTAATTAAAAGCAAACAAACAAACAAAGAAGCAAAAAGTTTGATTGTTTTTAAACATATCTCCTGGCTACTGGGGAAAGGGAAGGAGAACTCTATTGCAAATTAGAATATTTCTTCTCACTATTCATGCTTATCTGCATCCAGTTGTGAGCTGAAGAAGTGGATTTTGAGCTTCTTGTGATGGTCTTTGCTGTTTAAAAAGGAGTGTGTCCTGGTTTATTCATGGTGACAACAACATGATCCTCACTGCTGGGCACCACTGGGCCACTGGGAAGAGCAGGAAGGGTGAAGCTTTTATTGAGCTTGCTGCTCCTTTGAGCATAAATGTCACAGGATTTAACAAGCACCTCCATGACCTCCCTCAAGGACATCTCCTGGCAGGAGGGAGCAGGGATGCTCTTTTCCCTGTTTGCTGTGTGTAGGGTGCCTCTTGATGGGATTTCATAGACTCATAGACTTCAGCAAGGCCTTTGACACCGTCTCCCACAGCACACCTGAAAAAGCTGTCAGCCCACAGCTTGGACAGGGGCATCTGTGCTGGGTTAGGAACTGGCTGGAGGGCCGGGCCCAGAGAGTGGTGCTGAACGGTGCTGATCCAATTGGTGTCCCCCAGGGATCAGTGTTGGGCCCAGTTTTATTTAATATCTTTATTGATGATTTAGATGAGGGGATTGAGTCCATCATCAGCAAATTTGCAGATGACACCAAGCTGGGGGGAGTGTGGATCAGCTGGAAGGCAGGAGGGCTCTGCAGAGGGACCTGGACAGACTGGAGAGTTGGGCTGATCCCAACGGGATGAGGTTCAACATTCCAAGTGCTGGGTCCTGCACTTTGGCCACAACAACCCCATGGGGAGCTCCAGGCTGGGCACAGAGTGGCTGAGAGCAGCCAGGCAGAAAGGGACCTGGGAGTCTGGATTGCCAGGAAGCTGAACATGAGCCAGCAGTGTGCCCAGGT
The DNA here is from genome assembly GCF_036169615.1 of Heliangelus exortis. Lineage (NCBI taxonomy): Eukaryota > Metazoa > Chordata > Aves > Apodiformes > Trochilidae > Heliangelus > Heliangelus exortis. Next base: position 147,740,151 of record NC_092423.1, on the reverse strand, counting down.
GGCCAAGAAGGCCAATGGCATCCTGGCCTGGATCAGGAACAGCGTGGCCAGCAGGTCCAGGGAAGGGATTCTGCCCCTGTGCTCAGCCCTGGGGAGGCCACAGCTTGAGTCCTGTGTCCAGTTCTGGGCCCCTCAGCTCAGGAAGGAGATTGAGGTGCTGGAGCAGGTCCAGAGCAGAGCAAGGAGGCTGGGAAGGGATCCAGCACAAGTCCTGTGAGGAAGGGCTGAGGGAGCTGGGGGTGTTGAGGCTGGAGAAGAGGAGGCTCAGGGGAGACCTCATCACTCTCTCCAACTCCCTGAAAGGAGGTTGGAGCCAGGGGGGGTTGGGCTCTTTTCCCAGGCAACTCTCAGCAAGACAAGAGGCCATGGGCTTAAGCTCTGCAAGGGGAGGTTTAGGTGGGATATTAGGAAGAACTTCTTTATGGAGAGGGTGATCAGACACTGGAATGGACTGCCCAGGGAAGGGGTGGATTCTCCATCCCTGGAGATATTTAAAAAGAGACTGGATGTGGCACTCAGTGCCATGGGCTGGGAACCACAGTGGTAGTGGATCAAGGGTTGGACTTGATGATCTCTGAGGTCCCTTCCAAGCCAGCGCATTCTATAATTCTGTGATTCTATTACAGAGTGTCAGACCTAGAAGTCTGGGGGAGTTTTAATAAGCACAAAAGGCTGACCTTCTCCTTGCCTTTCCCTGAAATCCACCTTGAGAGAAGAGCAAGTCTCTGTTCTAGGTTGTCGTTAACATTTTGAGCAATCAGCATGGTACCTCTGTGACAGTGAAGTCCTCTCTTTAAAAGGGAATAAGCTTTTCCCTGAACAAGCAAATGATATGTAGTGAAGATAGAAAAAAAACTCAGGGAAAAAGAAAAAATGAAAAAAAAAGTCAAACTTTAGTACTACTGCAGCCACTTTACACCCCATGGAAGCTTCTGCTGTGTACACAGTTGGATGTATTTTCTACCATCCTTTATGGAAAGCCTCAGAAAACGGCACAAAATAAGAAAAAGAGAAATCAACCAGGATCCACAGATGTTTGCTCAGATTGCCTGAGAGCCACAAGTCACTAGAGACTTGGAGACTGTTATGGAGAAATAGTGTTTCATCAGCATCTCCTTTTCAAAGCCAGGTTGGATGGGTCTTGGAGCCACCTGGTCTAGTGGGAGGTGTCCCTGTCACGTAAGGGCTTGAAACTAGATGACCTTTAAGGTGCCTTCCTACCAAAACCACCCTGTGATTCTGTATTCCCAGCTAACCATCTGCATGAGGTCAACAGCAGGAACAGGATGCTCAAGGAGAAGATTCAATGGTCTCACTCAGCCTTTCTTATGTTATTTTTCAACACTAACAGCTTCAATGTGCTGTCGATTTTTCTCTCCGTTCTGCAGAAATGTAGCTGCTTCCAGGAGAATGTTTTAGGGCAGCCAGTAATGCTACAGCACAGTTTGAATAGGAACTGAGGAATTTTTTTATGCTGTTGCAACAAGAGAGGGGAAATCAGATAATCAGATCAAGCAAAGTGGATTTAGTGAGGCCATGAAGGCTGCTGCTTCTGATTCTAACAAGAACAGACCCATCACTACTGAATTTGAATGGACAAGGGTATTGGCATAGATCTTCCTGTTGCTGGGACAAACTGTGACTTTGATCCAAAAGGAAAAGCAAGGAGCAGAAAGAAAACATGAACAAAGTCTAAAAAAAAGTCCCCAAAACAACCCACATTTGTCACTGCACAAGAAAGCAGACAAAGATAATACAGGTGGTGGGGGCTGAAATGTCCTGCAACAGCAGCTGGGAGTTACCAGGCATATTTTAAAAGTTATTGGCATCAATTGGTAGCCAATCCTTGCCAGAGAACAGATGTCTGGATGTGTGTGTGAGAGGAAAACTCCCAACCATTGAGCCATTGTCAACAAGATGTATCCAGTACCCAGTCCCTCCAGGGCTCAGCCCATTGTCCATGGTTTGGTAGAAAAATCAGGATCAGAAACTCCCATTTCCATTCAGACAGCAGGCAGTAGCTTTATTCCCATCTCTTCATGGAGCCATGTTGCAAACTGAATTAACTAAACATCTACAAGGGAGGAAAAAAGCAAACAAGCAACAAAAAATCCACAAATCCCCTAAAATGCATCAATCTCTTGAGAGGCAGCTTATTTAATTGACCTGTTTTGTAACTGCTTTGACACAGTTAAGGAGTTAGCAAGAGCCCTGGACAGGAAGAAATGACTGAGAGCCATGAAAAATGGAAACCACTTAAATTCATTTTGCCCCAGAGAACTTGGAGGTGTGGGGAAAAAAATAAAAAAGAAAAAAAAATTGGACAAAACATGTATACCTTGGAAATTAAGCCTTATATAGTTGCCTGCCCTAGGTGATCCTGCTTTGGCAGGGGAGTTGGAGTAAATGATCTCTAGAGGTTCCTTTCAACCCCTAACATTCTGTGGTTTGATATTACCTATAGTGAATTGCCATACTAGCTTTAGTCATGAGCAAATAAACTTTGCAGATAAGTGTTTTTTAGGAAACTGGACCCACCAACTTCTTCATGTGGTCATGGTTTTAGTGATATGCTTACAACCCTACTCCCATCTAAATTAAAGATACGTGGCTTACTGTGGTTTTCCAGCCTCCTAGCTGGACCATCCTGCCCCTTTAGCTGTGATTCTGGAAGGAAAATAACAGTGTGGAGATCCTGCTGAATAATCTACCCCATATCCCAGCTCCAGTTTGGATACTGGCTCCAGTTTTGCCAGCAGCTGAGTCTATTCCTGAACTAACTTGCTGGTGTTGGTGATGTAAAATTGGGAAGTGGATGCTGCTATTCCTGACAAGATCTGAGCAGCCCAGACAATAAGTATATATCCCATTATCTTATATTTATATATAATTTACATATTTATATGTAATATTACATTATAAAGACAACATATTTATATCAAATCTCCACATATGTGTGTCAATAAATAAATATATATGCATATTTAAACTGTACCATTTGGAACCTTGTAGCTCAATACAGGAAAAGTCAAGAAAACATGGAATTCACTGGGAGAACTGCCAGTATTTTTTCTCATCACGGTGGTTTTTTGATCAATAATGTTTCATAGTACCTTCTTTTGATCTGTTTTAATGTTTCTTTCCTGGAGAAACTGAAGGCAAGTCCCACTCTGAAAACTGAATAGTGCATTAATAACAATCTACATATCAGGAATTTACATATGGTTGGCCTAAGGATTAATTTAAAAAAAAAAAAAAAAAAAAGATAATTTAAAATGTCACTTACAATTCTGAAAGCATTTCTCAATGCAGTATTTCTCAATTTTGCTTTCTGCTGACTGATCTGGTCTTTGGTTCTATCCAAAGGCAGGAATCACCCTGCCAGCCTGGCTTATGTCAGAGGAACACAGCCCAAGTCCCAGTCTCTAAATAGAAATGACATGGCTGTAAGTTTGGTGTTTTTTTATCAAGACAATGCCTGATGCAGCCATCCAGCAGCTCTAAGTCACCAGCTGGGATTTGGTCCCTGTATGTTCAAGTCCATATGCAATGCCAATATATAAAAGTATTTTACAGCTTCCTCGACTAATTACTAAATTACATTCAAATGAAAAATTGAAAGCAAAAGGAAACACCACTAAAACCCTTTTTTTTTTTTTTTTTTCTTTTTCTTTTTTCCTGAGCTACCATGCAGGAGTTCTACTCTCCAGAAGAGAGAAATGTTTGACAGCAAAAGGGTATTTTTGCTGACAATATCCCTCGGTCCAGGAACCAAATAGAAAGCATATTTTCCAAAGGCACAGTTGTAGGTCACTAGAAAAAAAAACAAACAACTTCAATGGGCTGCACAAGTTTGTCTGAGGGAGAGCATATACCCCACCACCTGACAGAAATTTATTTGGGGACAGGAAGACTGAGGAAGATCAGCAAATTTTTGTGTGGCCATCTCTGCTTATGGTCCAGGATTGGCTCTCTCTCTGTTGCAATAATTATTATCTGTCTGGGCTTTGCTGTTTCTTCTGCAAAGAAAGCTCAACCATGCCTCTCATCCCATTTCTTGGTTTCCTGCTGTTAGTAAAGGATAATCTCACTTCTCAGCAGCTGGTCACAGGCATTTATCACATGGGACCCACATCCTTGGAGACCCACATCATCAGAGATCCAACAACCTCCAGAGAAAATGCAGACATTTCAATTATCTATGATTTTCCCCAGGGGCCCCACAAAACAGCTTTATAAATTTGTGTTAGTTGGGAATGGAATCCAGCATCCTGTGACGTTGCAAACCCCCAGCTGAGTGTTTGATTCACTGGAGGGAAGGGATATCATCCAGAGGGACCTGGAAAGGCTTGAGGAATAATCCTGTTCAAACTGGATGCAAAAGCAAGGTCCTGCACCTAGACTGAAGTGATCACCAACATCAATACAGATCAAGGAGGAATGGATTGAGAACAGTCCTGAGGAGAAGGATTTAAGGGTGCTGGCTGATAAAAAAATTGGGCATGAGCCAGCAGTGTGCAGTTGCAACCCAAAAAACCAATAATATTTTGGGTTGCATCAAAAGAACCATGGACAACAGGTGGAGGGAGTTGATTCTGTCCCTCTGCTTTGTTGAGACTCCACCTGGAATTCTTTGTCCATCTCTGGAGCCCCCAGCACAAGAAGAACTTGGAGTTTTCAGAGGGAGTCCAGAGGAAGGTCATGAAAATTTAATACATCTGCTTCTGAGTTTCTGTACCTTTTTCCTGGCATTGCACCCATCCTTCCACTCCTCCTCTGGGTCTTATGATTGGTAGCTTCAGACTGCTGGGAAAAGTTTTTGTTCTTCACAGTCTGGAGGGCTTTCAGAGTCTTTTGCTGAGAGGAGTAAGATATTCATGGTTTCTTCTCCCTCACTCTAGGATTCACCTGGATTTATTTTTAAACATTTCTTATTCTCTTTCTTCATTGCTCTGTAGCTCGATCTTGTAGTCAAAACAAAGCTGCAGGCAAGTCAAGAAGATTTCAGACAGAGCAAACCTGACAAGGCCTTGCAATCTCAGTAAAAAGTCCATGACTACCAAGGACAATACCTTGTTGCAGGGCTACTTGATTAGCACAGATGCTGTCTTCTGTCCCATAGAACCTGTCATGAGCATCACAGTGGAACCCAGTAGCCCAGAAGGTGCTTCAGGTACCACAATTTTTCTCCTATGACATGGTGGTGACATCACCTGGCAGCAGGCATCAATTTTGTTGCACAAAAAAAACATAAACTTACTCATTTTCTAGCACTGCATTTAACTTTTAACCCTGGTATCCATTCGAGTAATTCTCAAGGCCCACTCTATTCACAATCTTCTTCAGCATGATGCTCCAAAGGGCCGTGGCAGACCCTGATGAAGAAAATGGCATTTCCATCAGATATTGTACTGATGGGAGCCTATTCAACCTGAGGTGACTGAAGGCCCACACCAAGACCCTAAATCACCACGTCCCAGAGTTGCTTTTTGCTGACGATGCTGCTCTTGTGGGTCACACAGAGGCTGCTCTGCAGTGCATAACATCCTGCTTTGCAGAAGCTGCAGATCTTTTTGGGCTGGAAGTCGACTTGAAAAAGACAGAAGTTCTCTACTAGCCTGCACCACAGGAAGACTTCCATCATCCCCACATCACCATAGGTGAATCAGAGCTTAAGGCAGTCCAGCAGTTCAGCTCTCTGGGATGCATTATTTCCTCAGGTGCCAAGATTGACAAAGAGATAGACAACAGATTAGCAAAGGCACACAGAGCATTGGGAAGACTTCCTAGAAGAATCTGGAGCAATAAACACCTGAAGAAAAAAGTACAAAGATTAATATCTACAGAGCCATTGTACTGTCTACTCTTTTATATGGGACTGAATCATGGGGCATCTAACGCCACCCCAGGCTACTCCTTGAACGCTTCCATCAGTGCTGCCCCTGTACAACCCTAAACATCCCCTGGACTGACTGTGTGACCAATGTCCCTGTCCTTGAACAGGCAGGGGTCACCAGAACTGAGGCCATGCTACTGAGGACACAACTGTGCTGGGCAGGCCACATCTCCAAAATCACCACCTTCCTAAGATTGTACTCTGTGGTGAACTTGACACCAGGTGCCTCAACAGAGGAGCCCCAAAGAGGAGGTAAAAGGACTCCCTGAAACAATCCCTCAGCTTTGGCCATATTGACTGCTATCAGAGGTCCACTCTGGACCACTTCCAGTCAGGAGACATGGAAATACCCCATCCAACAGACTTTCTGCTGTGCCTTTTGCAACCCCACTGCCTATCCTGCGTCGGCCTTCTCAGCCAGCAGCGCGCTTGCAGAGAGCGTGGGGAGAGAACTTCTGAAATTTTTGTTTGTGAAGCCAAACCATGAATGAATTCTCAAGAATTCCACTATATCTGTCAAGAACAAATCTCTGAAGAAATATTAAAAATACTGAAAATGAAGAATGCTTGTCATATCAAGAAAATAGAAATTAACTCGAGCATTACTAATGTTGTAGACAAGCCATTCTTGACACAAGAACATGAATCTCCCTGTAATTGCTTTCATTTGGTTTGGAGGCTGGAAATACACTTTTTGCTTTGAAAAAACATTGGGTTTGTGGTTCCTTTTCTACAAAGCAACCAGTAGACTGTACTTCCTTATTAAATTTCTCTACCTCTCTTTCTTTTCATGACATTTTCATAATTATATTTCTTAATATATTTATTTATTGACCTAACATGTACCTGTTATAATATTCAATCCATCTCGACACTACTTTTGTAGTGCTTATCATAAGCCTTTAATACTATTGAGTGTTTTAGAGTACAAATATCCCAAATATTCTGATTAAACGTATGTTTGACAGTATTTTGTGTTTAAAACAGCCCTTGTTTTCTTCTAAAAACTAGAATAATTTTTCACAGAAATAATCTATTTTATGAGAACATAGTTTATTAATTATCATTGTTAACATTAATGACAATGACATTACTAGATGCTGGAACTAGACAGAAAAGAAACATAGAATTGTAAGACCATTGTGGTTGGAAAAGACCTTTCAGATCATGAAGTTCAACCATTAACCTCGCACACAGCCAAATCCACCCAGTCCATAACTTTTGAATCAGAGAACTGCACTGATGAAATTGCCATTTATTTTTAATACTCTGTGAAAATCTTTCACTGTGTCTCAATAAATCATGTAACATTAAAATCCAAATATTAGGAGAGTTTTAACACTTCTTTTCCAGATGAAATATTTTTCATAGACATTGTCCTGGTTTGGGCCAGGATAGAGGTGATTTTCTGTCTTGTACTTTTGCTTTTAGCTAAGTCTCTTGTAAGTAGTTGCACTTGCTGAAATGAACAGCAAGTTTCTCAGACAGTGTGTGTTTCTAGGACTGATAACACTTGATGTTTAGAGTTACTGCTAGAGACTGGTGTGCAGAGCCAAGGACACTGCTCAGCTCTGAGGAAAACATAAAGAGGTCCCACCTGCAGCCTCCTTTGGGGAGGAAGGGACAAGATAGATGCCAGAATTGACCAAACAGAGTATTCCATCCCATATACCTCATCCTCAGGATAAATTTGAGGGATCACGAGGGCCAAGCCAGATTTCCTGCTTCCAGCTTCCGGCTGCCTGCCCTTCCTGCCTTTCCTGCTTCCCTTCCTTCACCCGGCATCCTGGAAGGATTCCATCCCTTCCTCTGCCTGTGCTCCTGATCCATGCCAGCCTGAATCTGTGTGTTCCTGCCTCCAGCTCCCAACTGCTGCTGAGCCCAGGAGTCCAGCCTGGACTTTCCCAGGGCTGCCCTGCAGCCTGGGTGGTGACGTGAGAGCTATTGGGGGAAGGGGGGAGGAATGTGGTATCCATTTTCTTGTATATTTGTATATATTTAGTAATTTTTCCTATTTATCATTCCTGTTTCATTAAAGTTGTGTAGTTTAGTTTCCAACCCATAAGTCTCTCTCCCTTATTCTCTCTCCTTTCTTATCCGGGAGGAGAGAGAGATTAATAGAGAGCGTCTGTCACTCGGTTTAATTGCTGGGCCAGTGTTAAACCCTGACAGACATTTAACTCTCTGGAGCATCTCATATTTCTCACTTGCTTTCTAGGTCTCTTGACACCAGTCATCCCATATGGTGGTATGGAATGCCCAACAGCAGGGCAGGGAAACTAAGTTTACCTGGTGTCATATTGAGCCTTTTCCACTCATGATGATGCTGCCTCTGAAAGATTCCTGCCTCAACAAGCTAATGAGGCCCAGATTTATAGGAAATGTGAGCACCTGAATTTCACCAAATTAAACAATGCCATCACAGTTCAAGCAAATCCACCTTCCTGTACCTGAAAGGGCTACAAGGAAGCTGGAGAGGGACTTCAAACAAGGGCATGGAGGGGTCACGGTTTCAAGCTGAAAGAAGGTAGATTTAGATTATATATTGGGAAGAAATTCTTTTCTGTGAGTGTGGTGAGACACTGGCACAGGATGCCCAGAGAAGTTTTGGGTTTCTTCATCCCTGGAAGTGTTGAAGGTCAGGTTGGATGGGGCTTGGAGCAACCTGGTTTAGTGGGAGGTGTCTCTGCCCATGACAGGGGGTTGGAATGAGGTGATCTTTAAGATCTCTCTGACCCAAACCATTCTATGATTCTAAACCAGATTTCCACAAGTTTCCAACAATGGCTGTCAGTCATGTTGCTGTTTGTATCAGGCATCTGGTTTTTTTTGTACATACCAAGAAAAACTGTTAATGGGGATGGTAAAAGTGGTACAAAGTTTACAAAGGGTTGATCGCTAGAAACTCATTTTGGGGTTAGGAAGTTGCTTTTTCTAACACACAACAAAGGGCTTTGCCCCCAAACGACTGTCACACAAGAGAGAATTGTTGGCAAGAAAGAAAAGAAACAATCGTACAAGAAAAGGATTCACAGTATAAAACTTCAGGTTCTATTGTAATTTTAAGGACTAATTAATTTCAGCTGCTGTCCTTCCTTTTCTGCATTCAAAAATGACAAATTTCAAAGTAGCTTCAAGTAAAGTCCATCATTTTGCAATACTCTGCTTTCATGTCTTTTGCTATATGGAACCATTTTTTTGAGTCTCTGTTCTCTCTCTTGCTTCCCTTCCCTGCTGGAACTGCAGTGTGAATGTGCATTTATTTCCATTTTTGGGACCTAATCTTCCTGCCTGTCTGTGATTTATCACTATAGCTGGTCCAACAATAATTGTTCTATTTCTTTTAAGCATACTTTTATCTACAGTAGCATTCACTTAATGAAAGCAGAGATTCTGGCTTTTAAATATGTATGGGGGATGGATACATAATGAATATTTATAGATATTTAAAATATTTAGAATGTTCAGAAATATGTTTATATTTTTTTTCTCCTCAGCATAATTGCATTTTTATAGTGTTTTCAATACTAAAGCATTTTTGCTCTACTTTGGCATTCATCTTGCTCTGTTGTCCTTTTTCCATGTATCCATTTGAATAGACCTTTTAAAAGTTCAAGGCTGAGACTCCTAAACAAAGCAGAAATGCTTCTCAGCTCACAAGCACTCCAGGAGGTAATAAGCTCAGATGGGTATTGAGGTTCCTTTTTTCTTTTTCTTACAAAAGCATTTATTTATCCTTAGGAAAAATCTCCATATGTTTCCATAAATGGCCATTGCAGTTCTGTGAGATGTGTCAGATACATAATAAATCTAGACTTAGTTCAGTACTGAGAAAACTTAACTACAGGTAGCTAAATTCAACAAGCTTATTAACAGCAAATGGTGATTATTTCAAACAAATCGTTTTTTAGATAGAAGTGAGAACATGTGGAATTTGATTTTTCATTTCCATGCTTTGTGTGCTTTGTTTTTTTTTTTATCTGAATTTAGTTCTCTGAAAATGAGGTGCCTTATCTAATGTATCCATGTGAGCTAACTAACTTCTACATTTTTAGAACAGAAGGATGCAGCAGGATGTGCTCTGGAGATGTTTGTGTTCCTGTGTCTCTGTGTGTGGACAAGTAGCTGCAAGGAAACACTTAAATTTTTGATAGCCAGAGTGAGGTAAGGTGAGAACTGATGAGAGCTCTCAACCAGAATGAATGGAGTTTTATGTTCTACTAATTTTTAATAAATAGTCTCTTTCTAAACATTATCTTGATTTGGTTTTAAAAAACTTTTTTTTTCTTTTTAAATGAGCCATAATTGTACTTAATAACCAGTTACAGCTATGCTGGCTACTGCATGACAAACAGTCCCTGATTCAGTGTTAGGAGAACTGCTTTCTAGATTGAAAGATCCATCCCCTTCTTGCTAAACTTAAGTTTTTCTGTTGGAGACAAGACACTCCAGGAACCAGTGGAAGAAATATTCTCCTGAAAAAGCTGTCAGCCCACAGCTTGGACAGGAGCACCCTGTGCTGGGTTAGGAACTGGCTGGAGGGCCGGGCCCAGAGGGTGGTGGTGAACGGGGCTGCATCCAGTTGGCGGCCGGTCACCAGTGGTGTCCCCCAGGGATCAGTGTTGGGCCCAGTTCTTTTTAATATCTTTATCGATGACTTGGACGAAGGGATTGAGTCCATCATCAGCAAGTTCGCAGATGACACCAAGCTGGGGGGAAGTGTAGACCAACTCGAAGGCAGGAGGGCTCTGCAGAGGGACCTGGACAGACTGGAGAGCTGGGCCGATTCCAACGGGATGAGGTTCAACAAGGCCAAGTGCCGGGTCCTGCACTTTGGCCACAACAACCCCATGCAGCGCTACAGGCTGGGGACAGAGTGGCTGGAGAGCAGCCAGGCAGAAAGGGACCTGGGAGTCTGCATTAACAAGAAACTGAACATGAGCCAGCAGTGTGCCCAGGTGGCCAAGAAGGCCAATGGCATCCTGGCCTGTATCAGAAACAGCGTCACCAGCAGGTCCAGGGAGGTGATTCTTCCCCTGTACTCAGCGCTGGTGAGGCCACACCTCGAGTACTGTGTCCAGTTCTGGGCCCCTCAGTTTAAGAAGGATGTAGAGGCCCTGGAACAAGTCCAAAGGAGGGCAACCAGGCTGGTGAAGGGACTCGAGCACAGGCCCTATGGGGAGAGGCTGAGAGAGCTGGGGCTGTTCAGCCTGAAGAAGAGGAGGCTCAGGGGAGACCTCATTGCTGTCTACAACTACCTGAAAGGAGGATGTAGCGAGGTGGGAGCTGGACTCTTTTCACAGATGACCTCCAACAAGACAAGAGGACACAGTCTTAAGTTGCGCCAGGGGAGGTTTAGATTAGATATTAGAAAGAATTTCTTCACGGAGAGGGTGATTAGGCTATGGAATGGACTGCCCGGTGAGGTGGTAGATTCTCCGTCCCTGGAGACATTTAAAAAAAGACTGGATGTGGCACTCAGTGCCATGGTCTAGCAACTGCTCCAGTGGGTCAAGGGTTGGACTAGATGATCTCTGAGGTCCCTTCCAACCTGGCTAATTCTATGATTCTATGATTCTATGAAATTCACCCTTGTAGCCAGAGCAAGATGTGCAAGGGAAGGGACCAGAGACCTCTCCACCTTGAAGGTGGCTGAGATGCTGGAGAAACCTCCACTTGCTACAACTTTTTTTTTTTCCTTTTTTTTTTTTTTTTTTTTTTAGCAACATTTTCTTTTTTATTTTTTTTTTTTTTTTTTTTTTTGTCATGCCACTACATCCTAAATAACTAAGACAAAATCATAGTGCAGCAGACCAGGATTTGGATTGGATGGATACTGGAAGCTCCTGTGTGATCTTTCATATCTATGACTTTTTTTACCCACTTCCCCCATTCCTTTGGACATGGTGATGCTGTGGGGGGGAAAGAAATCCCCAAAAAGAGCTGTTGCTGAATGCCTGCTCCCAACTGCTCATCACTTCAATGGATAAAAAGGATGCAAACAGTCACCAGGCAGAAGTAGTAACATCTCTGCTCTGTGCAGCAGGGGAGCAGGGAAATGAACAGAGGGGAGGATTCAGCCTGTAAGCTCTTTGTCTCTCTTGTCACTGCCATTAATCAATCTGTGATTAATGACATTTCCTTCCATTCACTAACTCTCTGCTGCCAAGGCAGTATAACCCCATCCTCCTCACTCTGTCTCCTGACTTCACCTCCTTCCTGCTACCTTCTGTTACTGCCCCCTCCCAAAAGCTATGTTAATGGAAAGATGAATATTTTATATAAAAAATTAAAGCACTGGTCTGGACATCATATTGGAGGCTCTGTCTTCTTTTGTGATCATCATCATCACCAAATCACCTTTAAACTTATTCTGTCCTAAACCTGGGGCACTGGACATTACTGTAGGATTCACTAGAGCCTGTTGGAAAATACCAGAAAATTCCAGTTGGAAAAAAATGTTCTATTGCAATAGAAATGATCTAGAAGGAAAGAGAGTTTTTTTCAATATTTTCTGTAGTGAGAACCACAAGTCACCAGGTGTCGCTGATAATGAACTGGGAGCTTAGGCCCAGCTGTGCCCAATAATTAGGGCCTGCTCCAGCCGGAAATGGGCAGGGCTGAAGGGCAAAATAAAAGGCATGCTCCCAGAAGCAGAGTCAGAGAAGAGATGAAGATGCCTGAGGAGAGGGATGGCAAGAGAGCTCTGGAGAAGAGCCGTGTCCCCGAGAGAGAAGGCTCGCCGCAACATCTGGTGGAGAATGCGGGCAACAATAGCAGCCGTGAATGCTGAGGTAATATAAGAAGCTCTACACAACCACGTTGGTGCGGGAAGCTCTACAAAGCCTGGCTTGAATGCGGAAGGCGATATAAAGAGCTTCGAAATACGCAACCACGTCAGATGGAGCCACTATGATGGTGCGGGACGCTCTAGAAAGAGCTCCAAAAACGCAACCACGGGAACAAGCTCCACAAGACCAGGCTTAAATGCTGAAGGCGGCGTGAAGAGCTCGGAGTAGAAGCCCAGCACGGCAAGATACAACAGCCCGGAATGGTGAGCCAGGCAGGAGAGAAGAATGAGGCTCGAAAGGCGCAGAGTGTTGGCGCGTGGAACTCAAGCCCAAGGAATGCTGAAGCTGAAGCGGAGCTCTGAGTGCACATCAAGTCAGTGCGGTCCTGAAACGGAGCCTCCCAGGGACACGCGACGCGGTCCTGAAACGGAGCCTCCCAGGGACACGTGATAGTGCGGTCCTGAAATGGAGCCCTAGGGACACACGATAAGACTGGAGCGCTGAATGCTCGGAGAAGCCTCTGCATGGCCAGGCATCCCGAGGTGGCGAGTACCAGCGAAAGCTGAGCTGGTGCTCATGAGTCCACCTCTCCTGCTGATAACAGAGGCTAAAAAGGCGAAAAAAGCCGGTAACAGCCCGAATTTTCCCTCCTCAAAGGCAAAGAAAATTGTAAAATTAAGAAAATGACGAAAAATAGAAAAGGCGAAAAAATGTTGAAAAATAATGAAATGTTTAAAAATGTTTGTAAATTATTAAGAATGTGAGGCCGTAAATTATTGTGAAATGAAATATTTAAAAAATAATGAAATGTTTGAATGAAATGTTTAAATGAATTGTAAATTATCGTAAATGTTGAAAAATAATGAAATGTTTGAAAAGGCCTATTGAAAAAATGAAGCTTATTTTTCAACAAAACAACAAAAAGGGGGGAAATGTAGTGAGAACCACAAGTCACCAGGTGTCGCTGATAATGAACTGGGAGCTTAGGCCCAGCTGTGCCCAATAATTAGGGCCTGCCCCAGCCGGAAATGGGTGGGGCTGAAGGGCAAAATAAAAGGCATCTCCCAGAAGCAGAGTCAGAGAAGAGATGAAGATGCCTGAGGAGAGGGACGGCAAGAGAGCTCCGGAGAAGAGCCATGTCCCCGAGAGAAGGCTCGCCGCAACAATTTTCCATTGGGAAAGTTGAAAAGTCTCCTCGGGTGTAAGATTTTGGAGTGTCCATGGAAGATGCTGATTCCTTAAGTTCTATTCTGTCCCAAGTATTAGGCTTAAAGAAGAATGACTGTCCAGGACTGCAGCTTCTGTGAGGCTCAGAGCAAAGAGTGAATGACTCTGAGGTGGAAATTTTTGCTCCTTATCTGCCCAGAGAAGCTGTGGCTGCCCCATCCCTGGAAGTGTTCAAGTCCAGGTTGGATGGGGCTTGGAGCATCCTGGTGTAGTGGGAGGTGACCCTGGCCATGAGAGAGGGTGGGAACTTGATGATTTTTAAGGTCCAACCCAAACCATTCTATGATCCTATGATAATTTTGTCAGAGCTTTCATTCCACTGAAACCATCAACCTGTTGACTTTTTCCTCTACCTATTGGTAAACATAATATATGGCAACACAATTGTTTTTTGCTTAAAGATATAGATTAAAACCAAGAAATTACACCCTCTCATTTTTCCATCAGACACTTAATCTATGTACTGCAGAGCATGACTTCTGCAGTTATTAGTGGATGGATACCCTGTATGTAGCTGTACACAGGTCACTAAATTGTTTTCCTAAGCTGAAGAAAAAATTTCTTCCCTCTCTTTTTTTTTATTTTAATTTCTTTTATTATTTTAATTTTTTTTTTCCCTTGTAACATTTCTAAAGCTGCTGGAAGAGTGGGAAGAGTGCAGTGTTGTCTCAGACAACCAAGTACACCTATGAAATTCTGGGCATGCCAAAATCCATCCATAAATGTTTGCTTTGTGTTGTAGCATTCCACTTATTACAAGCTGAAGCTGCAGAGCTATAATGACATTATCTGGGGATGTACCAGGATGTGCAATCTCTGGGAGTCTGAGCTGGTGATGTGACAGTACTGTGGGTGAAGAGGAGGAACATTTATTTACAGAAGGGTAGAGGATGCTTCTGATAGACAAGACACCTTTGTAGTCCTTGGAAGTGCAATCCTGTTGCAAAGAAAGCTACAAAACTACTTAGTCTATACTCATTGGGGACTTAAATGTTTCTAAATCAGCAAATACAGACAAAAGAGAAGAGTTTATTATAAAAAAAAAAAAAAAAGAAGTATGTCTAATCTTAAGAAATTCCCCATATATTTATTTGTTTCACATATAATTCTTTTTTTCCCCCCTAAAACTGTCTTTAAATATTGAAATTCTTTCTATTTTGCTTTTGAGAAAGTATTCAAAAGAAATTTGCAATAATTTCCTACCATTTTGTAGAAAATGTCATCTCTCTTTTCAAAACTAATTCACCCATTCTGAACCTTTCTTTCCTTAGAGAAGACTCCAAAATTCAACATATTGGAGTTAAGTTTATAGCTAATGATGGGACATTTAAAAACAACTTAAGAAAATCAGTCAGTCACTGTAGATTGTTCTTCTTTCAGTTAAAGATGTTTTGAATTATATAGAGATGATATAAATATATTCCTTAGAAAAAGTAACTGGAATTAAATTTTACTGATATCATTACAGGATGTCATAAGGACACAAAACACTAACACTGCTAAAATAATTAAACAAAAAGCACAAATAAAGAAAAGAAAAAGTTCTCTGCAGCTATACATGTCTAGAAAGAGAAAATGTTAGTAAAGTAGTGAGATGCAACTAATAAGCATATTACTGATTAATCTATGTTTCTCTGGTCACTTAGCTGCCAAGGCAAAGAATGTAAGATTTTAGAAGTACAATAAAAACAGATTTTAAAAGAAAACTGAAGCTCAAATAAGTTTTTACACCCTTGAAGGTGCAGTGCCAAAAACTATGATGTGACAATAAGAAAACACAGAAATCTCCTAAGAAGAAGATTTATTCTAAAAAAAGAGGGAAGCTAATCTCAACAAATAACTAATGGCAATGCCAGGAAGAAAATCCCTTTAGAAGTTTACCTAGAGATGAGATGACAGGTGACATTCACACAGGTCAAGCACCTTGGTCTGAAATTACAGCATCAGGAAATTTTGCAGAAATATTCAAAGTGCAGCAGAGCTTCAGATCACCTTCCAATTGTCAGCAAGCTGCTTTTATGATGTGTTTTATCACTTCATTGGGGAACTTATTTGTCCCCTGGACCTTAACTCCTCCAAAATCCCACACTTAGGACATCATGGCTTTTGGGACCTATCCAGCTTCGTTTGTTGGTTTTACTCCACCAAGTTCTTGACACCCAGACCATGAGCAGCTGTTGATGTGTAGTTTACTACTCAGGAGAAGACCAGAGCTCTTTTCTCCAGAGCAATTGTTACGATCCGAGTTATTATTTATATTTTGTTTGCGAGGAAATTTCAGACGACGCGTGAATTTACAAAAATAACCAGGCTTTATGATTTAAACAAGTTAAAAAGGATTTATTTAGGATTTATACAATTAGTTACTTTGGAGAGAAGAGTCGTTAAGAAGAGGAAAGAAGGAGGGTAATTAAGATGTTATCACCGTCCGCCGGCCTTGGCCTCTGGCTGTGGTCGGGTGCGTAGGGTCTGTCGCTCCTGCCGCTTCTCTGTCCCGGAGCTGAAGCCCAAGTGCCGAGAGAGGGGGGGTTTAGAAGAAAATCGCCTCGCCGCTTTCTGCTTGGGCCTTCAGAGCTGCTTCCCGCCTTTTTGCACCGAGCTGGCTGGAGTTTGTAGTCACAGGAGCTGGCTTCCACGTGTCCTTCTGAGCTGCTGGCTCCTCCGAGCTGCTGGCTGCTTTTCGGTTCTTTTTGGGCGATTTTTATAGAGGAAAAGAAAAGGGGTCCCTTTTTTGCATAAGTCCCTGATACATATAGATTTCCAGACTTCCCGGAGATGAGTCATCCTTATCTTTTAGTCTTTTTTGGGTGTCCTGCTACCTTTGTTGCAGGTGGCGGGGGAGGTGAAAATTTAGAAGTAGTTATGCTAAGGTTTGGACTGGTCAAGCAGGACAGAAAAGCAGGAAACTGACAAGGAAAGTGTTAATGTGCTGAGAAGAGGGGAACATGCTGAGAAGAGGGGAACAGTTTATCAAAAGGGATTAGTCGAGCATGAACGTGAAGAAAGTAAACTGACATTGAAGATAAGGGTTATTACGCATGTAAGGGGGGTTGATGGTGGGAGACAGTCAAAACAATATCTTAAGTTGAAAAGTATGAGAGATTTGTGGTTCGTGGATGTCTCTCTATTGTTACCTGCATGATGTATGTAACTGTTTCGCAACTGAAATTCCGCACGAAGGTTTCATTGTAAAAAAGAGTATAAAAGCTGAACCGAAAACGGGGATCGTCGGAATCCTGACTTGGGACGCTAGTCCTCAGGTTTCCTGGGCCCCGAATAAAGCACCGCATAAACTGACATTCTGTTGGTTTGTGTCTTGACTACGGGCAACACCTTCATTGTCTCCACCATGAACCAGGAGACGACCTGATAAGCATTCTTATCTTTTAGGTGTCTGTCAGGCATCTGGTGAGGTAAACATATGCTAATTGGCAAAATGTTGCAACATAGCAGGGAGAAAGAAAAAAAAAGATTGATTCAAGAGACATATTTTTGTATTTTTAAAGTGTTTACATCAGCAATGTCACCCCATCAGGATGGAGATGAGAAGAAAATGCAGCAGGAAGGAAAGGAACATGATAATCATTCCTTGCTTTAGGTTTGTCTGTTTGATTTTTCTTTCTATTTCTCTGTGCTGTCTATCTCTAGGATGAGCTTTGGTAGAATTTTGGATCTAAGTTCTTATCTCTGACTGGCATCCATCAGCCACTGACTTGCTGGAAGTCTGGAGATCATTCAGTGGCAGGAAAGTTGTCTTGTACAGCAAAAAAATCTGCAGAGGAGGAGGTTGGGAGCAAACACCTCAATTCCCCAAGTGACACTGTGGTGACACTGCCTTTTGTCTTCCTCTCTGCACCTGTAAATCAAAAATGAGAATATGGTGTGTGAGGTTAATAATACCTGTTTAATTAATCCTGCTCATTAATCCCTTGTCAAAAGTGTTACGTGTAGTGAATGCCTTTTCTTTTCTCTTGCCTTTTTTTTTTTTTTTTTTTTTTTTTCCCTTTCTTATTTGCATGTGGTTATTGACTGTTGACAGCATCCAGCTTGCCTGCTTTTAGGAACACATCACTTCAGGTCAGCATCTGCTCACTGGTTCATTTTTAGCTCAAGAACGTATCACTCTTCAGACACAAGTGATACCCCAACATCTGAATCTATTTCTGGAAAAGCATGCTGAGGAGTGAAACCCTAAGAACACCATTCACAGGGCTTATTAAAGAACAAACAGGTTCTTTTTTTCCTCTCTTTCCCTTAAAATCACTTCAGGTTAGAGAGCGTTGTATTTCCTCTGGGCCAGTAGGATGCTTGGTATTTAGCTCTGCTCATCTTTAGCCTTATTAAACAATATCCACTTTTGCACACACATGCATTAATACCTCTTCCTCTCTTGCTGGTTTTATTTTCTATCTTTGTCAGATTTCTGAAGACTAATTTCCCTAAATGTTGGGAATTATCCCTTGACCAACACCTAAATGGATTACAGCCTGATAATACATCTCAAGTTCAACTCAGCACGCTGTGGATGAGCAGGAAAGAGAGAAGCTGCTTCTGATGGTCTCATTAGAGTCCTCTGTGTCAGCTTTGAAAGGTTTCTCTGCTGACCTTAGCACCCAAGCTGCTGGCAAACGTTCTGCTGATTAAAATAGACTGAAGCAAAACTCATCCACCGTTTTAAAAAGAAGTGAAAATGAGAAGAGAAGGAGGTATGAGGATACAGCAAATAAAAACCTTAATGCAATTGTAATTTTTCTGTTTCCATCACTCACTAATCTCCTGGTGTTTTTAGGTTGAGCGTTTTGATTTACCAGGTTATCAGGGATCCAGTTTCAACTACACAGGTTGGGCTCCAGCTTCTTAGGTAACTTAAGTCATGCAACTGTTGAGTCTAGAAACTTCCACATGCAAAATGAGGATATGAAGACAAGAAATATCTTCTTAAGTGAGAGAATATAAACATATCAATGAGTAAGTGGTACCCAAACACCAGGGAACACAGAGGGACCACTGCAGCATATTTGAAGTGATGACAAGGTGCCTCTGTTGCATTCATTTGGTAAAGACAGAAAAAAATGCCAGTTGACCAAGACCTCCCAACACCCAATCCATCTTGTTCTGCTGAGCTACTCTTCAGTCACTCTTTTTGTCCCCCACTCCCCTCATCAAATGAGTCACAGATAATGTAAGATAAATGTTCTCCAATCCTCACTGCTGCAGAAAACCATCAGTGTCACATAAGTCATGGGCTGCACTGTCTTATCTGCTGTGGCATGTTCCCAAAACTCTTGGTTATTCCTGGAAACTGGAAAAAGTCACTCAGGTTTTAAGGAACTGTGTGAGGAGAAGGAAACAGTGGTGTTAAAAAATTCTTATATTTTTTAGATAGAACTTCCCACAGATGATTATATAATTGCTTCCAATAGCATAGGGAAGGGCACAATGACCTTTCTGGTTCTTTTTCCCTCAAATATTTGTCAAGGGGGTTGAATTAGTTTTAAAAACAGGAGTTTAAGATGGAGATAGAAAGTCTTCTCTCTAGTTTTAACTATGAGGTATTGAGGCATTTTTCCAGCACTGAAAACAGGATTTCTGTCAATGACACATGACTTCTGTCTACCTTAGTTCTCCTCCCTTTAGAACAGATTTAGAAAAAAATGTTCAAACAGGTGAAATTTCCAGAAGAGATTCAAGAACCAAAATACTCATTGGTGGAATTAGTATTTTACATTTAATGATGTGTATGTCTCCCTATATTTGGGAGCCACCTCTAGGTTCATTGATTTTTCTGCCTCCCACCATGAATTCCCAGATACCTGGTGTGAGCTTCCTGACCCCACTACTTTATTGTGGGGGGACAGAAAAAGAGATCTTCTCTCTGAAAGAGAGAAATGTAAAATGTATCTGTTACTGTCAGGTTTCAGCCATGTAGAAAGATGGGAGAGCAAATCCCACTTAAAAATATATAGCCCATGAAAAGTTTGGAAAACAAGGCAAGGTATTTTGCTATCCAGGGTTGACAAGAATTAAATGATAAAAAAAAAAAATGCTTTTCCTTTCCTGGAAACTTCTCTTTATGCAGGGAAATGGATAGATACTACAGCCTGTTCCCTGGAGATATATCAGCTCAAGTCTTGCACAGTTTGTCCATGTTTCTCTCTAAAAATTATTAAAAGAAGTGAAAAGTCATCTCCCTGGTTTATAATTGTCCTGGATTGCTTTGTGGATATGTAGATGTGTGTTTTGTTCCCTGCTTTTGTTCTCCTCCCTGTGCTGCTGATTAATTTCAATTAACTTAATCTTAGCTGGTGAAACATTTAGCAGATACAGGTGACACATCATTGTTATTAGTGCTGTCAAGGCTAATTGGAGGCTTCTTGCATTCTAATATTATCTTGAATTTGTCAGCTTCTTTCAAATCCAGATAAATAAGTGCATGGATTGGATTGCAGTGCAGGTAAAGAAAGAACTTTTTAAACCCTGTCTCCAAGCACATTTTTATCTTACCAGTGTTAATAATGTAGAAGACCTTTATTTTCCTTTAATGTTTCTTTCTGCTTCTGTTGTTTTTAAAGTAAGTTTTTGCCTTTTTAGATTCTTAGTGACACAGAGGTTGGAAATGCCTTAGAGTCCAAAATATTAACCAATGTTATTTCTTACATACTCATAATTTATAACAGATCCCCTCTCCTACTCTTACCCTTCTCTGAATTATTAATAATCTCTGTAAAAAATGACATTTTTACACATCTTTATGGATGGCCAAAGATCCAACTCTGCACAGCACATGAGCACAAGCTTATTTCACCTCCTTTGAGTAAAATCACATTTAAGACACACTTAGCTTTAAGCACATACTGAAGTCTTACAAAGCATTTTGTTGCATGGGTGTCAGGGTACAAAAAAAAAAACTTTAAAAGCAGACAATTTTTTTTTTCTGGATGCATATGCAGCTTGATTTCCTTTGAATAAAAGAAGGGTGAAAAACAAGGGGAAAAAATTTCTTGCTAGAAATTATGCAGCTAGGACTCAGGCTATTTGAATGCTTTTTTTTTTTTTTTTTTTTTTTTTCCCACTGGGAATGGTACAGATAGGAAGGTTCAATTTTTGTTATTTACTTACTATTATCATAAGTTATTTACTTTGCTTCTGTGAAGTGTCTTCAAAGAACACAAAAGCATGAGGGTTTTTTACTACTTACATAAACAATACTGGAAGGGAAAGACTTTAATTCAATTACTATCCCTGGAGCCAGAACAATCATTTTACAAGCATCAAAGTCTGTCTTTAAATCACCTAACCTATAGTACATCACTTTTAAGCAGAGCAGATATTTAACAATTTCAGCAAAGAGAGAAACAAAAAACAAACAAACAAAAGCAAACAAAAAAAAATCTGAAAAACACTAAACAAACAAAAAAAAGAAATCAAAGAACACCAGCTTGGCTAAAGAAGAATCCAAGTAAACCAAGTAGGTCTCCAAGATGTGGATCTCAGACAAGAACCCAACTTATCTGGACTCCAAATAAGCACTCAACACAAAGCCTTTTTGTTGGAAAACATTTCATATCCATTTTCCATTCAGTTGTCTGTTTTGATAGGATTAAAAAAAAATTAAAAATACATTTTTCTTTTTATTATTGAGTCTTAAGAATTAACTCCTCCTTAAGTGTAGGTGTTTCTGCTGAGGCAGGCAATGGAGTGCTGCATAATAACCACAGATCCAGAGCAAGAACTTTGTTTCTGTCCTTTATATCTATCACAATAATGAAAATTCCCCAGTATCTTAGATCAGTCCCAATATGAATTACCCCAATGATTAACACTGTTATTTACTATTAATTTTTGTGCCTCCTCTTCTCATTAGACTGAAGGTTCCACGCAGCTCCTGAATCCAAGTTATGAAAACCAGGACCTGCTGCTCACAGGCAGATTTTAAAAGGAAAAAAAACAGGCTTAGATCTTCTCAAGGCATCTGAGAAATACAGCAGCTCATAATTTCTGCCCTTTAATGAGAGTTTTTAACTCAAGAGAAGTTTTTGCCCACTCAGGGACAAGATATCATTGAGTAGCTGGTTTGGAAGCCCTGCATTTCAGAGAGTTCCTGTCTGCTTTTTTCCCACCAAGCACCTAATTTATGAACGAGAAACACCTAATTCATGGGACAGAGAAGCCTTGAAAGTTTTCCAGAATTTGATTAAAAGTTCTACATAAAACTTCTGAAGGGTGTCACAGGGCCATAAGTTTCTTGACTGGTAAAATATAGGAGATTATCCTGGGACAGTTTATCTAATTTTTTTGTTTGTTTTTTTATTTTTGTGGGGTTTTTTTCATTTGAAGTGAGAATCACAAACTCTAATTAGTTAATTATGAATTAATTATTTAAGATGTTGCTGTTAAAACCTCTGAAATGTACCTGGTTCCTTACTGCCACTGCCTTTGTGCTGTTCTTCCAGCCCATCCAAATCCTTCTACTGAAGTGTCATTTACAAGATATGCAGGAGATGGCTCAACTTGAACCTGTGTTGCTGCTTTATTTTCCACATACCATTGATTTATGTAGTTTCCAAACTACTTATTTTGACAAGGGAGGGGTTTAACTTCTATGACCACTTTCTCTAACAAAACTAATTTTCCCCTTGTCAGGTCTTTCAGTTTTGCTCATCCAAGCAGTTCTGAAGGGAACAGGCTTGTTACAGACATTAGTTGATCTCCAGATGCATGAAATCCCAAAGGACTTTCACCTAATATATTTATTTTAAAGGCATAAGGGAGCAAATGAGTCTGAGATAATTGAAACATAAAATCCATGATAATTGCTTTGCACTTAATAGCATATCCCAGATATCTTGCTTTTGCCTTCAGCAATATTCTGGGCAATGTTCATTCTGCTGCATCTTTTATTCCTGATCTTTTCAGGAATAAAACACTTGTTAAAATTATTTGATTGAGGGTGTTTATTTCCTTCCTTTTTGTGGCCACAGATCCCTCTCCTTAACCACCTTCCTTAACATTATTTATTAAAAAAATATATATATCAGTAATTATATCCAAGAGAACTTTAGCCTCCAATAAACAGAAAAATGCTTTATAACTGCAACTACTTCCCTTTCTTTTGTCTGTGGGGGAGTCAATCCCTCCACTTGTTACTTCTTCCCCCTTAAATCTATCTTTTTGGTGTAGTTTTGGGATTTTTTTGTTTGGCTGGGGTTTGTTTGTTTGGTTTTTGTGGGTTTTTTTTTGTTGTTGCTTTGGAATTTGTTTTGGGGCGTTTGTTTTTTTTTTGGTTTTTTCCTTTTTTTCCCCAGCTTTGTTTCACTAGTATTGATGGCTTTTGGGATGTTGAAATACTGAGTAACAGTGACTCTGAAAGAAAATTTACTTGCATTAAATATGCCCCAGAAATTACTCACTGCAAGCCTAACTCTACTCACAGTGACACAGAAGTTTCATAGCAATAAAATGAAGACCATCCCTTCAAACCCAGGGGTGCCCTCATGGGAAACCAGCCCAGGTAAAGAAAAGCTTTTTGTGTTTGCTTCTTGGCCACATTTCTGCACCTTTTCAGGTCTTCCAGAACTTTTAGCATTGTAAATCAGCATTTGCTGGGTCAAAAAATAAAAGGCAATTGAAATGCATCTATGATGCCATCTTTGCTCTCTGTGGATGGTAATACAGCTGTATGGTTTTGGGGTTTTTTTTTGTGAGTTAGTATGAAAACACATGGAGCATTAACAGAATTTACTGTAAACTGTCTAATTTTGAAATTATGTTTGGTTTGATTGGATTCTGCAGGCTGGGTAATTCCTTGTCCTGGGCATTCTGCTCCTTCTGCAGAAGAGTTACAATATTTCAGGAAAATACCATGATGCTCCTCATCTGTTCTGACCATCTTTGCTGAACCTGTTCCTACAGGAGGATTCACTCTTAGGAATGATAATAATTAATGATTAGAGTTATTGGAAACTTAGCCATCGTCTCTGGTTTATCAAACAAAATGTTTCAGAAGGCAAAATAATTCAGTTTTGTAAAGCATTCATGCTCCATAAAGTCTTTGCCTGGCTCCACTTTCCATGAATGGGGATGGATACAGTAAAAATCCTGCTGAGCCCTCAATTTGAATAAGGATATTTATATAAATGCACACAATCTTTTCAATGATGCATGCTAGGAGTCCACCCAAAATCAATATTTAACACATCCATGGCTCTATCTTTATTTGCTTGATATTTTGACAGTTCCCTCAGAAAAATTGCATGTTGAACCTTCCCTGCTTTCTTCTGCTTTTATAGGAGAGAAAATTCTGACACAGACACCAGCTTCAGCTCATCAGCTCACACGAAGAAGACAAGAGTTTTTCCACCCTGGAGATTGTTTCTGCCACAGCTGTTCCATCTGTTCTCATTTTTTACCCTAAAATCAGCCGTGGAGGAAATGTTATACACAGCATTTCACTGGCACTGCCTTCCAGCAACTGAAAGATTTGGGAGGCTGGGATAACTTCTGCTGGAAACCTTTCTAAACTGAATTTTATGCAAAGTCAAGGAGGAGAGCTACTGGCCAGGAGTAAATCCCCTGATCGTGTCTTGATGTCTGGAAAAAATGTCATAAGATTTTGCATTTAGAAGAGAATGAATCTACTGCCTGTGTTGAGTGATAAAGGGAACCTCAAGGGGGAAGATGCAGCAGGCAATAATAACAAGAAACATTTTATGGAGAATCAAGGCCTCCTTTTGGTTTGCTTTCGAGGTACACAAGAAAAAAAAAAAAAAGGGGACAAAACTGCTTTTTCAGAGGTCAATGCTGTACCCTGCCATGGTGAGACACGGTGGGTTTAAAATCACAGAATCATAGAAACATAGAATTGGCTGGGTTGGAAGGCACCTCAGAGATCATCAAGTCCAACCCTTGATCCACTCCCGCTGCAGTTCCCAGCCCATGGCACTGAGTGCCACATCCAGGCTCTTCTTAAATATCTCCAGGGATGGAGAATCCACCCCTTCCCTGGGCAGCCCATTCCAATGTCTGATCACCCTCTCCATAAAGAAATTCTTTCTCATGTCCAACCTAAACCTCCCCTGGCACAACTTGAGACCTCTTGTGCCCTCTTGTCTTGCTGAGAGTTGCCTGGGAAAAGAGCCCAACCCCCCCCTGGCTCCAACCTCCTTTCAGGGAGTTGTAGAGAGTGATGAGGTCTCCCCTGAGCCTCCTCTTCTCCAGCCTCAACACCCCCAGCTCCCTCAGCCCTTCCTCACAGGACTTGTGCTGGATCCCTTCCCAGCCTCCTTGCTCTTCTCTGGACCTGCTCCAGCACCTCAATCTCCTTCCTGAACCGAGGGGCCCAGAACTGGACACAGGACTCAAGCTGTGGCCTCCCCAGGGCTGAGCACAGGGGCAGAATCCCTTCCCTGGACCTGCTGGCCACGCTGTTCCTGATCCAGGCCAGGATGCCATTGGCCTTCTTGGCCACCTGGGCACACTGCTGGCTCCTGTTCAGCTTCCTGTCAATCCAGACTCCCAGGTCCCTTTCTGCCTGGCTGCTCTCAGCCACTCTGTGCCCAGCCTGGAGCTCCCCATGGGGTTGTCGTGGCCAAAGTGCAGGACCCGGCCCTTGGCCTTGCTGAACCTCATCCCATTGGAATCAGCCCAACTCTCCTTGCTGTAATTGGTCCTGTTCTGCTACAAAACAGCTTTGAGATACCTGATGGTACCATCTATTCATCCCCCTGACCAACAGCAGAGCTTCTTGAGTTGACAGGTGAAGCAACTTGTTTAGGCATAGGAAGAAATTCCTCTCTTCCTTGTGCTATATTTGTGGAGGGTAAATGATTGCTTTCTCAAGTGGAAGAGAGTGATTTAAACAAAAAGAAAAGTACTGCCATGAGATCAAAGGAGAACTCAGTTGCTTAGGTGGTAAGTGTCTTAGAAAAAAAAAAATTTAATACATGGATCCATCACCTGAAAAATGAGATTATAAGACAATGGAGTTAGATAAAAATAGGGAGCTAGGCTGAGGACACTGCACAGGACACATTTTTTATTATTAAAACAAGGTTTATATATAGATTTCCATCTCTGAACTCCAGGCTTTCTGCTGATGCTTGCTCAGTTTTGGGTGGATTTCTGTCTTGAAAGTGGCTGCTATAGAAAGGTGACCTATTCTACACACTCTCTTCATCTTGTGGATCCTAAATTAAAAAAACTCTCCCAGCCACCTCTGCAAGGTTTGTCTGCATTGCCATGGTGGAGCCCTACATCCCAGCCCTTGTTTCCAGAGCCTTTCTTGTCTCCCTTTGTACAGGATGAGGCCAAAACCAGAAGCAGAGCACTCAGATCACAGGATGCCAAGTGCTTTAGAAACAAGATCAAGAGAGATATATCCATCAATAAGGAGGCAAATAAGAAGATAAATCTGAGCAGGCAAATAGCAGCTGGGATACAGCTCTGCCTCAGTGCATTCATTGAGATGGATTGAGTTCTTTATCCTGTTAACCATTGCCTCCACAGTAGTGGATATTCAAGTCTGTGAAAAGGCTATTTTATTAAATATCATCTGTCTGTGTTTTCTGCATGGTTTTATTTATTTATCCTTCAACAGCAGTTAAAGAATATTTCATGAATCTAGCAAAAGTTCCATCAAGCACATGCAGCAATAACTCCCAGTAATTAACCAGCTCCACTATTGGCACCATAATCCAAGTGCTACCAAAGGGTGTAAAAAAAATGAAGAAGCTTTCATCTGTATTACTTTAATTAGCCTTTAACTAGAAAGCTGTTGGGACTGGTCAGAATGCAATCTTTCCCAGCATTATGCAAGATCAGGCAGTGGACCTTAGCATGGTCTCAGTTAAAGAAGTGATCTAATTAATGGATTAAATTTCTATAAAACTGTCAAGGGTTGGATATTGGCATGTGACTGGAAGGTTATTTCAGTTACAACTACTTATAGGTGACCCAGTGGCTGAGTTTTATTTGAATTCTTCCTCAGAGGAGCTGGAAAATTACTGAACTTCTCTCAATCCATTTGAATTTATGTTCAGAATATGGGAATTCCCAAACAGACAGCAGAACAGATGACATTGGTTGAGTTGTGGACTTGGCCAGGAAGTATTGAAATAAATATTGAAATGATCACATGAAACCAGTCCTTTACCCCCATTTCCTCTCCATTGTCCCATGCTTTCCCTTTCCTGTCCATTCTGATCACTTCTTCTCTCTCCCTTCCAATCAATTTTTCTCCATTTTTCCCAGTTTTGCTACATCCATGCCCAAGTTTGGCATTGCTGATACCCTTACCTACATAATTCCAGTCTTATTTATTATTACTTCTACAGTTATCTGGGCCCTCTTGGCCTTGTAAGACACCCCAAAAATTCTAAATATGTCCCTCCAACTAGAAATGAAGTTTAGCCCTCATGTAACCTTTGAAATCCAGCCATTTCTCTTGGTTCTACCAGTAACTTTTATCAGCTTCTCACTCTTTTACCTATGGTCACCATTTTTTCATGTCATATGCAAATTTTTGGACAACTTGCTCAATTAGTTTAACCTCAGAGCACACCCAAGCCATCTCCTTACATGCCTTGATGTCTACCATCCTTGTGGGTACTTCCACCAGATAAATAAGTTAAAAAAGAAAAAAAAAAAAATTAAAAAATGTTTGAGGTGTGTTCTCTGTTTTGGTTTTGGCTTTTTGTTTTTTTGTTTTAAAGAAGAAATAAAATTTAAAAATGCCCTGGATAATAAACCTGTGTCATTCCCTGCCAACGTGGTAACATGGGGTAGGAACAAGGATTACTTTGCACAGGATTAGTTTCTGAGGATGTTTCCTTCTGCTGCACCACTCTCCATGGGGTGTGGAGTCTGTAGTCTTGGATGAGATAACAATTTTTAGATGCAGAGATTTTAATGCCAGGAGGACTACACTGGCAACATAATCTGATTTCACATCCCATGCAGTACACAGCTTTCTACCAAGCTACAAAAAAGCAACAGTAGGTCTTTGGCTACAGCATTCCCATATAGGAAAGCTGCATGCTTTTTGAAAAGATACCAAGAAATGGAAATTTCATTACTTTCTGTGGTGGTTTAACCACTGGAACAAATCCTCCTTACTTTTTAAAGAGAAATGGGTCCCTCTATTGAACTTGTCTCACATGAAAATTGTTCTGGATTTTATTTCTTGTTTCAAATAGCCCTGTAGAGCCTCCTGTTTTCTCCCTCATATCAAGTCAATCCTCACCCTCTTTACAATAAGATGAGTGGTACTTAAGGATATTCACTTTGAGAAAAATACCTTGTGGGTCTTCCATGTGCCTTCTCCATGTTTTCCACTCCAGAACTGTTGTGACATTCCCAGCATCAGTGGTTTCATAGAATATTAAGTCCTCCATAAACATTTTTGCATAAACTCATGAACGATGCTACCCTCTGACCACATCATCCAGATTTTTTTTTATAGCAGATCATCTTTTTTAAGTTTTCTTTCAGAAGCACTGCTTGAGCCCTTCTGAGAAAAATTGTCCTGTCCCTTGTCCAGTCAGTAAGGGTTGTGTTTGTTCTATCCACAATTAGGATTTCTCATTTGGTGGCCTCTAAGCACAAGGTTATATGTACACCCCCTACCAACGAAGCCAGGCTACATAGTATGAATGTTCTCACTTTTTCTTTACCTTTTTTTTTTTCCTCTCTTTTTTTTTAAGACTTTTGCTTAACCACAAACTTCATCAGCAATAGGTTTATAAGATCTTGAAGCCTACAGCCTTGCTGACACCAGTGCTAAAATAATCTATACAAAGACAGTAAATAAATCCAAGCATCGGATTAAATGTTCTGCTGAAATACTATGCTGTGAGTTTTCTTCCTTTTTAACCTTGAGTGGCCCATAAATCTCTTTTGAGATGTAGCTTTTCTTTCTTGTTAAGATGGCCAACCATTTCATGTCCTGGGAATGCATATCCCTTTGCATTTGGCAGTAAAAAGCTTGTCCTTGTCTAATGGTATCCCCCATATTCTATGAACAAATTACCTAGTATTTTGCACCCCATCAATCCATGCATTGTGTTCAAACTATTGTCAGGAACAAGGCTGTAGCAGCACAAAAATTGGATGGCATTGGGTCAGTAACACTGGGACCCAATTAGAAGCTCACTGCTAGCTGTAGGGCCAGCTCCTCTATTCTCAGCCAAGAGACAAAATGGAAATCCACTGTAAAATGTCCATTCCACAAAATGGAAGCTGAAGCTGTCACTTAAGCATTCCCATTTTTTCACTAATTGGTTCTCATGCCTTCACTGAGACCCGAAATAAAATTAAAAAAAACAAAAAATCAAAACACTTCTTGCTCTTCCTCTCTTTTCCAAAAAGAAACCCCAAAACAAAACAAGACAAAACAAAAAAATCAACCTTTCTGCTGTTTTATTTCTCATACCCAGAAAGCTAATCAGCTGGGAATCCATTTATCTCTCAAACTGGGCTGCACAGGCAGAGTCAAAAAGTTTGGAAAAAGCAGGATTTCACACTGCTGGGATCCACGAGAAAAGCTTCTCCAGCTTTTTCATAAACAGTTCTTAGAATCATAGAATCATCATGGTTGGAAAGAACCTTCAAGGTCACCACTCCAACCATCAGCCCTACACCACCATAACCACTAAATCATCTTCCTGTTGTTTTAATACCTCCAGCTATGGTGACTCCATCACCTCCCTGGGCAGCCAATGCTTCACTCTTTTGGTGGAGAAATTCTTCCTAACACCCAAAACAAACCTCCCCTGGCACAAGTTGAACCCATTTCCTCTTTTCCTTACACTACATAATGTCTGTTTTATCTATTTTAAGTGATCACTAGGCCAGATTTATTGTAGAATCACAGAATGTCAGGTTGGAACAGACATCAAGGATCATCTGGTTCAACCCTTCTAATATTATTCTTTAAATGAGATGTCACAACACCTCATTGTGCTGAGACTTAAAACTTTCCAAAGTGGGAGAATCCACCCCTTCCCCTGGGAGATCACAAGACACTGCAGGATTAGAAGGGGTAATAGGGGCAGCTCATCAACAGGAAAGTTTCAGGTGAAGCTGGTCCAACTTTATTGCATGAAGAACTATAAAATTCAGCTTATCAGATGTGGTGCTTCCTCTCAGAGCCTGGGCTTGGGCAGATAAGAGCAGGCATTAATCAGAATGATTTTATGTGAAGCAGAATGATGAGCTGGATGGGTTGTTCCACAGACATTGCTGGAGAGGATATGAGCTCTGGACCAGGCCTGGCTTTTAGAAACAATCACCAAGAGATTTCCAGAGCAAGAATGGGTTTGCACACTGAGTCCAATCAAGACTCATATGGAGGTTAGCAGCCACTTCAAAAATTACTTTTCTGCAGAATTTTGTTTCAGGTCTTCATTTCCTGAAGGCCATTGGCTTGCTGCATCCTTAGGCCCAAGTGAAGGGTCAGAAGATTTGTATGGCTGGGATTTGAGAAGAGATTGATGACATATTATGCAGAGAAAAGGGAAAAAGAAATGCAAGCCATAGTAGGGAAAGGCCTTGTCCTGTCCTCACCATGGTGGTACCACAACTGAGTTGTCATGCAAGAATTTTCTTCTTCTGCCACTGTTCCATTTATCCTACAGCACCTCCATGGAGATTATAGCATCACTGAATAGTTTGAGTTAGAAAGGACCTTAAAGATTATCTAGTTTCAACCCTCCAGCATGGTCAGGGACAAAAGTGCTACAGCTAATGACATAAATGATGTGCCACAACTTGCCCTCATATTTCAGCATGATATTTAATGCACTAATCTAGCTTCACTCTAATGAAGCCAAAAAGAAGGAAGGCAGCTTCACAGAATCATAGAATGTCAGCTTGGAAGGGACCTCAAGGATCATCTGGTCCAACCCCTCTAATATTATTGTTTGTGTGAAATGTCCCAGCACCCCACAGAGCTGAGACTTAAAGCTTCCCAAACTGGGGGGATCCACCACTTCCCCTGGGAGACCATCCCAATGCCTGACTGCCTTCAGCCTTGAGGCAATGCATCAGAGAGATGCAGTTAGACAAATCTGAGCAACTCCAGACCTTCATATTCTTGGGAAAAAGTTCACTCTAGGCAAACTTCTTCCTCATCACTCCTCTCCCCATCCCAGAAACAGACCTGTGGCATGATACATTGAAAGCAATGCCACGCTGGTTCACATCACTCATTGCCCTGCTCCTGCTCAGAAGACTGTCATTTCTGGGCCATAAAAATTTCTAATGAAGAGATAATGCTCTGGGTTTCTCCCCTTTTCAGCCAGTGAGGTCACTGAGAACTATGCTATTTATAACCAATATTTCATCTGCCACCCCTTTTGTTTGCTGACCTTGAAACTCTTTCCCATTCATTCACCAGGCAGGTGTGTCCTTTGCTACTTTGGCATTTACTTCCTGCTAATGGGGTAAAGGTGTGTTAAGCATTTTTCAAAAATCCATCCCCTTTCATACAGTCCTGGATAATAATTTTATTACAGGGCTCCCTCTTTCATCTGTGTTATCTGTTTTCCATGGACAGGGACCCTTCATCAAGCCAGATAATTTTATTTGCTGAGAGATGCTTTTGTGCAAAACCTGATGCCTAATTTATGACATAAGCTGGACTGACAACAAAATGACCTTCTCCCTCTATCTCGTTATTAAATTGTTTGTGATCTAATAAAACGCTGGTAATACACTCCATTTCAGCAGGGCTTTAATTTCCTACCTGACATTTAGATTAAAAAGAGTATGGATCCAGGGAAGAAATTTGTCACAGTCTGAAACAGACCTGAGCCCAAAAGCTGAGCTCTGCTACCCCCCCAGACACGTCCAAGGGAAGAGCAGTTTGCAACTCACAGCTCGGAGAAGGCAACAGCTGCTGGTGTGGAGTCAGCATCAGTCACCATCCCCAGTAAAACCAAATATTGGGCAATAATTCTGGAGTTGGGCTTCCTTTGACAATCAGAGGGTAGCGATGCACAGGTCCTCCCTCTTCTGTTGTTCTGTGGGGCAGAGGAGTCTGTGGGGTGAGCTCATTAGTGTTTATAAATATGTAAAGGGTGAGTGTCAGGAGGATGAATCCAGGCTCTTCTCAGTGATGTTTAATGATAGGAGAAGAGGCAATGGGTGCAATCTGGAGCATAGGAGATTCTGTGTAAACAGTAGGAAAAGCTTTTTCACTGGGAGGGTGACTGGAACACTGGAAAAGGGTGCCCAGAGGGGTTGTGGAATCTCCTCCTCTAGAGATATTCCAAACCCACCAGGATGCATTCCTGTGTGACCTCCTCTAGGTGATCCTGCCCTGGCAGAGGGGTTGGGGTCAATGATCTTTTGAGGTCCTTTCCAACCCCTAAAATTCTGTGATTCTGTGATAACATCATCACATTTTCCAACCTCTTTGTTTATGTCAATAATCACTGAGGCAGATATTCAAGCCTGTTCTCCAAGCCAGACTCCACCACCTCCCTTGCTCACTGCTCTCCAGACAAACATGGGACCAGGAAAATAATCAACCTATGATTTCAGATTATATACATTTTTATGCAGCAGGAAAATAGGACATGTCTCCATACTACAATGATTTTCTGTATGATATGAAGTCTTGAAATATTTCTGTAAAAGCAAAAAAAAAAAAAAAAATCAGCTCACTGTTCTTCCTAAAGTACTGAATAAGTTATTGTCCCTAGAAAATCCAGGTTTTCCTGCATGAGTAAAGTTACAGAATGAACACAGCTCCTCTTCAAGGATTGTATTGTCATAGAATGTTATTTGTAGTAAGCAGAGCTCTCCAGAAATAAACTGCATCCTGGATCTGTAACCTACACTGAATCAAAAGTTGTAAGACATCCTAACAGTCTAAGATTTTAAAAGAAAGACTGAAAATACAGCCTTTTGGTAAAGGATGAGGAAAACTGAGTGGGAAAAACTGAGAGGGAAGAAGGCTCAATAACATAAAACCATCACTATGTATCTGGGTAAACGGAAACTTCAGAAAACCTCAGAAAAATCTTGCATTTCTTTGACTTCTTCAGTCTTCACTCAGACACCTATTCTTTGTCACTGTGCTTTCTGACAGGAAAAAAAAATAAAAAATGTTTAGGAGTATGTAACAAAGGTACTACATAGGAGAAAATGAAAATGAAAGGGCTGCTGGGTAGTGTTTTAGAGAGTTTATAAACTCCAAACCACTGTAGGAAAACTCAATGGCCTCATTCAGCTGAGAGTTGAGATTCACCTCTGATTATAAATTTCTTCCACTGGGAGAAAACCAGGGAAAGAGAGGGAAAAACCTTTCTACACCTTAAGCTGATTTTTATAAAGCTTCAATCAGGGAGCTTCTCCCTTCTAATATTCTGGCCCCCTTTTTCATGTCTGGTTTGTGAGACTGCTGTGTCTGTGTATTCCAGTTTTGCTTTACATCAGTCCTGCTTTCACTCTCTTGCTGCCAGAATATGTAATTTGTCCAATTTTATCTACTTATCCACTAGGTTCTCTTGCAAGATTTTGTTCCCCTGCCTTACTTTGTGTGTGTGAATTCACTTCTTTCAGAACAAACAAAAAAACAAATTAAAAAAAACCTGAATGTAGCAGAGAGCAGCAGTATTGAGTTTTGTCTTGAAAGGAGAAAACACCACTCAGATCTAATTTACAAGTGTGAAGGCAGAATTACAACACTGAGAAAAATAGAGAGAAATCATATGTAATGGACACATTGGTTCATAGATGATAAAAGGTAAAAAGAGTCTCAGAAAGGCCTTGTGTCTGGTATACACAAAGGGAAGGAATCCTTTGGGTTATTAATTTCTTTCATGGCCACTCAGAGAGTCTGTAACAGAAGGACCTTGATGTATCAACACTATATATTTTCTCTTTTTGTAGGCAATCAAAAGGAGACACCATACACAAGCAGAGCATCATTAGACTTATGAGTTGTATCTACATTTGTAAATAAAATGGTCTTGAAGCCATTCTCAGGTGCCATGGTTACCTCCTGATCCCAAAGTCAGAGTTGCAATTGTGTCCAAAGATCAAAAAAATATTTGCCTTATTCAAAACTCCTCTCTGGTGGGAGCAGGTCTGGCCAATGCCAACATTTGAACCCTTCTCAGAAATTCTTGGAGGCTTTCCTAGTTAGCTGGATGGCCCTGGAATAATTTTGGGTTCACTGTGGGGTCACAGTGAGTTGAGGTCTTATCAGTTGCTCTTTTTGCTGTTTTATTACTTTAGTCCCCTGGTGATCTCTGGTCATGATATGAACCCTTGTGGTGTACAGCCAGAAAAAGTCTGCCTGATTTCTATGGGGATTCTGGAGTTGCTAAAAGAGTTATGGACAAAAAGCTCTCAGAAACTGTAGATTAAGGTGTCTCTCAATAGACATGAAGAGTTCACTTATCTTCATCAGTCTCCTGTAGGTACTTTTTTTCTTCTCTCACTTAAAAACTGAAATTTTAAAGCTGATATGTATAAAGCAACCATGTTACTTGCACAACAGTTTTCCTAATTTTTGTTTCATCTTCCAAAAAACACTGTTTTCCACTGTCTGGGAAACCTGAGGCATTGCCTGCAGGCAACCTTTAAGATACTATGGGACAAAACATGGAGATTTCCATCACACTTTGCACAAGTGTGAGCAGAGGATCGGTCAAATGAGAACAAGAGAGTGAAATCAACTGGATGGAACAGAAGATTGAAACTTTAGGCTGTAGGAGAGCACTGTTCCATTGCCCTTTTCTTTTGACTATGACAGAGAGGATGTGTGTGATGAGGGCTGGAGAAGAACTTTCCCAGACCAGCCCTGTCTGAGCTGAAATCAGAATGGAAACTCATGGGCAGCCCATGCAAGATCCTTTGAGTACCACTCCAAATCAGTAATTAGAGCTTCCTTAAGGGCCTTGCAGTTTTCTCCAGAAATTACCTTAGGGTCATCAAAAAGCAACTAAAATGTCTGTATCCTACTATTTTTATTTATTTTTTCAGTGAGGAAAAAGTCTGAAGTCTATAAAGAAGATGTGAGTGAGCAATAGAGATGGGAAGAAAAGATGGGATTAGCAGGATAATTCAGAGCTGAATGGGAGGACAGTGAGATACTTTTATTCAATTCATTCACACAGCCCCTGGGACTGAGGATCTTCACTGGACTCAACGTTGGGTAATTTGCAGGAACTCACATTTGGAGCAAGGTCAGGGTCATCATTACACTAAATGGGATGGATTTTGCATCCCAAAAGAGGTAAAAACATTCACCTTGTTGAAAAGTCAGATTTTAAAGCTCGTGTGAGGTCCTAAGACCCTTGCACCCTTAAGAATGTCTTGACCATTTAGTTCCCCATTCTAATTAGTTTATCAGGTAGTTTCATTTCTTCTGCACCATTGAAATGTCTGGATAATGCAATGCCCATTACTCAATTCCTATAACCAGAGGTGTATCATAGTGTCATGCCACAGCTTCTGGCAACATCAGAGAACTTCTGAAAGAATTTTTGGGTAGAGTAAGGAAGGTGAGGCGTTTTTTAGACTGTCACTTGACATCTGTTGGATGCAGAAATAGGAGATTAGTCTCCTGATTTATGCTCACAACCAAACTTCATGCCCCCATTCATGGCATCTGCAGTCATGCTATAGAAATGCATACATTTGCATGGTATGGGAGAGTCCTGACTGACAGGAATAGACTGATGAATGAAGGGATAATGCCTGTAGCTAGACTAGACAGGTGAGAAAAAAATATTGAGGAAAGAATCATTGATTAATTCAGTGAAGGCTACTTTATGCCTTTTGACAGTGCTGCTAATGAAATGAACCATGCAGGTGCTGATGTGCTGGCTCGGCATCTTTTTATCCAGAAAAGAGATAAGCATTTCTGGTGAGGACAACACTTACACCTCCTGCCTTATTCCTACTTCTCTCTTCCTGCAGGGAATGTGAGAAGCAAAGGAAGAAAAGACTTTAAAGTCTTTAAAGACTGATAACTCAGGCAAATTGCTTAGGAGGGCTGCACTCCCACACAGCAGGATGCCCCAGTAAACCCCACTCAGATCTTAGGTTCTAAGGATTCACCCTTACTATGAAGCTGCCCTGGTTTGGGCCAGGATAAAGGTGATTTTCTGTCTTGGACTTTTGCTTTCAGCTGAGTCTCTTGGAAGGAGCTGCACTTGCTGAAATGAACAGCAAGTTTCTCAGGCAGTGTCTGCTGCTGGGACTGATCCCACTCGATGTTTAGAGTTACAGCTGGAGAATGGGGTGCAGAACCAAGGCCACTGCTCAGCTCTGAGGAACATTTTGACCTCTGGAAGGAGAAAAGGAGGAAAGAGGTCCCACCTGCAGCCCTCCTTTGGGGAGGAACAGACAAAAGAAATGGCCAGAATTGACCAAACAGAGGATTCCTTCCCATACACCTCATCCTCAGGATAAATTGGAGGGATCACAAGAGCTTCCAG
This sequence comes from Heliangelus exortis, assembly GCF_036169615.1. NCBI lineage: Eukaryota > Metazoa > Chordata > Aves > Apodiformes > Trochilidae > Heliangelus > Heliangelus exortis. The sequence goes on along the minus strand of NC_092423.1, from coordinate 147,703,786 downwards.
CTTCCAGCTTCCTGCTCTTCCTGCCTTTCCTGCTTCCCTTCCTTCACCCGTTCCCTGTTTTTGCTTCAGCATCCTGGGAGGATTCCATCCCTTCCTCTGCCTGTGCTCCTGATCCATGCCAGCCTGAATCTGTGTGTTCCTGCCTCCAGCTCCCCACTGCTGCTGAGCCCAGGAGTCCAGCCTGGACTTTCCCAGGGCTGCCCTGCAGCCTCGGTGGGGATGGGAGACTTATTGGGGGAAAGGGGGGAGGAACCTGGGATCCATTTTCCTGGATATTTGTATATATTTAGTAATTTTTCCTATTTATCATTACTGTTTCATTGAAGTTGTGTAGTTTAATTTCCAACCCATCAGTCTCTCTCCCTTTTTCTCTCTCCTCTCTTTATCAGGGAGGAGAGAGAGAGATTAATAGAGAGCATCTGTCACTCAGTTTAATTGCTGGGCCAGTGTTAAACCATGACAGAAGCAAGGATTGGAAATATAAGCACAACTTTGTGCATTTTTACATCAATTGCACCTAAATGTACACTGTGCCATGCCATTTATCCAGTTCTTGTCAGCATTGAGTCAGTTGAGGGAGTTAACATGAGAAGGATGGAAAAGAATGATGAAGAATTTGTGTCAGGCTCATATAATGCCAACCTATTGTCTCACCTGCTTTGATAATGGAATAAAAAGCAGAGATTAAGGAAACCTAATATGTGGTACAATAGATGTCTGTAGTTTTATTGCCTGTAGGATATTGTACCCGTTCTTGCTGAAAGGGATCAAGCAGTGAGAAGGTTTCTCCCCTTTCCATGGTCAATTATTCCATGGAAGAATAATAAGTGTCCACACTCTCAGGACATTCACTGTGTGATTCATCTCACTTAAGTTTAGAAGCCTGCAATATAAAATCTACTGCTGAGCTTGTCACCCTTGACTTCTTCTACAGTAAATGGACAGAAATAGGTGTTTTAAGGGCTTCATTCCTCTGCCCTATGACCTGTGTTAGACCTTAGGAAGACGTGGCTCTCATCCTTAGCTCTAGGGATTTTATTAATTATCCCTCCACTGACTGTCAGGTAGGCTTAGGTTAATGGGAATGTCAATGTTTCATGATTTAAAAAACATTCTTTTCTAACTAAAGGTGTCCTTTCTTCCTCTCATCATATCACCGTGACCTCAAATCTATATCATACACCAAAGAATAATGAATTTTGAGGAACAGATGGAAAGGAGGGGTCACCTTCTTCAGGGCAAGAGCTACATCCTGAGGAGCATCTGACCACTTTTCACCTTATAAATCTGCAGTTTTTCAAAAGCCCCAAAGCAATTTTCTCAGTCTCCCCTGCTTGCTTCCTTAGGCATCTTGTTTATTATGTATGTTTTGGTTTCTGAAAATATTTTAACCTGTCAAGTTTAGCTTTTTACAGTGCATTAGAGAGGCTGCTCTATGGCTGATGGCATTTTGGGGTGCACAGAGTGACTTTTCTGGGATCCCTTGAGCAAAGGAGACGGAATGCAATCAACAGCATGGTCCCTTCTGATATGTAAGGTCTGAATCAGCTCCCTAAAACTTTAAATTTTACCCCAGCCAGAATTCTCCACATCAGGTATCCACTGTTCCATGAGTGGGGACAGCATTTTCTTGCTCAGTTGATAAACTCTCACAGGAAAACATCTCTACAGAATTCTTCAAACACTGCGCTACCAAATCGAGTCTGGATACCTCTAATGCCATATAATTTGGCTGCTTTTTGGAAGTCAATGAGGAAAACAGCACCACTTCCATAGGAAATTTCTTCTGATGTCAGAGTTCACAGGGAATTTATTCGTCAGTTTTATTCTTTTCAGCCATTAAAGCCTAAGTGGTTTTCACAGGGTGATGCCATCTTTGGCAGTTTGCTGCATTATAAAATATCATTTCTTTACACTCTAGTTCCTTAAACAATTTAAATTTATTTGTGTGTGTGCATGGGTGTGTGCATTTTTTTCCCAGTTGTGACTACAAAACACACAAAGCCTCTTCTCTCCTGACTTAATCAGCTCATCCCCAAACACTGTTTTCCTTCGTGGTGGGGTTTTTTCTTTTATAGTTTAGTTTGTAGGAAATTTATTAATGTATTAATTTTTTTAAATTTAAAATTAATATAATGCTGCTTAAAAGACCTGGGACTGATGGCCCCAAAGGGAGAATGCTGCTGTTTATCCACAGCAAAGGTAGACTGCCAGAAGCTGCAGCCCAGTCTAATCTGGAAGGAAAAACTGCAGAACAGGTCGAGATGCTCAAGTTTCAGACCTATTACCATTCAGCCATCCAGCCCACTGACAAGGTGATTCATTACCAAGACTCTTAAGTATTGCTAATTAATGGTAATGATTATGAATCATAGAATCATAGAATCATAGAACTGGCTGGGTTGGAAGGGACCTCAGAGATCATCAAGTCCAACCCTTGATCCACTCCCGCTGCAGTTCCCAGCCCATGGCACTGAGTGCCACATCCAGGCTCTTTTGAAATATCTCCAGGGATGGAGAATCCACCACTTCCCTGGGCAGCCCATTCCAGTGTCTGATCACCCTCTCCAGAAAGAAATTCTTTCTAATGTCCAACCTAAACCTCCCCTGGCACAACTTGAGACCTCTTGTGCCCTCTTGTCTTGCTGAGAGTTGCCTGGGAAAAGAGCCCAACCCCCCCCTGGCTCCAACCTCCTTTCAGGGAGTTGGAGAGAGTGATGAGGTCTCCCCTGAGCCTCCTCTTCTCCAGCCTGAACACCCCCAGCTCCCTCAGCCCCTCCTCGTAGGACTTGTGCTCGAGTCCCTTCACCAGCCCAGTTGCCTCCTTTGGAGAGGGCAAAGCCTAGTTTGCCCTCCTTTGATTTAGCTTCTAGTGACTGAGGAGATGAGGCTTCATTTTCCTTGGCCTCATTTCTTTCCCGCTCTTTTACACTTTGGAATATTTTTCATGTTTCTTGCAGTCACAGAAATGAAAGTTTGGGCAGTTGTTCAGTGGTCATGGATGTCTCTTGGTCATGGATGTCCTACCCTTCCCATAAGCAGCTGCTGAAGGTCCCTGTCAGAAATGGAGAGGGCTTTGCCCCTGGCAGGATGGGACCCTGACATAGGGCAAAATTAATTACCTTAGAGAATATAATTAGTTCATGGAGTAATGGTCTAGCTAGACAGCCCAATTTTGCCAAGAAAAGACAGGAATGGCTCTTTTGATAAAGTGTTTAGTAAACAGGCAAAAAACAGAGTCATTCTTCCTCCTGGCAGGTCACACACACAAGTCAGTGTTTAGCATCCATCTGTTCTGGCTTTCTTCATCTCTTACAGGGTTTTTTTCTGACCAGTGTTCTGTGGGATAGAGATGCATATATCACTCATGTGCTGCTGAAGAAATTATTTCTTTTCACTTTGTTTGATTGCTTTACTTGTCAACTCCCAATTCATGCAATGAGCAAGACAGTGAATAATTCTTTCCTGATCATACTCTTTTGATCACTCATAAGTTTATTTACCTCTGTCATATGCCCCATTAATCATGTGCTTTCCAGTCACCTCTTTTCGAGTAGGAAAAAACAAGTGTCCAGATATCATTTAGACTTTTCCTTAGGAAAAAAAAAGAGAAGCTATAACTGGGACAGAGTTTCTTCGACAGAACCATCTCCAGGCATCCTGAGTAGATGTAAGTGTTGCTTGGCAGGGTGCAAAATGAGAGTTGTGATGGTGTCACCTGTCATCCTGAACAGGAAGGAATAAAAATGTTGGATATGCATTCTTCCCAGGATGAAATTAGTCTATTACTCAATTAATCCTCTAAGTCCCAATGAGCCACACATAGAGCCCCATCCATCCTGGCTTTGAACACTTCCATGGATGGAGCAGCCACAGCTTCTCTGAGCAACCTGTGCTAGTGTTTCACTACCTTTACAAGAAAGAATTTCTCCCTAATATCTAATTTAAATCTATCCTCCTTCAGTTTGAAATTGTTCCTCCTCATCCTATCACTACGTAGAGCTGACAAGAGGTAAGGGGATTCCTTAGGCCATTACAAAATGGGTGATGTGAAGTGGTGCCAGAGTAAACCACTCCAAAATGGGCATTGCTGCATCAAAATTCTGGATGTGTAAAGTGTTCCCCTCACTGCTAGAAGCCACTGGGCAGAAACACAAAATGGCACCACCAGATTAATATTTCTCTGCGTTCAAATTCATATTTATGTGTCATGACATTTCAGACACTTCAATTTCTATTTTTTTAATGGGTGAAAATCATCTCTTCTTGGATGTTGAATTTAAACCTGAAATCTAGCTCTGCTTTTCTGTTACAAAGCTTGCTAACTAGGATCTTTATGCTTCCATTTCTAAATTAAAATGCAAGCACTCACAGATTTAACAGGCTGGATGTATTTAGGGAGCAGATGATGAGACTGAATAGCATTTTTACTCATAATAACAGCCTATGAGCTATATAAGCCAAGTAGCTCTCTTTGTTCTGTGGCAGTGATTCAGTAGAGAAGAATTTGGGTTCAAATCCTGATGAAGATTCAAATCTTGAGATCCGAAGTGCCTGAAAACAATTGCTGCTGCCTGAAAACTGGGAGGTCAGTTGGGATATTTCTGCAAACAGTGTCACAAATTTGAAAGAGTAGGAAATTAGTTTTCTCTCTTGTGAGATGAATGACTTCCCATGAGTTTTCCCTTTAGGCTGAAATGTCAATCCAAGTCTCTGAGATGTGAGAACACACACCCAAAGTCTATAAAGAGGGGGGGTGAAAAATCATATACACCATATCATAGTATATTAAAAACCTAGAAGGAAATATTTGCAATATCCTGTAGAGAATATCAGAATGTGAGATCAGGATGTGTTACCCAAGATGCAAAGCCACATGTAGCATTCTGACACAGAATCATCTTGCACATAATCCTCCTGGGTATCCCAGGGCTAAAGAACAAATGAAAGGCATGGAGAGATGGAGGCCATGCTTTTTTTTTTTTTTTTTTTTTTACTCTGAATTCCTGTTATCATGACTTCAAAACCACCTGCCACCCAAAAGAGAACATGGAGCAATACCACACACAGAGGGTTTGTTTGTTTACTTGCCTTTTAGCCATGATGGGTTTTGAACCAGGTTTTAAAAGAATTCAAAAGAGAGACTGAATTCTATCCTCATTAAGCAATCCCAGAGCAGACTTTGTGTTTCTATATCCCCATATCTCTCTGGCCCAGAGAGTGACCTGATCCCTCCAATTCAGTGTAGTGATGGACATCTGCTCAGTGATTTATTTGCAAAATTCATGATATGGATTACAACATGGAAGTGCTTATGAATAGATAAAAGATTAAGGTTGAAAGGGGCTTTCTCAGTGAAGCTCTGGCTTGGCCAACAACTCCACCACATACTCCAATGGGTTGTTTTGTTGCTGAATTGTAGAAGAGGTTCTTATCAGTTGTGTATTCCTTAAACTGGCCAGAAAAGAGAGCTGCCAAGGGCTTTGCTTTGTCAGTGTCTCCCATACATCCATAAACACATTTCCTTACCACCTTCACCCATTGACAAGGCTGCAAACCCTCAGTCTGTGCTTTGGCTGGCCAGTGCCTTAGTGTAACACAATGTTCCCTTTCCAGCACTCTGGGTCAAGTGGATGTGACTGGTTTCAGCACCCTAAAACTCAATCCAGCAGCAAATTCCCTGAGTTTTGTTCCTTTTTTTTGGTCCTCTGTGGGCTCCTGAGGCTCTCCAGCAGCTCCGAGGATAGAAAGCAAAAAGCTGCAGGGTTCAGCTCCCCATAATTTGACCTTGAGCCAGCTCTTTTTGTCTTTTTTTGTCTGAAGGAAAATAAGCCTGGAGAGATCCATTGCTTTGGTTGCTGTCCATGCAGATGTCATTGGGACATTGTGTTGCTGTGTTGGCTGTTAAAGGCTTGCTGAAGGTGGCTCTTTGCCATAGGAGACAGTTAAGCAACAACCTTGGGGCTTTTGTGTCAAACAGGGGATGGTGCAATGGCCTGTTGTGAACACAGAAAGAAAAAGGTCTCATGGTCCTAAAAAAAGCAGGTGGCATTTCCACTGAGATTTACAGAGGAATTCTCTCAGTCATCATCCCTGGAAGTGGCCAAGGCCAGGTTGGATTGGCCGTGAAGCAACCTGTCCCTGCCTATGCAAGGGGGTGAAACTAAATGATCTTTAAGGTCCCTTCCAACCCAAACCATTCCATGATTTTCTCAGAAAATTTTCTAGCAGAAATTTTCTGATTTTCTAGCAGAAGCTATAACTTTTTTCTCCTAGCCCAATACAGGCTGCTTTCTGAAATGTGATGTTTCCCAACCTCCTGGTATAGTTTTCATCTCAGGAATCAGAAATTCCTCTTGTTCCTTAGCTTGCAAATAGGCAAATAGCCCACTCAGTGAAACACTCTGCAGATGTGGGGACAATTTAGCCAACAGATCCTCACAGTAATTATTCCCCCTCATCACAGAAACAAAGACACAATTAAGGGATGGGAAACATCTGAATTATTTGGTGATGATGAAAGGAAGAAAATTAGACTCATGTTGTCCAACTTTGAATATGGGAAAATGATGTCACCCTCCTTTCCCTAGGCCACAAAACTTGGCTGTTGTCATTAGTCTTTTAATTCTTTCTATTGTTCCTTCCAGAAGCTGTGAATTGTCTATTTTCATCAGAGACTGCAATTAACCACAGCAGGGCCATCATTCAGCTTTCTTGATCTGCTAGAGAATGGCAGGGAAGTTTAGGAAAATTTTCTCTGGAGTTACCAGTTGGGGAGGAAGGAGAGGGGGGGCTCCTCCAGATAGAAAAGCCAAAAAAGCCAACAAAAACCCCAAAACAACAGCAATAAAAAATGCAAACAAAACACAACAAAACGAAGGCGTAAGAAAGAGCTCTAGATCTGTAAATGAATGAATAAGTGATAATCCTGGGTCCAAAATTTGTGTATGATCCATTAAGATTTATTGAAGGCGGGAGAACTCAAACCCAAATAAAATCCCAGCTCTTTTTCTTGGGAATACAAGGCTGGCAGCTGTTTCTACCTTTCCACAAAGACAGCTAATTCCAGAAATACAATGATGCTGTTTGCTAGGGGACTACTGGGGGGAGAGGATTTCCATAGCACTTTCTAAAGACCAGGACCAAAGTAGAGACACAGTGGCTAAAGAGAGAAAAAGTTTAATCTCAAATCTATACTACACTGGGTAGGAAGATATGAATACACATGGGGGAAGTAGTTACAACAGTTAGTTTAACCTTGGTTAATTCTGTAGTCAAGGGAAACAGTTTCTTACAAGGCTGGTTCCAAGCAGAAGGCAAGCTGCTGTGTTCTGACTTTCTGTAAAATTGTATGTTTCCTTACAAGTACTAAAAATTTAAAATGAGTAACTTAACACCCTATTGAAAGCAGGATCAGCTCTGGGGTCAGACCCAGCTGCCCACAGCTTTAGCCAATCCAGTCTCTGACAATGAAGGAACACTACAACTTCTCTGCTCAACTTGCTCATGGCACTTGGGTCCTAAATGATTTCCAAGCTGTTAAAAATCTTATCCAGTGGGAGCTGCTTGTGGTTTGCTTTATTTTTTGGATTGGAAGCCTCAGGGAATATAGCAGACATGCCTCAGGAGATGTATTTATCATTCACCTGGGACCAGTAAACCAACAAGGACAGAAGGATTCCTGCAGAGTGCAGAAGGGAGTTTCTCCCAAGTGCTTCTCAGTTGCAGAGTACACTATGAGTAAAGTTCACCTCCCCTTAAATTTCAGTGTCTGACATGGTAAGCAGTAAGTGTCATGGTGCTGGGAATTTTTCATTTCCAGGGTAGGAAATCCTCCCCATTTTATGTGAGATTCTATGATATAACACCACTGGTTCTACAGATCAGACAGATTCCAGCATCTGGAAGACTTTTACATTGAAAGGGACACATCCCTGTTCTTTGCCTGTGGTCCTGGTACCAGCTTTCCATCTCACTGTCACAAATCAGAGACTAAACAACTCTTTTATTACTGAGGCACAGTAAAATTGTGCTGGGGACCTTCTCACTTTGGGTTCCCAGCTGCAGGTATTGTTACAATAGGGCAACTTGAATTCAACACCCCAAAAAATTGAAATATTTGGGTTTAATTTTGTGCATTAGCTATCTTTCAAATTAATATGATCCCCAAAATAGTAACATTTTGGAAATTAGCCCCTAAGTATTTTCAAAACTCTCAAACACAGCTGGGCTGATTCCAACGGGATGAGGTTCAACAAGGCCAAGTGCCGGGTCCTGCACTTTGGCCACAACAACCCCATGGGGAGCTCCAGGCTGGGCACAGAGTGGCTGAGAGCAGCCAGGCAGAAAGGGACCTGGGAGTCTGGATTGACAGGAAGCTGAACAGGAGCCAGCAGTGTGCCCAGGTGGCCAAGAAGGCCAATGGCATCCTGGCCTGGCTCAGGAACAGCGTGGCCAGCAGGTCCAGGGAAGGGATTCTGCCCCTGTGCTCAGCCCTGGGGAGGCCACAGCTTGAGTCCTGTGTCCAGTTCTGGGCCCCTCAGCTCAGGAAGGATATCGAGGTCCTGGAGCAGGTCCAAAGGAGACAGCCAGGCTGGTGAAGGGACTCGAGCACAGGCGCTATGAAGAGAGACTGAGAGAGCTGGGGCTGTTCAGCCTGAAGAAGAGGAGGCTCAGGGGAGACCTCATCGCTCTCTACAACTCCCTGAAAGGAGGTTGGAGCCAGGTGGGAGTTGGTCTCTTTTCCCAGATGACTTCCAACAAGACAAGAGGACACAGTCTTAAGTTGTGCCAGGGGAGATTTAGGTTGGATATTAGAAAGAATTTCTTTACGGAGAGGGTGATCAGACATTGGAATGGGCTGCCCAGGGAAGGGGTGGATTCTCCGTCCCTGGAGATATTTAAAAAGAGCCTGGATGTGGCACTCAGTGCCATGGTCTAGCAACCGCACCGGTGGGTCAGGGATTGGACTTGATGATCTCTGAGGTCCCTTCCAACCCAGCTAATTCTATGATTCTATGAAAAGACATAGTAATGACCACAAGAGCTCTAGATGGTAGTTTTAGTTTTAACTTTAGAACAGCGTCGAGTTAGGTTTAAGGATAAACTTGCTGTTTCTTTGGCAGGAAAACAGAAACAGCATATTGTCTGTCTTCTTTCTAAACTATTACAGTGTTCTGGGCACAAAATACAGTAAGATAAATCTGAGGGTTAATGTGATGACAGAATTAATGACTACTTCAAAATGTGATTCCAGGCTTGTGCTTTTATTTTCGTAGTATATGTGAGATTTCATTATATATCTATGCCTACTAAATGCCTGGAAGAAAAAGTTTGGTGACCTCAAAAGCAGCCTGGAAATTTTTGCCAGCATTGGAGCAAGGATTTTATGACTAATGGCTGAAGAAAAAAAGATGTGAAGGTGAAACAGAGACAGAAGTGGTGGAAAGACCATCAGGTGAAGTGTGGTGCCATGATGAGTTAGTGAAACAGCAAAGTTATAAAAAGGCTGAATCTCTAAGCTTCTTAGAGGTAATGAGGAAAACTGAATTCTTGATAGGGTGCAGAAGGATCCCATATAGGGGTCCTGCATAACCCCATTAGAGGGGTTGAGAAATCAGAGCAATGAGCCATAAAGATACTGTAGGCAGAAGGTCTAAGAAAAGCTGAGAGGACAAAATATCAGAAAGTTAGGTCAAAGAGAAGACTGTAAGTTAATGTGGTCATAAAACTGAATTTTCATACCATAAGGAACTCCAGGACCTTGCCATCTGTCCTGGCTGGCATTGAAATGTGGAGGCAAAGCACTGACAATATTGAGAAAATAGTAAGGGCAATAGGAGAGAGACTTGGGAATATGAAAACATATGATGACACAATGGCAAGTAAGTTTTCCTTTCATCTGGACAAGAAAGAAGTGAATTATTTTAATATTGTTACAATACACTAATGTACAGTGGTCTCATTAAAGTACATAAATGCAGCATTACAATTATATCAAATGTAATACAGAAATCATAAATAATTTATAACTCAGATTAATTCATTCAGCTTTACAAAATAAAATTAAATAGTTAAATGATCCACTTAATTGCTTTTCTACCAAAATTTTAGTTTCCCACAAAAAGTTCAAAAATGTTTATTTTCTAAATAACAGGGGGATTAATAGAGATCCATTCTTAAGAATTTTCTAGTTAAAAAAAAAAAAAAGAAAAGCGATTTATAGACATAAAAATAACTGATCATAAAAGTATAACAAAGGGAATAATCACTAGGTTTTCCAGGTTTTTTCCTGAGAAAACTAATCTGAACCAAATGAATACATTTTTTGGCTTGGATAATTATAGTGTCAGTTTTGTGAGTAGTAGAAGGGATTCTCAGAACCTCAGTGGGGAAAAAAATAAACAAAACAAACATCTAAAAACCAGAGGTTGATGATGTTAATGTCCTTGATGTCAACTAAAAGGGAAATGTCAAAGATGGGCTAAGCTAAGGATGGACTGAACTGTTGGATAGTTTAGTGCTGAGACAGGTTCAGAATAGTGGGGAAAACATCTTGGGTCATCAGTCAAATTAAAAAACCAAAAAGGGATCCACCAACTGGGTGTGGGGATGCCCAGGGATAGAGGAGCAATTGTGCCATGTTGGTTATTTTGTGTGTCCATGCATGTCAGGTGTGTCATGAATTGTGTGAACCTACCTCCTTGGGGACTTGGAAGAACTAAAGGCAGCCCAGAAAATTTTTAAGAGAACCATGAGAAGAATTACAGAATGACAAGAGCTGAAAGGTGTCAGGGTCTCAGGGAAGAGATAGGGAACACAACCTGTGCAACAAATGCATCAAACGGTCTTTGCACAAAAATGTAGCCTTCATTCTTTGTACATTCCTCTTTTTTGTTGTTGTTGTGGTAATGAAAATGATCTTCCAGGAAGTCATTACATTGATTCTCTGTCACATTAACTCATGCTGAAAACTGAGGTCCTGCCAAGTGAAACAATAGAGATGAAAGATTTGATTTTTGCATTCAGTATCTGGTGTAAGCTATTTCAGCTTGGGTGTCTTTCCTAACAATGAAACTTCTCTCTAGGTGTTACCATTATTAATTCTCCCTCATTAATCAGATTCAATTGTTCTCCACCAAGCTTGTTCCAACAGTTGTTGTTATTATCTAGAGCATGGGACACACAAAATAACCAACATGGCACAAGCAAAGGTGTGGTTCCTAAGCAGCATCCAGGGAGGACTCTGGAGTGAGGGAAGATCATACAATCATAAAATCATCTAATGATTTGGGTTGGAAGGGACCTTAGAGACCATCCAGTCCCACCCCCCCTGCATGGGCAGGGACACCTCCCACCAGACATTCAAACTCTTGCCCAGTACAAAGTGGGGTCATTGGGGGAAGCTGACAGAGGGTTTGTGATGGTGCACATCTATATAGGATGTCTACAGATTAAATCCCTGTGGCAGAGAAGCAATTATTGCAAACAGAAACCTGAAAAATGACCTTTTTCCTGGATTAAAAAGGCAATGTCAGTCAGAAGAGGAGGCTCAGGGGAGACCTCATCACTCTCTACACCTCCCTGAAAGGAGGTTGGAGCCAGGGGGGGTCGGGCTCTTCTCCCAAGTAGCTCCCAGTAAGATAAGAGGGCATGGACTTAAGCTCTGGCCAGGGGAGGTTTAGGTTGGATATTAGGAAGAAATTCTTTCCAGAGAGGGTGCTCTTTCCAGAGGATGATCAGGCATTGGAATGGGCTGCCCAGGGAGGTGGTGGATACTCTATCCCTGGAGTTTTTTAAGAAGAGACTGGATGTGGCACTCAGTGCCATGGGCTGGGAACCACGGTGGTAGTGGATCAAGGGCTGGACTTGATGATCTCAGAGGTTCTTTCCAACCTGGCTGGTTCTGTGATTCTGTGATTATTTTTCTCCTTTGATGCATATCAGTAACATCCTCTCTAAAAAGGTCTCCTTTCTGGTTCCATTTCTTTTTCTGGATATAAATTTTCAAGTAGCCTCTGTGCACCTGGAGCCAAATCCCTGCCTTTGAGCAGCCTGCCCTGTTTTCTGTAGCTGTGTCTCTCCCACTTTCTCTCTGGTGGTTGCACATTACCTGAGGCTGTGCTGGTTGAACTCTCCAGCAAGAGTTTTCTGTCTGTTTTTTGATACCAAGGGAACAGGCAATTTAGCAGCACAGCTGTTTGAAAATGCTGTGCTGGGAGATTTTCAGCTTTAGCAGCTCATTGCAGGGTTTGTTTGGTTTTGTTTTGTAATTACTTCTCATTTTGAAATGTGTGCTGCTCATTATAATACATGATACGTAAGGATATAATTTATCACATTACAAAGTTGAAACTGAAAAAAAAAATGCCGTTCATTTTCAAAACTTTTTTTTTCTTCCCTTTTAGATCTGCATACATTCATTGTAAACATTCATTTCAGTCTGGAACTGAGATTTGCTTCAAAACAGATCAGCATTTATCATAAAAAAGATATTCTGAATTTCTCTCAGCCCTGATAAGTATATTGAGAAAGCAGTGATGGCTCTTCAGTTTAAAGGGGATGTTTTAATCAAGGGATCAAACTCATTTCTCAAACATCATCCTGAGCTGTACTGAAATGCTGTTCTAAGAGAAAAGATATATTTAAGTGACATTCACATTCTGTTGGCACTGAATATCCTGTAGTGGACCAACAACCACTGATTTTCTGTAGAGAAGCTGCAACAGGTGAGAATTTGTGCATCCACCTGGTGCTTCACCTATAAAAAGATATAGAATCATAGAATCACAGAATCATAGAATTAGCTGGGTTGGAAGGGACCTCAGAGATCATCAAGTCCAACCCTTGACCCACCGGTGCGGTTGCTAGACCATGGCACTGAGTGCCACATCCAGTCTCTTTTTAAATGTCTCCAGGGATGGAGAATCCACCACCTCACCGGGCAGTCCATTCCAATGTCTGATCACCCTCTCCGTAAAAAAATTCTTTCTGATATCCAGCCTAAATCTCCCCTGGCACAACTTAAGACTGTGTCCTCTTGTCTTGTTGAAAGTCGTCTGGGAAAAGAGCCCAACCCCCACCTGGCTCCAACCTCCTTTCAGGTAGTTGTAGAGAGCGATGAGGTCTCCCCTGAGCCTCTTCTTCTTCAGGCTGAACAGCCCCAGCTCTCTCAGCCTCTCTTCATAGAGCCTGTGCTCAAGTCCCTTCACCAGCCTGGTTGCCCTCCTTTGGACCTGTTCCAGGACCTCGATATCCTTCCTGAACTGAGGGGCCCAGAACTGGACACAGGACTCGAGGTGTGGCCTCACCAGGGCTGAGTACAGGGGCTTGACCAAGCTTGACTGATTCTCATGAAGCTTTAAGAAACTTGGCTTAGAGGAAATTGTCCCATGGCAGGAGGCTTGGAACTATGTTATCTTTAAGGTTCCTTCCAACAAAGATGATTTGATGATTTATGCTTGGGTCTCTCCTCTTAGGTCAGCATCCTGTGTCCATCTAATTGCAGTGCCTACTTTCATTAATTCTTCACTACCACCCACTCCCCTCACTGTAGATCAGTGTTTTTGCCTGGATTTAAGTATAACAAAGGGACTTTCCCTTGAGCAATAGCTTTCCCTGTGGGGGCCACAGGCATTGACAAATAAGCTCTGCCAGATCTGTCTGCAGTGGCTTGGCACCCCTTTGCTCTGCCATTCTGCACCCTCAGCAGGATTTACAAGGAGGAACACAGGTTTGTAGCACATCCCTTCTGCCCAAAGCCCTTCCTCTATGCTGCAGCCACAAACAGCAAAGCAAAAATGCCAGTTTTCACAGCATCCATCCTCCTGACTGCCACCGAGGTGATAGATTTGATCACAGGTTGATGATTGACAGAGGTGACTTTTTAAACCAAGGTTAGCAAAGGCTCCTTTGTCACTTCTCTCCAGCCAGAAGCAGGGAACACTTGGGCAGGCAGCTGCCCTGACTGCTCATGTTCTCCCTGTCTCTCCCACTCACAAAAACATTGGTGTGGGCACAATCCAATCCACTGAAGCAGTCCCTAAGCAGGTGTACGTGCAACAGCTCCTAAACTGTGTTTTTACTTTGCAATCGCAAGAGTCGGCACTGAGCAAATTGCACATTGATCAAAATTATTGCACAATTAAGGCATGATAACGAGCATCCAATACTGCAGGTAATGTAATTACAGTGTAATATCACTTACAGCCATGCTGCCGGGTGATTAGGCAGGGTGCTGGAACATAATGGTATCTCTCTTTCTTCTGCTCATTCAATATTTTCCAAAACTGCAGCTAAGTAAACCCAGGGAGTAACAAAAGAGACAACTGGAAATAGAAATGTCACTTGCAGGCCCATCAGTTCTGCACAGAAGTGATTTTCTAAGGGATAGATGGCAAGACCCAGGCATGACATGGGTTCACATCCAGCCTTAGCTGGGAAGAAGCTGACAGGACCTGTCTGATGATGTGTGATTGACGAATGGTTTCAAACTTAAAGATGGTGGGCTTAGAATAGGCATTAGGAAAAAAATTCTTTCCTGCAAGCATGGTGAGACACTGGCAGAGTTTTCCCTTAGAATTTTTGGCTACCCCAACTCTGGAAGTATTGCTTGGAGCAACCTGGACTAGTGGGAGGTGTCCCTGGCCATGGCAGGGGGTTGGAACTCAATGATCTTTAAGGTCTTTTCCAAGCCAAACCATTCTATGATTGAATGTTTTTCATTAGCACAGTTCCTCATACAACCAAGGCCACATATTGTGTGACAAAATAGTTCCCTGTGTCAGCAATGTCTGCCAGGGCCAAAATATTAATTTTCTGAGGGTCTGAATCCACTTGCAGTCAGTGAGAGGGACATGTTATAGTAAGTCAGAGAGAATCAGGTGTTCACATATTCCAGTCTGACCTTAGGGACAGATTTCTTTTACATGTTGATTCCAGGAGGGACACCCTGATGGATCAAGAACTAAAAATTTATCTTTATGGAACTAAAACATGTACAAGAGCACCACTGACTACTGTAGAAACCTGGGAGTTGAATTCAACTGGTTTGAGGCAGATGTTCTGTAACATGGGTCAAGTATGCAGTTCTTACAGGGAGAAAGAGCTGTGAAAAAAAGAAATATATTCCCAATGATAGAACAATTTATGAGCTTAAGTGACCATATATTCATTATCACCCACCAAAGAAAATCAAAATTTTATTATTTTAAAATCTGAGAGACTAAAATGGCAAAATCTTGGAGTTCTTAGTAGCCTTCTGTGCCCCAAGTTTTTTTGAAATGTTGTATTTGAAGAAAGAATGGAGGAAGGGATGGAGTTTGCTTCCAACCAGATAAATTCAAAAGTGCTAGAACATGAAGAAGAAGCAACTGAAGATACCAATCAGAATTCATCACGTTGGTGGAGCATAGGAAACAATTTTATTCCTTCTCATGGCTGTGATCCCTTGGCTGCAGATAGGGCTTTTAGAATAGTGACAATCAGCCTTGCTTAAAAGCATAAACAGTGCTGAGAGTTCTCAGGTTTGTGTGCACAGCATAATGAAGGTGGATTGGTTCTGCTAGTCATGCTTGAGCAAAAAGTTAGGCACACACAGAGGAAACTCTGCACCTTCAAAGCTGTCTGTGATTCATCTGTAAATGAAAAGTGTGACTTCATTCCATATGTAGCATGCCAAATGGAGAGGATCCAAATAAAAACTGTGCTTGCCTTGCACTCCCAGTGTTGCAAATGCCAAAAAAAAGTGGTGGACCATCTTTCAAAACATCTATCTAACTACCTTCAGCAACATCATTTCATGGAGCAGTAACAATCCAATGAAGGGTGACTCCAGATCCAAGCACCATTTAAGATGTTGACTTATTTCTTTGAAATTACATTTCCATCTGCTCAAGGGGGAATCTCAGAGTTAAGATGTGTAAATAACCAGATTTATAAAGGGACTCTGTTACTAAGCTGAATCTGTCTAAAAACCTAGTTCTGAAATTTTAAATTGTCTCACTATTCTTTAGCTGTGTTTAGTCCACTGAGTGTAGACAACTCAAAATCTAAAAAATCACTAGGAACATAATTAATGTGTCTAAACAAATGCTTTCAGAGTGACTTGAGATGCCCCAGGTTGTGCTGTCCAACCTCCAGCTGAGCCTCCAGAATGTCCTGGGCCTCCCAAAAGTCTGGTCCTATTTGCCAGGTGAAAGAGGAATAGCTCACATACCTTAGGTCTCTGAATTTGCTCCAGACCACAAGCTTTTGGCTACTGATGCCAAACCCTTGATGTCTGCCTAAGTTGTCCTGAAATCTCCAAACTCCATCACTGTATTTGATAAGATAGATTTGGTCATCTCAAGAGGGTGAGATGTGAGATTGGTGCTATATGAGATGGTCTTAAGGTTTCTTCTGTGGATGTCTGGAGTATGAAGAACATCCCCAGGGTCCATCCCAGAGGTCTTGAGATTTCTGTCCTAGTAGAGCCAGGCTGAATAGCTAAAGAAGTATATATATATGTATATATATATATACTATATACACACAAGGCAGTTTCCCAGGTTTCTACAGTAGTCAGTAGTGATCTTGTAAATATTTTAGTTCCATAAAGATATATTTTAAGTGCTGTTTTTGATCCATCAGGGGATGACTCCTGGAATCATTTATTAGTACATACCAGATCCTGTGTCACATCTGCCAGGTTTCCATGGAAAGTCTTAGAATAAAGTATTCAGATGGCACCATATATTTATGGTGATTAATACAGTCATACACTTAAGGCAGAATTCTCCTGGTAAAATGCTGGAGTTTCTTTTAGGGTGAGTTGAATAGCCTTAAAATCCACTAATTTTGGTAACTGTTTCCCCATCAACTATAAAGGCAACCCATGGTGACTTGTTCACCTATAGCCAACTACCTTAACTGTGCTTAACACTCACATTTCATTAGATGAATCATACCATAAATAATAGGCTTTTTTGTAGAAAATTATTTTTTTTTTCTATTTTGTTTTGATAATTGCCTTGGTTTAGGCAAATACAGAGTTTTGTGTATAACTGGGATCCTTGGCTCTAACAGCCACAGAGCACACAGAAAGTAAATTGCTTCCTTTGAAGAAGAGTACAGATCTTTTTTTGACAACTCTTTTCTCACCTCATTATTTTTCCATCACAATAACTAAAGCTGTCAGATTTTTGATGGAAAGCTGCAAGAGAAGCATGTTGCAAGCAGCTGGTCTGCACAGGGCTGGTGATACCCCCTCCGTCCCCTTCCCACTCTCCAACGTAGAATCCACACAAAACAGGAAAAAAAAAATACAAAGCAGGAAAGACACTTTCTTCTACCTGTGCAGGTTTGACAAAGAGCCAGAATTTCACTGACAAGTTCATAAATGTGAAACTAGGTAATAAACTAATAATAACACTAATGGTGAGTGGGCTTCCTGGGCTGGGATTTAAGGAGTCATGTCATGGGTCAGGGATGGGTTACCCTTTTCCCCTCACTTGCCACCTGGTAGGGGTTTGGTGGCTGTGCTTTGAGATCCAAAGGTGGAAAGCTGGGAGTTGTGGCTGAGGCTGGATCAAGAGAAAAGTAGAATCACAGACTTGTTTTGGTTGGAAAAGACCTTCAAAATCATTAAGTCCAACCATTAACCGAGCACTGCCAAGGCTACCTGTGAACTATTTCCCTAAGCACCACATCTACACTTTAAAATATCTCCAGGAATGGTGACTCTACCACCTCCCTGGGCAACCTTTTGGGTGAAGGAGTAGGAGGTAAATAAATAAAATTAAAAATAAATAAATAAAAATAAATATATAAATTAAAAAAAAAAAAAAATAAAAAACTCATTTCTGCTCACACAAAGGAGACCAGAAGTATAATTGCTTCCAATACGGAGACATTCACAGTACCCTCATCCAGATACTTCCAGGCCCCTCACAGGAGCTATCACCCCATTTTAAATTCCCTCCACACACACACACAGAGAAACAAATAGGGGGGCAGCCCTGATACCCAGAGACAGAAACCCCTGCCCCACCACCCACCCCACCTCCCTTCCCACCCTCCTGGGCTGTCACAGGAGACTTCTGGTCCCATGGTCCACAGGGACACCCACCTGATGGGTCAATAGGAGAGGCTCTCCAGGACACCTTAGTGACTCAGGGGAGTCCCTGCTTAATGGTATGGTAGAGATTATGGGATGCAAAGGAAGAGCATTTTGGGGTTGCATAGAACTTGTAGCATGTTTAGGTGATAAACACCCTAAGGCAGGAAAAAGTGGCTTTGGGAAGAATAAGTTTGAGAAAGCAGAGGTGTAAGGAGATAGAAGGGGTCCAACAGTTTGCTCAGCAGGCCCTATTCTGCACCTGATCAACTCAGCCTGGCCTATCCTCTCATTAATTACCATTTCTTACTGGTTTTCTGGATGAAGGATGCTCTGGTCTGTGTGATGTGTGTGTGCCTTTCGGTGCAGCAACTGAAGAAGGAGTCCTCGTGGCCTCCATGCCAACACCTGGAATGAGCAGAAGTGTTCATGGGAGGGTAGGAGCACTTGCAACTCATCTCCCATGATGTTTGGGATTTACTGGAATGTGCATGGTGTGCCTGTGAGGGACAGAGCTGCAGAGACCAGAATCCCTGGGCAGCTGCGGGATAGGGTGTGTCTGAACCCAGCTGCAAGAAGTACCCATATTGTACGTGTGTATTTTTATTTTATCACCAACAGACCTTCAACCTTATCAGGCAGAGGGGAAAAGGATAAGAGATTTGCCTGTTTCCCAGCCACATCTTTCCCAGCACTGTACACCAGTGGATCCACAATTGCATGGGTCACACCAACCTTACCTTGATCATGAATTAGCAGGAAAGGAGACAGCTGGTCTCATGACCATGACCCCTCAACCAAAATGTCACCCATAACCTCTCCAGAGTAGAATATGTTCCCTGGCAGCAGTGGCTTTCACCTGTTTTCTACAAAAGCTCTTTTTGCCTCCTTCCCTATGAATCTTGCCACTTCTGAAATGTTTAGAGAGCTGGATTTATTGCATTAACTTTGGTGTTCATATAGAGAAGCAGTTACTGCTGGGGAACCAAAAGCTTGTAGACCAACTTGTCCCTTTGAAGAGGGAAAAAAAAATAAATCAAGATTTGGTGTTTATAGAGGAAAACTATGTAGCTCTATGGCTGCTCTTGCCATATAAATTGGGTCACCTTTCACACCACTCACTCTTAAGATAAATGAACATTTCTTGCCAAGCCTTTTCAACCCCATCCCTTTCTCCATAACCAAATAATAAACTCCCCCCTGAAATATGTCCAGAGGAATTGCAACATTTACCAAAAAAAGCCACTGCTGACAGTAATTTATATATCTGTAGGCTACCAATAAATCTTGGAGTTAAAGGAAGCCCCCAGCAAGGAGAACCCCCTGAGCTCTGGGAAGCAAATGGTTAGGGAACCAGTTGGTGTTATCAACATGTTAAGCTATCAAGACATCAGACCTTGTTGGTTTTAGCATTCCTCTGATGTCATTATCAGGACAGACATGACAAATAATATTTTATGTCCATGAATGATAACCAGCACACTGCACAGCAGCTGTCCTTATTGATTTGATTAACGGCTTTGATCTGGGAAATTGCCAATTAATGCTGTGTAAATTAGTCTCTGTGGGTTTGGATAGAGCAGCAGGAAAATAATTCTTTAGTAAAGCTCATGATTGGGCACAAACCCGATTCGTTTAATCATGCTAAATCTGAAGAGAAAATATTCAATTTGGAGGTCTCCTGCAGGTCTGTCCTTAGTTCCTCATTAGTCATTAATGACTCTACGTCTGCCCCACTGCCTGAAATTATGAATGTGTTTTACAGATGTTTACTTTAAAAGAAGAAAAAAAAAAAAAAAAAAGAAGGGAAAAAAAAGGGAAAAAAAAAAAGGAAAAAAAAAAGAGGAGAAGGAAGTCTTCTCTAAACACAGAATCTGTGACAGCTGGATTTGTTTTAAAGCACAAGGACAAACAAGAGAATTTTTACCAAGAAACTCACTAACATGGCAAGGAGGGCTTCGAATAAGGTTTTCTGGGGTATGGAGAGCAATCCTTGGGGTAAGGAGAAGGGAGCAAAGCACAGGGCAGGCAAGGATGAGCTCTGACTCCCTGCCAAAGTGCATCTCAAGTGCCTATATCTGAATGCACCCAGAATGAGAAGTTAAGGGAGGTTCAGATTGGATATTAGGAGAAATTTCTTCACTGAAATAATGGTAAAGCACTGGAATAGGTTGCCCAGGGAGGTGGTGGAGTTGCCATCCTTGGAGGTATTAAAAAATGGGCTGATGTGGCTCTTTGGAAGATGATTTAGTGTTTAAAGTGGTGTAGAACTGATGGTTGGACTTAATGATCTTGAAGGTCCTTTCCAACCATGATGATTCTATGATTCTAGGAGACATTTTGGAAATCAGAAAAAGTTCTTCACCCCAAGAGTGGTTAAACTCACATACAGGGGCTAAAGAGCCTGTGACATCTCAAATATTTTCAAATTTCATTGCACCAGGCATTGAGGAAGGAAGTTTAGCTTAGAAATCAGTCCTGTTTTCAGCAGAAGACTGAACTCCAGGTCTCCTTTCCAACCTAAATGATTCTCTGATTCCCTCACTGGCCTTCAGAGTAACTCAGATAACAAACACTCCTAAGAATTCTTACCCCTCACAGCAGTGTCACCACTTGTCTGAAAGTTCCCACAATATATTTTTCTCCATGGAATCCTATGACTTGTAGCCATGAGTAAAACACAGGCATCCCAGGAGTTGGAGATATCCAAGTAAAAAGTTTTACTGGAGTTCTTAGTCTCACTTGAGCAAAGCACCTGAAGTCCCCTTTGGGATGGACATCAATCTACACAAATGGAGCCTCCTCATTTTCTATGTTGATAATGAAGGTGTTAAAAACAACACCTAAAGAAGACTGTGGATGTTTTTATGGGAAAAAAATTCACTGTTGTAATTCCATGCCTTCGAGGGTTTACAACCTACAGTACTGCATAGTAAGTTGAATCATTTGCCAGATGTTCCTCTGAAGCACAAAATAGGTTGTTTGATGCTTTTCTCTTTTCAGCTACATCCTGGAAGTCTCCCTAAGAAGCTTGATTCACTGCAGAGCTTCTGCCATGAAGGACTCAACAAGTATCAGGTGTCAAAAAGGACTTTTTGTTTGTATCACTCAACCAATGAACTCAGAGCCTTGGCATGTGTCAGTGCCCTTCTCAAGCTCTTTCCAGAACTTCAGTGGAGACCTCAGGGTTTGCTCTCTTGATGCTGATGTTTACTGCTTCTATTACCTGCTTGAAAAATGGAGTATCAAAATCCAAAGGTTTTAAGACCTGGGTTTAATTTCTCCAAAAGTCTGTGCAACCCCGTGGCTGTTTGTGATGAGAAAAAGACTGAATTGGTCATGGGGGGATTTTTTGGAGGAACTTGAAAGGAAGCCCAATAGGAGAACATGATTACAGTGCAGCCATTCGTTAGCACAAATTACCTCTTGTTCTGACCACCTCCCCTCCTCAAAGCACCTACTGAGACAAGGAAGTGAAGATATCAGCTTTGCCATGGCAACCTAACACTTTCCAGTGAAATTAAAACCCAAATGGAAAAGGATAGAAGGCTCAGTTGCAAACAGAAGCCTTGCTTTTCCTTTAAATGGAGCTGATGAAAGTTTGTGCTGTGATATTAATAACCAGTTAGGATTTTCTTAGAGATAGTGAGATGAACAAAATAATTACAACATTAACTGTAATAGAGGTAATAAAAAGAACAGCTCACCTTGAACTAGAAACTGTCATTAGCCTGACGAAGGAGATCAACATTTCACAGGCAGTTAGTCTCTAAACCAGTGGCTCTCACTCATATCAAGGCACTGTGTAAGTTTTAAAATCTTTTAAATAATAGAAGAGTTTCCTGCTAGGGCACAGTTTGTAAAGGAAGGTAGCATCTTGTTATTTTGTTTTAGAAGATGCCATTCCAGGCCCAGAGCCAGGGAAAATGATAATTTTGAGGACTTAAAAAAAAAAAAAAAAAAAGTTGTTGCTGCATCAAAGAAAGCAGAAATTAGACTGGAAAACGAAATATTTGTCAATCTACTGTTCAGAATATGAGCTATGAAAAAATGCAACTTTCTTGCTCCAGGGAATTTGTCATGAGGTGACGGAGGGAGGTTTGATTTCATGTCCTTGTTTGGACAGGGTTCGAGCTGGGTTTGAAAAAAGCACCTTAGTTACCATGTTGTGGGCTTATTTTATTTTATTTTAATTTTTTTATTGGTCTCTGTCTCATGCATTGTATTTTATACAAATACTGGGGGTGGAAAAAAAATGTACTTGGGTTCCAGAGCCAAATATACCATACTCAGGGAATCTGTGGGGTGTTTTTTCCACCATCATTTTCTCTCCCTCTCCTCCTTTAAAGCAGACAATTCTATCCTGGACCAGTTATCTATATATCATTTTGCAAGGACAGAGATCTGACTAAAAGGACCAGATTCTGGAAAAAATAGCTGCAACCTACTGGAAAAGATGATAATTTATCAGCTTAGAATTCTTATTTATTGTTATTCTTCCAGGTTCTTCAATTTATCCTTTAAAGGGAGCTCACAGGAAACTCCTCTGATGCTTGGGCTGGAATAAAACCATCAAAAGACTTGCTGAAGGTCTCTGAAAAAGTTGGCCTGGGTGTTTAGGTATGAGTTGTTTTCATGATACATTTTCATTTTCATTGAAATGGGAAAATTTTGAAATAAGAAAATGATAAAATTCTGTTTTAAAAGATAAAATGAAACAGCTGGAAAGGTGTTTTAGATGCACGAGACATTAAGTTTCAAAAAAAGCAGTTCCAAAGGTTACCTGAAATTGAATAAAAAGTTCTCCTCTAAAATTTCTTTTCCGTGGAAATTTTATTGATAGAGAATGCATTTGCTCTGTTTCCAAATAGCAAAATAGTTTGAAAATGTGGAATACCTTTATGTGGTTCCTTTTTCCCTTGCCTAGCTCTGCTTTGAGGGAGGAGGAAAAATGTTACTTTCCTTGAAATAAAACAGGAATGACTCCTGGGTAGGAACCCATTCTTGTAGGTACTGCAGTCATTATATTGGTGTCTACATAAAACAATTTTTTTTTCCTGCCACTTGAATACTTTTTTTATGTCTTCCTACTATCATGATCTGAGACACTGTTTTTTCCCTGTGGCTGTGTAGTGCCTGTCACCAGGCTGGATATGAAGCTATTAAACTCCACTATATTGCACAGAAGAATTTTGCAAACTCTGGAAAAGTTTCATATTCAAACATGACAACAATCTCACTAAACTGGCTCTTGCACCTATAGTTGGGCATGAGTAAAACAGTTGTTGAGTAGGGACCTTATGTCTAGAATCTGGATGAAAATACTTCTAATAAAGGTCCCTTACTCAAAACTATAAAGCATGTGAATAAGTGGTGTCATATGTGTCACAAAAAAAAAGAAAAAATCTGATTACAAAGTATACTTCTTTCATGATATCTACTTCTCATGGCATCTGTAGTGATTGTTTCTCCAGCTCTAGAATCTACAAGGATCATGAAAGCATCATAATAGTCACAGTTTCTTTTCCCCAGAGGTTCAGCTGTGTCTAGAGCAAAACTCTACAGCACTTAATACCTTTTAGGAATACATTTCATAATAAACCTTAAATTCCCCTGATTCACCCTTGCCAAACCAGTATTTGCATGTGGGGATATTTGGAGATATTTGGAGACCAATTTTCTGTGAGGAGAGGTACCTTATCTGCACATCCATAGGTGCAGTGCAGAAAGAGAGCAGAATGCCAGAAAAATCTCAGAAAGGACAAGAAGAAAACATTCAATATGGTCCTGCTACTCAACCACCTCTTCAGTATCTACCCTGAAAAGATGCCTCCAAGGATGGAAGGTCTCCAAGCATAGCCTGGAGTATTCAATGTCACCATTGTCTACTGTAATTTTGAGACTCACTGTCTTAGGAAAAATCTCCATCAATTTGCTGAAGTTACCAGGTCGTTCAGCAATTATGAAGCTCTTTCAGTGTGGTTTCAGAAGCTTGGGGTCATTTACCATGCCTGTCACTCACTAATGCTTCTCCACTGGTTTTCTGCATTTGATTCCAGATTCTCATCAAGGAGGACTTGCTGCACAGATGCTCAAGATGGACTTTTACCCTTTCAGATCATAGGGACCTATAAAATGAAAATGACAATGACAATGACACACAAGCCAGGGCTGCCAGAGGAATCTCTAAGAGAAAGCAGAAGGGCTGCTTTTTCTAAATTGTTTTCTCTGTGTTCAGTTCTGCGCCCCTCAGTTCAAGAAGGATATTGAGGTCCTCGAACAGGTCCAAAGGAGGGCAACCAAGCTGGTGAAGGGACTCGAACACAGATCCTATGAGGAGAGGCTGAGGGAGCTGGGGGTGTTCAGCCTGAAGAAGAGGAGGCTCAGGGGAGACCTCATCACTCTCTACAACTCCCTGAAAGGAGGTTGGAGCCAGGCGGGGGTTGGGCTCTTTTCCCAGGCAACTCTCAGTAAGACAAGAGGGCATGGTCTTAAATTGTGCCGGGAGAAGTTCAGATTGGATATTAGAAAGAATTTTTTCACGGAAAGGGTGATCAGACATTGGAACGGGCTGCCTGGGGAGGTGGTGGACTCTTCGTCCCTGTAGACATTTAAAAAGCGACTCGATATGGCACTCAGTGCCATGGTCTAGTGACTGTGGCGGTAGTTGTTCAAGGGTTGGACTCGATGATCTCTGAGGTCCCTTCCAACCCAGCCTATTCTATGATTCTATGATTCTATGAAGATCAAAAGAGAAGTCAGAGCTCAGGCTTGCCTGGTTTCAATAATATATGAAATATAACTTAGGGTGGGGGAGTATCTGTAAATATGACCTCTGTAAAGGTCTCTAGCATAGTTCTGGGTTACAGTGTTTGGTGGGAGGGGGAATGACTTTTTTATAAGCTTTTCTGCTGCTTTTTTAAGTTATTGTTCAGTTGAAAAATATAAAGTTTCCTTAGCACAGTCCAATATGGCATCTCCTAACAGCCTATTTGTCTGAGACAAGTTTCCAGGATCAACCCCCCTTAGTTTCATTAAAGGGGAGGAAAAATAGCTCTCCGTGGAGTATTAACACATCCAATTCCTCTTGCAAAACTAGGATGAATACAAAAAAAGAATGTCAGATGTCTGCAAAAATTTGAGCTCAGAACTGCTTAGACTTAAATTGTGCTGAGATTGAAGAATATTACAGAACACTCAGGCTATATGAAGATGAATTTTGTAACAGGGGAGTTCAATCTAGCTTCAAATTTACAGTATTCCCTGAAAAAGAATTAACATATTTTCTCTTATTTTTTGTGTGTAAATAGAAAATGAGAACCCATCTCTGCTTCTGGCATTAAACATTGCCACACATCTGATGATAAATAATGAAAAAGACAAGTATCCAAGGTGACTGGCTGCAAGTGCCTGTAAATGAAAGCAGAAGAAAACAAAGAGTTGAATTCTTTCCCTCAAAAACAACCACAAAAAAAAAAATATAAAAAGACTAAAAGAATGGAAAATAATTTAACCAAACTTGCTGGCTGTCAAATCCTATGAAGTCTCTTGTAGGTTCATGGGAGTATTTAGCATACAGAAAGCATAAAAGTCAACGACAGAGAGAAAGCGAATGTGCACGCATAAAAGTGACAGATGAGAGAATTTACTGTGCTTGGTAAATCCCTTTTATAATTGATATAGCTTTTTATTAATTTTTAAAGCTGTGTATTTATGCCAAAATGAATTGTCTAGGTGTTAAAATTTGTGTTTCATACTTCATTGCTATGAAACGGGAAGGGGAAGAGCCAATTCAATAAAGTGCTGTTTCTACTGCTATCCCTCCCAGGCTTCATTTCCCCAGGATGACAGAGGATGTGACACCTTGCAATAAAAACAAATGTTCTCAAGGTGTTTTTTATCTTTCCAGTTATATTCCTAATGTTGCTTGATTGCCTCACAAAAGAGACATTTAGTCAAAGGTCACCGAGAAAGCACAAAAGAAGAAACACTCCACATGTCTGAAGATCCCCACTGTGTAAAAGCCTTCCCTAAGACTTGCCCATCAGAGAAATGTTATTTTCTGGAGGGATTTAAAGTGATGCTCAGTGTTCAGCTGGCTTTTGGCCCTGTAGTGAACTTCACCATCTTGGGAAAATGCTTCTGGCATCACTGTGAGGCAGCTAAAAAGGTTTTAGTCCTTTTTTAAATGTATACGTATATATTTTTTAAATATTAGGATTACTTTTTGTACAGTGTGTCAAAAAATGGAACTTTTCAGAGATACAAAGTCTAATGTACCTGTACTACTCTCACCAATTTAACTAATGACATTAGAATTGTTATTTACAGATAAATGAATGAAAATGAAAAATAATAATTGTGTTGGATCGCATTATAACTACACCTTTCTCCCTTCAGTCCTCCAAAAATTAATATATACTCATGACACACTTCAGATCTGAATTAATAGTTACCTGTAGCTCAAAAGGGGTGAAGAGGGAGAAGGAATGAGTGCTGATGGAGGTGTGGTCAGCAGGTGAGCAGCAGTGTAAGCTGATAAAAGCCTCTACAGAGATGCAATAAAAAATGCAAAGGTGCCTTTTATTGACATTTCTAAATATCTTAAATGCATTATAACAACCATTTTAGGCCAAAAGAGCTCAGATTATATTGACTTGATTATATTGTTTTTCCCAGGCTGGTAATAAAATAGCTTTTTTTTAGCTGCCTAAGCCATGGTTTCACAGCCCAAAGCATTCAGCTGTGGAACTCACAAATAATTCTTGACCCCTCTTTTTTCCTCTCCTTCCACCCCACTTATTCACATCAGCTTGCCAGCTTTTCCAGATGCAACTGTTTATGGCTCTGAACTGTGAACTGGATTAACAGATAATATATGTCAGCCTCAGTGGGAAAATGAGTGGAAATTTTATCTTTTTAGATATATTACTTGCTCCAGCAGTGCTCCACCACCATACCATGTGTAGTACCTCAAATAACAGAATTAACTTTCTAAGGCAGAGTAGAAGATGCTTTTTAAATCAGAAAGTGTGTCCCCCTTCTGTGCTCAGAAGACATAGAGAAAACTTCCCATTCTCAGCTGTAATAAACAAACTAGAGAATTATCATCACACCCATGCCAGTGGCTGGTGTTGCTACTGGCAGGCAAAATGTATGGTTCAGGAAAGCATCATGACCCTATTTTTATTTTTAAATGTGTAGTTAAGAAGGAGGATGCTGCCATTCAGTTTGCAGTACAGCATACAGATGACGTGGGAAATGAAATGCCATGAGCTCCCCCTTTTGGGGGGATTTAGGGTCTGATCAGCTTTTCCCTGTGGAGCATCATATTAAGCACTGTTCTTCCTTCAAAGTATATCCTGATCTCATCCACTAAGAGAGACAGGGGGAGCTTGCACCCTGTGGTTTGGGTAGTAGATGAACTGTTGTCCACTGGAAATATTTAATTTTCACTGCCTCCTGATGAATTCTTGGGTGACCACGAGGCTTGGAAAGGTCCCCAGGTTAAACTGAGTGAACCAAGGAGTTCAATCTGACCTCATCCTCACCAGTTTATTTTTTTTTTTATAACTCTAATTTTAACAGAACAACACACAACATTGCAAAGAGATCCAAACCAGACACATTTCCCATTCAAACTATGAAATGCCAGGAAGTAGAAGTGGAAAAATAATGTTCTATTAAATATACCTAGGTATAAGTTTCATGATCTAATTGATTTTAAAGCACATAATTAATCAATGGGCAAAATGTGTTCTTAGTTCTTTCAGCTCACAGTGAAGATGAGGAAAATAAATAGAGAGATCTGGGGCAATCTTCACTGATTTGCATTGTCTCAGATCAGACACTTTAACCTAATTATTATCTTGGAATGCAAAATGACCATCTTGGTTTTTCAGATGTGCTTCTGTCCCTGCAGCTTTTGTTTTCTGCTCTGTTGGAGCTGAAGTCAAATCTTGTGACAAAATGAAAGACCCAGAGACTGAAGGAAAAACTTAATATGAAGAGAATTTTTTTTTTTTAGAATTAAATTAAATTTCTCCTGGGAAACACCCTTTTGTCCCTATGAAGATCCCAGAGCTCAGCTGGCATTGGCTTGTGCATTGTAACCATTTTCCCTACGGGTAAAAAATTAAGTTAAAATTCTCAGTAAAAATCCACTGATCAGTGGATTTAGAGTCAGATTTACCCACATTTCCAGTAGATCACTTCATATGGATGTAGTCTTGGTGTCCTTATCAAATGATTATGGTGGTCCCCCAGGCCTGGGGGTGTCACATCAGGGACATTAGGATTTGTGTATGACTTCTGATCAAAGAAACATTCCCTGTCATAAATCTACTTTCCCTCTGATGTTCTAATTTCCTCCAACCCTCACTTGATCCCATGAAGGGATCTCTCGGGTAGAAAAGTCTTCAGAACCCCTTTTATTCTCACTTTAATCCACAAATCATTAAATTCCAATCTGTAAAGATGTCAGTCAGCAGTAACCTCCCTGCACAGCCAAACTAAAAGTGAGCTGATTGCCAATGAGTAAAACAAACACAGTATTTTTAAAACGGGATTTTTAAAACAATAAATAGAAAAAGTAAATGTTGACAGACACCTTTGACCCATAATCACTCATTTTTGCTTTTTTTTTTTTTTTGCTTTTTTTTTTTTTTTCCTTTTTCCAGAATCTATACTTCCATTTTGAAACTTCAGTACTGATAAATGGTATCAAACACTGCTTGGAAAAACAAGCCTTGTTGAAACTTGGACAAGAGCAGAAAATTGATTTAAATACTGAATGCATAGCTGACCTTTTAGTAGTCTCAGTAAACCTTGCAGATTCAAAAGTGACCTGGGATCATCTCTTTTGCACCTTAAATGTTTTCAATTCACACGTGTTACCCTATACCTACTCAGTATAAATACAATGCCAATTCTTTGGAAAACAACAGCTCAGTGGCCCAGAAGAAATCCTCATCTCCATCTCAAGAGCAGCCATGATAGAAAACACCACCCTGAAATGGGAGACCCTGAAGGAACAGACTTTTTGATGGAGAGAGACTTTTTACCAAGGCTTGTAGTGACAGAAGAAGAGGTAATGGGCTTAAACTGAAAGAGTGGAGAGGAAAGGAAGAAATTTTTTACAGTGAGTGTGGTGAGACACTGAAACAGTTTGCCCAGATAAGTTGTGGATGCACCCTGGAAGTGGTCAAGGTTACATTGGGTGGTGCTTGGAGGAATCTCCAAAGATGGAAGATGGGGAGGATGTCCCTGCTCATAGCAGAAGGATTGGACTCAATGATCTTTGAAGGTCACTTCCAACCCAAACCACCCTATGATTCTAGGAAAAGGGTCCTTGATCCCTGCTTAGTCCACACGCCTGATTTGCCTCAGAGCTGTGTGCCCTCAGCAGCCCCATGATGAAAAAAAAACAGCAAGGTTTCCATGGAAACCCTGCCTTGAACTCAGCAAAGTTCATCAAGCCTAAAAAAATTCAGTGGCAACACTGCAGGGCCCATGGATTGGTGTCTTCCCTGAAACTTCTTAAGAGAAGCCCTGGAAATGTACACAGAGCTCTTTGTGGCTCATGTAGGCTTCTTGTAAGACAAGGCAAATGCAAGAAAATTGCCTTATCTTGTAAGAAAAGGCAATGCCTTTTGCAAAACAGAAAGATTCAGTGAATCACTCACATAAATATTCAGTTTTAACTCCACTGGCACCTGCCAAAGCTCCTGCTGCCTTTGCAGCTCACTCAAGACCTGGCCTCTTATCTGGCCTGATGCTAATGCCAAGTACCTCTTTTTATTTAGCTCTTCCAGCAATATTTTGTTACAATGGAACTTGCTTGTCTGTTCTTAAATATCCTCACCACCTTGCTGTGATCACTGTAGATGAAAATTTATCCTGCAGGTTTATTATGCCTTGAGAAAACAAATTACTTCCTGACACTCACTTGTCTCTCATTTTCAATATCCTTAAATGATTCTCTCCCTGACTTCCTGATGTTCATCTCCTCAGCATCTACCTGAAGCTGACAGCCATCAGCATTGCAAAGAGATGCTACTTCCCCTAAAGATTGAGTGCTGGGAACTGATACGTTAGTTCCTTTTGAGAGAGCATGAATGAGAGGAAATAATTTTCCTGGAAAACTTCAGCAGCAGCATACAAACACAGACATCTTGAAAGGGCCATCAAATGCAGCCTTTTGATTTACCAGAGCAAAGCATGACATCCAGGTGACAAACACAGAGAGATGCTAAGGGGGAAAAAAAAATATGAAAAGGCAAAGGACATGAAATGCTGAGATAGCAACAGAGACTAAAAATAAACCTTCAATAAAAACCCCAAATAATCTCAAAATATTTTTTTTTTCAGATGTAATTACATGCTTCCTCGCTTGAAGAGCTGAATTTATATTCCAGCATCTCCATGTGGCAGGGTGGTCTTGGGGTACATGAAAAAAATGCATTATCTAGGAATAATTTATTAAAGCCATATGCAAAACTTCAGATGTGAATCCCCTAGACCTCATGTTTCACCCATAAGACCTCCACCTCTCTCTTCTTGTATCTTCTTACTCCTTCCTGAGTTCAGTTCGTTCCTATACACTGAGAATGGTGAAATGCAGTGTGGGAAAGGAAGAAAAAAAGTGTTCTAGAAAACTGAGCTGCTAAGGAAATCCCAATAAAGGAGGATGAGCTTAAATTGTATGTGAGAAAGACTTACCACAAACTGTCTGGGTTTGGTCAAAGCAGAAGAAAAGAAGTGTTAATTTCAAATCATATGAATTCTTCAGTCCTTCTCCAATTAGTCAGGACTTGCTGGCAACACAGAAAGAGAACAATATGCCCAAGCCCATAAGACAACCTGAGTGATAATATCATATGATAATAATGAACAGTGCTACAAATAATAGAATATTTTTAATAAAAAATTAAAATTAAAAACTAAATTAAAAATTAAATTTAAAAATTAAATTTTTTTTAAAAAAATTTAAAGTCAAGCTGGAAATAACCTTGAAAAGTCATCTAACCTTCTAGCCTGCTCCATCACCCAGTCAGTATCTTCAATGATTCATCCAACATTATTGAAGCACTGTAATGATTTGCTTTCCTGCGTAGCAAATTTATTTTCTCTGAATCTCCAAGATGCTAGCACTGAGAGAAATGTAAAATATAATTTACTCTTGGTGATCAAGGGAGTAGTTACTGGAAATTATTCATTTTTGTATGGATCATTTTCACAGTATTCTGTAGAATCATAGAACTACTTTGGTTGGAAACGATTTTTAAGACCTGGTTGATGTAGTCCTAGTACTTGCCTGAACAAAGAGGGTTTTTTAGGAGCACCCATTTCTTTTCTGATCACAGCTAATCACTAATCATATGACTGTCTAATTTGTTCCTGAATTTTTGGTGAAGGTGCTGAAATATCACTGCAGGAAACACAGATCCTCCTCAGTGAGTTCAAGGTCTCTGAAGACGATCAGGGATAGTTCAGCATGGGGGAGTGAGCTGCTCTGTTGAGTTTGTTCAGACACTCCTAGGAACCAGAAAATCTACCCCACAGCAGGGGTAGATTTTCATAGTGTCCAGAAGCTCACAATCTTTCTCTGAAGCAATAGGTGACAGGTGAACTGAAACCAGAGGAACCCTGGTGTATTCCCAAGTCTTTCAGATGCTCGACTGGAGATAATTTTCATGGCACACCTACTGAGATTATCAGGGGATTTCTGCATCAGAAGAAGTCACCCCTTCTCTAGTGAAGGCCTAACCTGACAAGATTACAAAATATTCAGATACTGGCATTCAAAACCCAGCAACAAAATATCTGTGGGTGCACAACCCTGTGCCAGAGCCAATAAACTCATCTGAAGCATATTACCTGGTGGACATGTCATGTGGAAGCATGAGGCTTGGGACCACCACCTTCAAGCTGCTCTGTGCCACAATCCCACTTTTCCAGTTCCCTGGTTAACACAGATAAAGACAGTTCAGGATTGTTCACCCCAAGATAGATGGAGTCAGGAAAAAACTTCTCCAATCTTCTCTTGCCATAGACAGTGTATGCTGGGATAGGACTGTCTGGGAACCTTCTGATGCCATTAAGTTGTTAGAAAATTTGAAATAATTTTCAACTTTCTTGTCCAGAGAACCCTCTTCAGTAATATTCAACTGGTTTATTTTTAATGCTTCCTATTGGCAGCACTCAAATAAATAATTTGTCCCCAAATGCACACACAGATTTTACCTTCTCAAACCAGCAGGGTTTATGCTCTGGCACAGTTAAGATCTCTTTAAACCTCAACAGGCACTGAGGTTGCTGTGATCATATCCATGTTTTGTGCAGTTTTGGCCCACAGATCAGGACAAAGTCCACCCTGCTGGGAGGTTCATCTCATCCAGGGACACCTTTGTATATTAATCTGGCAGCAGCATTCATGTTGGTCTTCATGTCCTCATTTCTCCTGTAGTGCCCCTGAATGCATAGCACAGACCAGGAAATATTAATTATTCATAATTTGGACCCTTGGCAAATGGTGGCTTTTGGAAGGACTGTCTTTAAAAATCCATGGCTATGTGCTTGACTTCAGAATTCTTCCTTATATAACAATGTGCACAGACAATTCTCCCTTGTAGCACTTTGACTTGGCTTTCCAGGGCAATGTACCTACTTTTCAGGTATTTCTGAATAATGATTATTTCCAAGTAGGGGTATCAGCAGGTTGTAGCTCCTTTATTTCCTTCCTTTGTTGTTTTCCCTTCTGCTAGGGATGAAGGAATTTAATGTAGTCTCTGTCTTGCTGCTTATTTACAATGGGGACAGCTGCAGCCTCCTGGTAAACAGGAATTCAGATGGCTTGGAGAACAACTCCTCATGCAGGCAATGCTCTACAGTAATAAAATTATACAGCAACATGCAAGACACCCTTTCAGCCTCCAACCATTTCTCCCAGTTAACCAATTCAGAACATTAAAACCATTAAAAAGAACATCAAGTTTCAGAAGAGATGGGAAGTTTCATCCCTTGTCATTTTCTTCAGCTGCCAAAGCAGGCAAACAAGAATGGAATAATAAAAAAGAAACATACAAACAACAACAACAAAATAGTGAAGGAACATGCCCCAAGTTGTCAGGATTCTTTATGTGTGATTCTCAGGAGAAACAGGCAAATAATGTTTTTTCTCATAGCTTGTAGCTAATGAATGATGAGAAGGGCATTATGCTTCACCTGGCAATCTAATATGTGTGCTGAATATAGAAAAAAGTAGCCAACAAATAAGCATAATCATAACATAAATATATATTTATATATATATATATGCATGTTTTTACTTTAAATCTCACAGCTTGAGTTCCATGTGCCTTGAATGGCTGGAGTTTTTAAATGGTGTTTTGATGGAGATTCTTGTCTCTTAGCTATCAAGGGATGCAGCTGGTCAAACCCCCAAGTGAGCATGAAAGATAAGCTTCATTTGTGGAAGCAAGGACATGATCAAAACATAAAGGGAAAAGTTCTCAGATCCTTGAGTTAAGTAACTGAGGCACCATGCAGCCTCCACTACTGCTGTTCCTGTGGAAAAAAGAAAAAAAGTAGTTGTGCCCTTTTTTTCTGAGTTCCACTCACTTCTACCTCTCTTCAAAAGAACTTTGTTTTGTTTTGAGGGAATATTCATTCACAGAGTTGGGAAGTGTTAAATTATATCAAAGCCACCATGGGAAGGTGTATTTCTTGCAGGGTAGCATATGGGATCCAGGCAGCCTACAAGAAATCTCTCAATTTATTTTAGCCATTCCCTTGAAAGATACGAAGGAATTATTTCCAATTTACAGCCAGCATCCTGGGAGGTATATTTATGTTGCACAGTACAGTCCCTGAGCTAAAAAAAACCAGAAAGTAAAACTATCTGCCATTAACAAGCTCAAAGGTGGACATGGAGATCTCAGATGCCTGTTAGCTGCCATTCAGCCATCTTAAAGTGCATTTTTCTGATGTACCACTTTTGTATATGGACCCAGGATAAGAGGGTCCCCCAGCATAAAACACTCCGTGGCAGAGAAACTAAAAATTACTGTATTTAGAAATTAAATTTTAATATTATCCTTGTATCTTATGCAGGAATTCATCTTTTTCCAGGGAGCTGCTGATGTAATAACCTGTAATCACAGAGTTCTGGGGCTGGACAAGTACCCCGGGGGATCATCCATCTGCTCCAACCCACTGCTCACATTAGGGTCAACCAAAGTAGATTACTCAGGGTTATGTCTGGTTGGGTCCTTAATATCTCCAAAGATGGTCACTCCACAATGTTTCTGGTCAACCTGTTCAGTGTATAATCATTTTCACAGCAAAAAAAATGCTTTATAAGGTGACTGTTTGAATAGAAATTCCTATTTTTCAGTTTGTGCCCATTGTCTAGTGTGCTGTGACTGTGAACCACTAAGAAGAGACTTCTTGACTCCTCCCCATCAAGTATTTATGGGCATGAGTCCCCATAACCTTTCTTTTCTCCAGGTGAAACAGTCACAGTTCTCTCAGCCTCTTCTCATGTTTCATGCTCCAGTCTCTTCATTCTCTTTATAACCTTTTCTGGACTTGCTCTGGTACATTCATGGTTGTCCTGTCCTGGCAAGTCTGGCACTGGACACAGTACTCCAGATGTGTCTCTGATGGGGTGATGACTTTAAATTATTTAGATTAGTCATTAGGAAGAAATTTTTCCTGTGAGTGTGGTAAGACAGTAGCACAGGTTTCCCAGAGAAGCTGTGGCTGCTCCATCCCTGGAAGTTCTGGGGCTCAGGTTGAATGGGGCTTGGAGCAACCTGATCTACTGGGAGGTGTCCCTGCCCACAACAAGGAGGTTGGAACAAGATGATCTTTTCTGTCCCTTCCAACCCAAACCATTTTGTGATTTGTCACCCCAGAACCATCTGATGAGGTTTTTTGGGAGCAAGAGAGTAGAATGAAACCCTGAGGCCTCATCAAACCTCAGCACCGAAGTCCTTTCCTGACCATTAAATGGCATCACTTCTGCTTTTCTGTTTTGCAGATTCATTGACCAAAGGGAGTTCAGAACAGTGGGGAAAAGAGCAGATTTGAAATTACTGTATAAAGTTTCCAAGACTCCTGAAGACCTCTTCAAAATGTCTCAGACCCATCTTTATCTAGGGCACACACCAACTTCTTGCAATAAAAGTGGCAGCAGACAGCAGCCGTGGCCATTTTTGCATAATCTAATACTTGGCCAGTGAAGCTTCTACTCAGAAGGCCATCCTGTTCACCCAAGATGTACCAAGGGACAAACTGAACTTAAAAGATACAAATGAGAAAGCCAAATATTTGTTTCTGAGCCCCTTGGCCTTTATAGTTGTTCTTTTAAAATTATAATATTGGCTATTAAAGAGCTTTGTAAAAATCATCCAAGTGTATAATTTCTGTACTCCAAATGCCCATGTAAAAAGCACTCCAGACACTAAATTTACATTTAAAGTCCAAGAGTCAGGCTACAAATGCCTATTTTTATGTAAAACTCAGCTATTTCTGAAAGCATGAAGGAGAATGTTTTACTTTCCATCTAGCACTGAGTGTATCATCATCTTTCTTTGATTAACCTCCTCAGTGAGTGTCTTGCCAAGGTTTTGGGGTAATACTAGGCTGATAATCACATTTTGCAGTCAGATACGTGGCTTAGCCAGGCGTGGGGCATTTTGGAAAGTTCTGTGTTTTGTAGTATCACAAAAACCTAGAATTATAGATAGGTTTGGGTGGGAAAGAACCTTTAAGGGTCACCAATTACAACCCCCTCCTTAATGAGGGACATCTTCAATGATATCAGGTTTCTCAGAGCCCAGTCCAACCTAACCTTGAATATTTCCAGGTGTGGGCCACCTACCACATCTCTGGGCAACCCATTCCACCACATTCATCATCAAAAATTTCTTCCTTGTATCTAGTCTCAACTTGGATATGAACATTAAAGGGCCTTTTGTTAAAAACTGTTTAAAAATTAAATTTTGCCATTCTTTGCAGGACCCAATAAAGCCCCTGTCAACAATTATTATTCTCTTGATTATTTGACAGTTTTTATCTGTAGAGCTCTTATGCTTTCAAAGAGTAAATATTTTCTCAAACAAAAATGAAAATATTAGAGGTATCCTATAGCCTAATTCTCTTTCCATTTCTGATCACCTTCTGGGCATCACCTCTAGAGCTGCTCTCCTTTCAGGCAGCTAAAGTTACATGAGATGAACCTTTTCCAGTCCAGTTCTGTTGTCAGACACGAAGATTATTTGAATGACTGGGAAATCCCTGTAGGATTTAACAAGTCATCCAGTCTTTCACATTCCCTGCAGAAATTTTCAAGGTTTGTTGAATTTTTCTGATTTTTTTCCTTCCTTCTTTTGTGACAAGGACACATTTAGTAGAGGAACATTACTACACCAGATAAAATATTTAGAGTAGTCTACAGAGTCTACTGATGATCTGGCAGGCAGTATTTAGTGTGATGGATGACAGTTTAGGGAGTAAGGAAACCTGGATGATGCCAATCCAGAAGATCTTTCCTTTTGTCTGGAATGGATGTGGATGGTCCTTCATTAGCAGTAAGGTCATGACAAAAAATCCTGAATATAAGTAATCCTCACCCATGCTCACTTCAGTTGAAGTTATGAGTGTCTCTTTGAGAGATGTGGCAGTAAGACATCTCCTCCTAGATGAAGGAAAGATATTCCCTGAAAGAAATCTCTGTGGATCATTGGTCAGGAGCTGTGAACCTTCTTCTTCCTCTGTGTCTTCAGAATCTTCAGTGGAATATAATATCAGAGAAAAACTTATTCTCATGAAATGCTTCAGTGAATGCGTGGAAAACCTTTGTTGCAGGATGCAGTTAAGTGAAATGATTTTTAGGCAGGGTGCAGAAATCAAGCTTCTCAACTCACCAAAGGTGACAGCGCAGCAGGATATGGCAAGTGGCAGAAACTGAGAGCCTGATAATTTCTAGGAGAAGCAGCAAAACGAGATGTTTTTGTGCTCCTAGATAAATATTCAAGCTAGAGAGCTTATTTTGGATCATGGAGGTGAGAGTGCAGGAGAAAAGCCCTGTGGCTTCCCTTTATTCAGAGGAGTGGAAACTGAGAGATATTAATCTCTAATTAAACTGCAGGCCTGTGAGATGGGATGACTCCCTCCACAAGGAGCACACACACAATAAATGGCAACTTCTTTTAAGGGGGAGAGGTGTGTTCCTTGAGTTCTGTTTTCATGGAAGAACATTGAAACCCATGTGACAAGCCTCCTGCTGCTCCATGTGTCATCTCCTAATAGGATGCAAAGCACCTGCCTGGCAAGATCAGGATTATTTGAGCTGAGCTCATGCATCTCATGGCATTTTCTAATGAATCCCTCTTTAGCATACATTTATGTCAGTTGACAAAGTGAAAGAAGCAATTTCCTTAAATATTGAGCATTCATACATAAATTGCAGCCTAGTGGAATCTTCCCCTATCCAAATGGAACCCTTTATCTATTTCTGTTATATAAGAGAAGCAAATAATTTCTTATCGGTCGACTTTGAAACAGAGGCAAAGTGTTCACTTGGAGTGTTATGAAGTGTCAGCTTTTCTACAGCATTTACTTTTCACGCTCTTAATTTCTCATTTCATTATCTCCCCTTATTCTCTTGCCATGTCAGTGTTTTGATTCGATGGCTTCCATGTGACAAGAGCTCTTGCTGGGTGAGCAATACAAACGCAGCTTTAAAAAGTGGCACAACTTGCTATTAAGGCAGTTCCTTTCCTCAGGAATTTCTTAAAGCTGCAATGAGATGAGGCATACAAGAGAAACTTTGATATTCACAGCAGGCTAAGCCCTCCTGCAGTCCCTGCCGTGGTTTGCTCTGCAAAAAAATCTGGTTTTCTTCCTGATTTGCAGAGGTTTGAGCTGTTATTGCTTTGGTAAAGGAGAAGTGGCACCTCACACTTTTATCTCCCAACATTCCCACCTCAGTCAGTGGGATGCTTGCCAAGTGTCAACCAGCAAATATTGTTGTTTTAATGCCAGAAGAAAGGGCTATACTATCTACTTGGTTTTTCCTGGAGTAGGTCCCTACCCCAAATAGAGAATGAGAAGTACATTTGGGCAGAGTCTGGTTTTGTCAGAGATGAGCACGCTGAGATCCCAGCCCTCAGAAGTAAACCAAGGGAGACATCAAGCTTGGTAGTGGCCATAAAGAGACTCGGGACCATTTCTGCTGCAGTCAGGGGGAGTGTGGCAAAAAGGAGACACCAGCAGGTCTTTAAAAGGTAGGACAGCTTCATACAGCATGGAGGAGCCTGATACCTCTGTGTTAGAAAGGAGAGATGTGTGAGTAAAAGGTGTTGGCCTGATCCTGTGCCTATCATGGTAACCAGAGATGGAAGAAGAAAGCCAGATTTCATGGTACAACAGCAAGAATCAAGGAATGCCTTGCTACACAAGTATTTGCCTTTTTTTCCTGCTATGCAGCAAAGATACATCAGCACATCCTGTTGAAACACCCCTTACTTTTGGCTTTATTCCCTCCTGCATCACATCTTGGGTAGGAAATGCTGAAAACCTTGGTGGACTTAAGGAGCTCCACTGCACACAAGGGATGAGAAGGGACCATTCACATGGAGGAAGCAAAATGCTGGAAAGGGCTCAGTTTGTGGTGTGAGGGAAGTGCCTGACCAAACGTGTTCTGCAAGAACATGGGACCCCTCATCTGCACCACAGCTCCCTTTTGCAGGAATTGGAACTCAAGCTTGCATCTCTTCAGATGAAACTTTAATTGGCATAATGGGAAATTGCACCACGGGAACGAGCAGAATCATTTGTGAATATTCCAGCTGTATTTATGCTGTGAGCTGACTCACAGCTCTGAACAATTCAGCTTGAAGATTGCCTCTCTCATTTATCAGTCTAGGGGAGAAAAGACCAAATTCTGCACACAGATGAGAAGGCTGGAAGTTTTCCTCTTAGTCTGCAGAGCCATTCTCATTGACAAATGTTTGGAGCAATAACAAGCTGGAGAAGGTACCAAGGCTCAGTGGTGGGTTTGAGAAAGATTTGATTTTTTATGACTCCTTTAAAAAATCATCTCAGTGTTTGATTTGGCTCTGGGGTCTAAGTCAAAGAAGGCTGCCAGAGAAGTTGCCTTGGACCCACCAATGAAACATCTTAATTCTTGTCAAATAGATAATCTATTGATTACCAAACTCATTTGTACCAAGAAAATGAAGCAGTATACTCACCAAATCTTGAACATCCAGCAGTTCTGGTATTTTTCCAGAGCTCTGGAATGGATTCTGGTGTCAGCAGCAACCCTGGCCTCAGCAAAGCTGAGGTTAGCCTCATGTAAGAGCAAGGAATTCAGACAAGGAATATCTAAGATGAATTTTGCAAATGTTCAACTAGATACCTCATACTACTGTGTGCAAGCTGTCTCCTTGACATATTCCCAAGCTGTTCACTGACTCATTCCTGAAAAAGTGATCTGGTAAAGATTGTTCTAAGCATTCCTTCTCAGGGATGGTGTACTATCAACTAAAGTTTCTTCAGTTATATAGTTTTGAAAAATTGTTACACATTTCTGAGATGAATTAGTTCTTTGTTTGCAATCTTGCTCTTCAAGACTCTTTAGCCTGGTGAAACTGTTGTGTCATGTCCAGCCTTGAAAAAAAGTTGTTGCCTTTAGCAGTGCAAAGAATCATAGAATCAAGGAATGGTTTGTGTTGGAAGGGACCTTAAAAATCATCCAGTTCCAACCCCCCTGCATGGGCAGGGACATCCTCAACTACACCAGGTTGCTCCAAGCCCCATCCAACCTGAGCTTGAACAATTCCAGGGACTGGGCATCCACAGCTTCTTGGGCAACCTGTGCCAGTGTCTCAGAACCCTCACACTGAAGAGTTTCTTCCTAATATCCAACCCCTTTTCCAGTGTAGAGCCATTACCCCACATCCTATCACTACAGACCCTTATAAAAATCCCTCTCCAGCTTTCTTTCCATCCTCCTTCAAGAAGAAAAAGATGTAAATGGGAGAGTTTAATCCACATCTTCAGTGTAGTTCCCTGGAAGTTAACCACCTGGATTCGAAATAGAAGTAACTTATTTTTATTTTATTTATAATTAATCTGTTTTGATTTTTCCAAAACTGAAATTTATTTTAATTAAAACCACATGCTTGCTAATTAAAGAAAACCCCAACACCCTGATTAGGTTAATCAACAGCTGTTCAATTCAAGTGGCATTTTGGAAATTAAGTTTTTAACTCTTCTGACTGAGTTCAAATACAAGCTCAGTTTTCTAAATCAACATATTTGGAAATGGACTGAATAGATCTATAAAGTTGGACTACTTATGGTTCTGGCTTTAATTCTTCAGAACTACCAGCTGAAGATATTGTGTGCAGAGCTCAGTTCCTGGATGTAGAAGGAAAATGGGTTGCTGCAAAGCAGGAGTTTGTGGAACTTGTTGATGGGAAATGGGGGATTAAAATCCCTTGTCTGATCCAGGGAATTTATCCTGGATGTTGATTGTGTATTGTCTTTGCCTGAATTATAAGGAGAGAGCAAATAAACTCTAAAATTATCCATGAGGCTGAGGGATAGTGGTGCAGGGAGAGGGGTGTTCAGTCTGAACATCCTGTCCTTAGGTCCCACATCTTCCTTGTCTCCAGGTTAATGTGTGAGCACAAATTAACTTTGATGATGTGTTTATTTGTTATGTGAGAGGAGGAAGGTGAAATTCTGCTGACTTCTGGAGATAAGATTCTTTGAGGGAGGGTGAATCAGTCCTCCAAAGGAGCTGCCTACATGTCAAAATAAAACTACCATGGCTTTAGCCAGAGATGCACCATATGTATTGGTGGCAGACAGGAGGCAGCTAGAAAATTTCGCAGCTGGGTAAGGTTTCCTAAATTTCAAGAGAGCCTGGGGAATCCTTAAAGTGTGCTGAGAAGCTTCAATGAAACTTATTCATAGCCAGAAAAGCCTTGCCTGTCAGGGAGGGAAGGTGTTTAGGCAGGTTGTCAATTCAGTAACATTCAGACAGGAGAAGTGTTATTGGATCATGACCTTGAATCCCAACAGGATGGAGTCCCACAGAGAAATCCAAAGTAGCAGCAAGAGAAGGAGATAGGATAACCTCACTTCACCTTTTATTGGTTTTTATGTTTCTCTGTTTGTTTCCAATTTTGCTATCATGTTCCTGAAACATTTTTCAGCAAAGATAAATTTCTTATCTTCTTCATATTTGTCTACTGTCAGAAGCAATCTCAGGTGAAGCTGACAAGCTCAAGGCCCCTCATTTCCCCAGAAACTAGAAGAAAAAAACCCATCAACTAAACCACAAAGAAAACAACCAACAAAAAAACCCTCATAAGAGACCTCCTTCAAACCTTTCTAGTAGGAAATGTTGGAGGACCAAAAAAAAAAAAAAAAAAAAAAAAAAGGGAGAAATGTGCACTTCTGAGCATAAACCAATCCTCAAGACTCCTTCATTTCCAAATAGCCAAATCTCCAGCCAAAGAATGATGTCCAGATGTCCAGAGCATTATAGTCAGGCAATAATTTTCAGTTTAGAAAAAGGAAAACCAGGGTATTATTTGTGTTTATCAGGCAGAACCAGAACCACAGTACCATTGCTCTGACAGCCAGAGCAGCAATGTCCAGGGATCAATACTGCCCTTTATTTGAAACACAATTCCAGTTTTAAGCTTTGAAGTGTGACCAATATTGGCTGTCAAGGGTAACAGCAAAGGTGTCACTGTTCTCTACATTCCCAGATGCACTGGGAATGGGAAAGTGAAGTAGGAAAAGAGATAGGATTTTACTCTGAAAATGTTAAGAAAATGATCCCAATGACTTCTTTCAAGATGCGTTTTGAATAAAAGAGCACATTTCACATCTGGGAACGTGGAAAACTGTGTAACAGAGTTTGGGCAATTCCAGCTGATTAAAAAAAAAAACAAAACAGTGGCATGAAACCACCAGCTACACTAACAATATTAAACCACTCAAGAGGTGAAGTGGGGAAGGAAGTCAGTGAGATTTCAGGAATGTGGGGTAAGGGAAGGGTCTTTATTTCTGCATCCCCTCCTACACTCAATGCACACCTTGTCCCCACTGTTATGCTGTAGGGGACTGTCCCTGATATATGATGACTGAGGTTCCAGAGTTAGGGATAATGGTTCCCTTAGGAGACATTCAGCCATATCCCAACAAAGTCTCTTTGCCAGGAAATTCAGTCATCTTCCAGTACCCATGGGTCCCCCATGAATCCTGGGTATGCAGCAGTATTGCCTTGG
Source organism: Heliangelus exortis (assembly GCF_036169615.1). NCBI lineage: Eukaryota > Metazoa > Chordata > Aves > Apodiformes > Trochilidae > Heliangelus > Heliangelus exortis. Next base: position 147,661,372 of record NC_092423.1, on the reverse strand, counting down.
CTCACCCTGTTGAGGAAGGAGAGTCAGGAGGAGGATGAGGAGACTGTCAGAAGATGAACCATTTTTTGGAAAAGAAGAGATGCTGGGGGAAAAGAAGAGATGCTGGGGGTGATGCTCAGTACTTCAAACAAAATCAGGATTGAGCCTTGCAAATTGGCACAGAGTGGGGTGCAAATCCTGAGGCTGTGATAGTGTTGGCACCTTGGTGAAGATTCATTTCATTAAATGTTGTTTTACATGGTGGAGATGACTGAGCAAACCACACCAAGCTGCTTGTATGGTCAGAGTAATACAAGTCAGTAGCCTCACTGAAGTTAAGAGAGTGATTTTCCTTCATCTGAAGTTAAGAGAGTGATTTTCCTTCAGCTAAAGTGTTGATGGGACTCATTGTGTGTGTGCTGTCACCATTACATGGATCTTCTGCTGTTATAGTTGTAACCAGATCACTTCCTAGACTACAGAATCCTAAACTTCTGTACTGGGATTTGTGGGATAGAGCTGACTTTCTTCATAGTAGCTGATAGGAGGTTAAGTTTTGGATTTGTGCTGGAAATAGTGTTGAAAAAATTGGGGTGTTTTAGCTATTGCTGAGCAGTGCTTGCATGGCACCAAGGTCAGCAAGTGGGCTGGGGTACAAAAGAAGTTGGAGAAGCCACAGCTGGGGCAGCCAACCCCAATCTACCAAAGACTTGGTACCATATGATACCATAGGATGTCATTCTGACCAATAAAACTAGGGGACTAAGAAAAAAGGGTGATAAGCTTGGAGTGATGGTGTTTGACTTCCCAAGTAACCATGTGTAAGATACCATGAATACCCTGCAGATGGCTGGATACCTGCCTGCAGATGGAAAGTAGTAAATGACTTTCTTCTTTTGCTTTCTCATGTGCACATATTTTTCTTTAATTTTTAAATTGTCTTTATCTTCACCACTAGTTTTCACCCTTCTGATTCTCTCCCCCATCCAAATAAGGGAGGAGAGGGAGCAGTTGAGTGGTGCTGGCTGGGGTTAAACCATAACTGCAGACAGGTAAAGTTAGGGAAAATGTACCCTGTCCTTCTTCATTGTAGTTTAATTTGGTTTGTTCCTGCATATATTCTCATCCCAGTATTCCCAGTTGGTGTTGCATACCTTCATCTGGAAGCAGCCATTCTGTCACTCAGCAACACATTATAATGAAAATAACTAACACTCTAGCCCACGATTTATTTTTACAACTTTCATATTAATTTTCAGTGGTAACTTTCTTGTCATTTGTATAATTACTATCCCATCTTCATCTCTAAGAAGAACCCTGGAGATCTACCAAGAGAGAGTACAAGAAAAGGAGAAAACGGAAGCTCCACAAGCAAATATGTCCTTGACATAGCTCACAACAGACTGCAGAACACCTCCCTGTTTTGCAGTAGGAAAAAATGATTTTCAGCTGGGAAAAAAAAAAAAAAAAAAAAAAAAAGCCAAAATAAAGCAACAAACTAATAACAGGCACCAAATCCTGATTGTCCTGAGCATCACATCATGGTGGATCTCACCAACAAAAAACTAAATTACTATATACTATATATATATATTATATACTATATGTTACTAATACTGGTTGTTTGAAATTCTGCACTGCTGACATTGATTCATGTAAGCACTGCCACTAAACCTGTTTAACAGATTTGTTTTTAATTCTTCCCTTCTTAAAATATTCCTTGTCCAGATACAATATTGAACAAAGATGCACCTTCCTGGTGTGTCCTAAGGACACCTTGCCTACATGTGTGCTTCTGAGCATAACTCCAAGAGTCTTGAGCTCCTTAAAATGTGTGGGCCAGAAGAATTTCTCAGGAGTATGAGGATCCCTGATTGAACACTTTGTATTACCTGAAGTTTCCAGTCCAAGTCTTCAAGCAGACATAAGTTACCAGAGCTCAGACTTTACAGGAGAAACTAAATGATGAAACTATGTAAATGAAACAAATCAGCAGAAAAACATTCAGAAATTAGTTTCCAGATGCTAACAGGGTACCAGGTAGATCAGATAAGTATATTTTAGGGAGAGAGGGATAGTTTGTTAGCTGTCCTCTATTTTTGTATATTTCCTTTTTTTTTTCCTGTTTTTCTTTTCCCATTTTTTCAGCCATTTTCCAACTGGATCCAAAGAGTCAAATCTTGTTTAGCTGTTGTTCTTTAATCCTGTTACTTACCTGTGCTGAGTGCAAAGTCCTTATGTGATGTATTAACCCTTGAGTTTTGTCCTGGGTGTCTTTGCTGTTACATCCTGATCCACTTCTTACCCTGTTATGTCAGATTTCTGTCAATGTTTTGTTATGATGTGGCTTTTTCTGGGAAAACAAAACCATCTCTGCCCTTGTTTTGTTTTCTGCAGTGCAAGGATTGCAAAAAGTGGGATATTTCAGTTCACTGACTGACCTACAAACAAATAAGCAATTTCAGTTCAAATTTACCATAAATGAACAAATCTGTACCCCCATGGCTACTCATCCTTATAATCAGGGTGAAGTCAAGGCTTGATCAACATAAAGAAAAGATCAACAGGAAACCCAGAAAGCCAACCATATCCTGATCTGCATCCAAAGCAGCATGGCCAGAAGGTCAAGTGAGGTGATTTTTCCCTTCTGGTCCATTCTGGTGAAACCCCCCTGCATTACAAGGTCCAGTTCTGGAGCCCTCAACATAAGCAAGAAATGGACCTCTTGGAATGAGTCCAGGGGAACCCACAAAGATGGGCAGAGGGCTGGAGCATCTCTCCTAAGAAGACAGGCTGAGAGATTTTGGGTTGTTCAGCCTGGAGAAGAGTCCAGGGAGACTTTAGAGCACATTCCAGTACCTGAAGGGATACAGGAAAGCTTGGGAGGGACTTGTGACACAGACCTGGAGTAATAAGACAAAGAGTAAGAGACATTGGCACAGGATGCCCAGAGAAGCTGTGGCTGCCCCATCCCTGGAAGTGTTCAAGGCCAGGCTGGATGGAGTTTGGAGCAACCTGGGCTGGTGGGAGGTGTCCCTGCCCATGCAGGGGGGTTGGAACTGGGTGGCTTTATGGTCTCTTCCAACCCAAACCATTCCATTAGTCTACAATTCTAAATTAACTAGAAACCAAAGCAGGATCCTGCCAGCCTCCTGAGATTCACAATGTTGAAGGGGTGTGTTGAGGAAGAAATAGTTCATTTCTCATTGCAAAAACAGAGGTAATTTTTCTCTGCTCAAATGCAGTGCATTCCTTGACTATTCAGGAATGGAGGAAACCCTGGAAAAAGGATGGTGAGCAGTAGACTTGGGGTCTCCTCCTAGTGTGCTAATGTTTGAATAACCCAACTGTGGGAATATCTCATTCCCTCTCTGTGTCTTTGTCTCCATTCTCCATGCACATGTGTGGAAAGTGGAAGTTCTTCTTTAATGTTTGATGTGTTTGAAATGACAGATTCCTATCCTGGTCAAGTATCTTCTAAATATAAATAAGAAGAACAATTTTTATTTGTCTGTAGTCTTATTCTTCATTTGACTTGAATATATACCAGACATAGAGCTGTCTCTGTCAGTCCTTTGGTTCCTGCTTACTGTGTTAAAATGCAATATTAATGCTCATTTAGGAGCCTGAGCTTCTACAGGTGACTGCAGAAGATATATTACCACGAGGAACTGTAGTCATTTACTAGACAGGGTTTTAAAGTAAGAGAATAAAAACCTTGGGGTTTTTTTTTGTGCTCACTGTGCAGAAAAGCAAATGAGTTAGATCAACAGGAATGAGCATCATACAACAACTCTCATTTCTTCCTCTTCTCTTATCTACCTCCACTATAATTATACAAAAAAAGCAACAAAAAATCACCATCAAAAACCAAAACAACTAAAAATGCATTGATATGGTCATTAAATCAAGTAGTCCTACATTTGGAAATGCTACAATCAATCTCAACTATTGGCAAACTGTTAATCCAATGTGGCACCATAATTAAGCTCCCATGTGCATTCATGTTATTATTAATTTAGTTTTTATTCATAAAAATATTTTTTTTTACTTTCACCTTTTAGAAACTCCTCTAGGAAACACCACAGTCATTTGATGATGGCTGAAGAACAATGAAGCTTAGAATTATATTTTTGTCATAACAGGACCTAAAGCTCTGCAAGCCCTTGTGAGTGCAAAACGTGACCCCTTATTCCCCAGGCCTGCAGACAGCCCTTCCTCTTGAACCATAATTAAAGCTCCTCATCTTGAATATCCAACCTGCTCCAGAAGTATTAATGCAAATCAAAACTTGCTCAGATTTTAACTGGAAGATGTCCAGAACTGCTAGCTGCCAATGCTGGTCAAATCTCCAAGGACTTGTTCTTTGTTCAAATTCAAGTTGGTTGCTGTTTTTTTTCTCAGGGATGGTAAAGCTCTTTCCTAATGCTCACTGAAAGCAAAATTAATAGAAAAGTTCTCAGAATTTTTCAGAAATGCTGAAACAACTGAAATATTCAACTAATTTCGTTCCTGAAAATGGTCAAATCCACTTGAGCAAAATTTTCTAAAAATAAAAACAAATAAGATATGATCTGCCAAGGCAGATACTAGGGGGAAAAATGTTAATCTCAGAAAGAGTAAAAGGTTCTTGTAGATAATTGAGTTTCAGCATTTGTAATGGAAAATCTTTGCCAGCCTTTCCTCCTGATACTAATGCTCTGTTGTCATGCTCACACAGGGGGCAGGTCAAGTAATTGAAACAAAGAGGAAAGTCTTGATGGATGGTAATTCCACTCTGACTTTCCTCACTCACCAGCAGCTACTTATTAAATCCCTAGAGTGATATTATGAAGTCCTGGGAAAAAAAAAATAAAAAAAGGGAGAGATGAAAAAAGTACTTGGAAACTTAGTCCCAGTAACATTTATGTCTGTCACAGATTATCACAGATTATTATTATTACAGTATCACAGATTATTATTATCACAGTACTATTCTTATTGAAATGTTGTTATTCTCATAATACTGAATGAGATTAAAGGCAGTCATCTTTCTGTGTCTTATCTTTATTTCTAAAATTCCAAGAGGCAAGATGAGCAAATCCAGAGCAAGATAAAAAGGAACATAAGACTTGATGCTTAAAATTTTGCCCTGTAGGAACTAGAAGGGCATTTCTTGTGAAGAGTACACAGGCAGAAATGGGCTCAATGTACCCTGGTGCTGAACCACTAACATTAGATCCTAATTATCTGTCATGCTACTCCAAAGCTATTTGTCTTCTCCAAGATGATCAATCCTCAACAGGAACCAGGCATAAGGAGCATGGAATGAGGTGGAGAAAGAGAGTCTATCCTCACCTTCTCATATAAATACAATCAGAGGTTTCATCAGAGCTTGTCAAGGACTGTGGAATGGTCTCCAGCAAGACATAAGGATCCTCCTGTGTCTTACTGACTTCTTGTCCTGGTTTGGGCCAGGATAAAGGTGATTTTCTGTCTTGTACTTTTGCTTTCAGCTGAGTCTCTTGGAAGGAGCTGCACTTGCTGAAATGAACAGCAAGTTTCTCAGGCAGTGGCTGCTGCTGGGACTGATCCCACTCGATGTTTAGAGTTCCAGCTGGAGAATGGGGTGCAGAACCAAGGCCACTGCTCAGCTCTGAGGAATATTTATCCCTCCTTTGGGGAGGAACAGACAAGATAGGTGCCAGAATTGACCAAACAGAGGATTCCATCCCATCCACCTCATCCTCAGGATAAATTGGAAGGATCACAAGGGTCAAAGCCCTTCCTGCTTGCCCTTCTTCCCCTGTCCCTGTTTGCTTGGGCATCCTGGGAGGATTCCATCCCTTCCTCTGCCTGTGCTCCTGATCCATGCCAGCCTGAATCTGTGTGTTCCTGCCTCCAGCTCCCCACTGCTGCTGACCCCAGGAGTCCAGCCTGGACTTTCCCAGGGCTGCCCTGCAGCCTCGGTGGGGATGGGAGAGTTATTGGGGGAAAGGGGGGAGGAACCTGGGAGCAATTTTCCTCTGGATTTGTATATTTGTATATATTTATTAATTTTTCCTATTTCTCATTCCTGTTTCATTAAAGCTGTGTAGTTTAGTTTCCAACCCATCAGTCTCCCTCCCTTATTCTCTCTCCATTCTTTATCAGGGAGGGGCATTAATAGAGAGCATCTGGTATTTGGTTTAATTGCCAGGGCAGTGTTAAATCCTGACACTTCTCCAACTACAGACCTGCTTTTACATAAACAGATAAGAAAATCAGCCCAGGACAAAAGGAAATGTTGTGCTGCCTATATGCTACTTCTTGGGAAAGGACAGTAGAGAGAAGGAAACTAATCCTACAGATGCTGTTCCAGATAACCATATAGCTTATACACTGCTAGGGGTTATTCTGCCACAAAATTGGGGGGAGTGGTCCCTTGAGGGCTCTGCAGAGAGACCTCAGCAGGTTTGAGAGATGGGCAATCACCAACCATATGAAGTTTAACAAGGGCAAGTGCCTAATTCTGCACCTCGGATGGGCCAAACCTGGTGTCAAGTACAGACTAAGGAATGAGAGCAGCACAGTGGAGAGGGATGTGGGGGCCCTGGTTGATGGCAAATTGAATGTGAGCCAGCAGTGTCCCCTGACCATCCCTGTCCTGGGCTGCATCAAGCACAGTGTCACCAGAAGTGATTGTCCCACTCTACTCTGAACAGCTCTGGCCACAATTTGAGTACTGTCTGCAGTTTTGGGCACCACAGCATAGAAAAGACATCAAGCTATTGGAGAGTGTCCAGAGGAGAGCAACAAGGATGGTAAAAAGTCTGGAATGGATGATTTATGAGATGCAGCTGAGCTCACTTGGATTGTTCAGTTTGGAGAAAGCTGAGGGGGGACATCATTGCAGTATTGGGTTTGCTAATGAGGGGAAGAGAAGAGGCTGGTGCTGATTTCTTCACTCATGTGGCCAAAGACAGGTCTTGGGGAAATGGCAGGAAGCTGAATTGGGGGGATTTGGTTAGATATCAGAAAAAGTTTTTTCACCTAGAGGACAGCACAGCAGTGGAACGAGGTCCCTAGGGAAGTGGTCACAGCACCAACCTTGCCTGAGTTCAAGAAGTGTTTGGATGATGCTCTCAGGAAAATGTTGGGATCCTGGGGGTGCCCTACACAGGGAGAGGAGTTGGACTTGATGGGCCTGATGGGTCCCTTCTTACTCTGCATATTCTATGACTCTATGATGTTGTACAAATAAGAACATGAAAAGAGCACAGTGGATCTCCAAGGGTTTAATCTCAAGGGGTTTAATGTCAAGAATCAAACCCTTTACTAACTTCAGTCTTCTGATATTTTCTTGATTCAAACAGTGCAAGTGGAGTTGCACTGGCATTTCTATTTGTCTCATTCCCAGCTGCTGGTGAGTTTTGTGATGGCTGTTGACAAAACACAGAGGAACTCTGAAATTATGAGCCAAGCTGTCCTCACTCTCAATTGGTCTGAATGTCTACAGGAATGAGATTATAGGAACTAACTTCTCTTAAACCTGAACTCCTCATAACTTCCCTCACCCCCTTGAAAGGCAAAATAATGACCAGTAGTTTTATCAAAGTTACTAAATCAAAGCCACTATTTCAAGTTCATTTATTCCTCAATGTACAAAGACAAAGCTGAGAGGTGGTGCATTTTTTCCCCTGGCTTCTTTTATCTCTTGTTTGATGCCAAGTTCTCCAGTGCAAATAAACTGTGATTGCATAGGGAAAGTCAGAGAAAAAGTGTTGCTGAGTTGATGGATATTTACTTTGACTTTGTGTCTGGAGGCAGAACACAGAGCAGGAAATATCTAAACAACCTAAAAAGGAACACACAGTTGTCATCTCTCCAACCACTGGCCCAGGTGATCTCATTAACCAGAGCACACTTCATCAGTTGAAATGGTTGCCATAATGTTTTTATCAAAATAAAGGCACCACTGGGCCTGCAAACACAATCACAGCCAAATATTCCAAACCAGCTTGAATATGTTATGGCAGAGCTGAAAGAATTTTACCTTTCTCTGTATTATTAGTATTTTTTCATCAGCTAATGCATTTTTCCTTCTGTGCTCAAACAGACAAGTCTCAGTAGGAAGCACAGACTTGCTGCAGCCCCTTAGCATATGGAAAGCTACACAGACAGCAGGGAAGTTTCTTAAAGACACAGATTACTTGTAGCTGACTTCAAAGACTGATACATCTGACAATGCTCACCTCCAACAAAAGAGTCTGTATAGAAGCAGAGCACCCTGGGCTCCTCCTGCACTCAATAAAATGCAAGTCAGGTGCAGTAGTAATCACCATGGAGTAAATACCTACACCTGGTTGGGGGGAGTGCCACAACTCACAGATCATAGGATCATAGAATTATTTCAGTCAGGAAAGACATTTCAGATCATCAAACCCCACAGTTAACCCAGCACGGCCAAGTCCACCACTAAACTATGTCCACTTGGTACCATATCTACACAGCTTTTAAAAGCCAGCTTAATTCTCATATTTCCTTCCACAAAACCATAGTTGTAACTGCCACAAGATGAAGATGATTTTACTCAGATGAAGTTAGGATGACTTAGACAAGATGAAGGTAACCATACAAGGGCAGTTCAGGATACAGGGCAAAATAGTCCTCTGCCTTCCCTTCCACCTCTAAGCCAGTTCTGTTTGTTTTTCTTTCAGATAATCAAGTTTTAAAGAACTATGGAAATGGGAAAGGTTTCTCTGCTTCTTATATTTCTTTTCTGGAAAATAACCTCAGATGCACACCCACATTGGTCTATGGCTTAGTTATTTGGTCACCAGATGAAATAAAAACCTCTCCTGCTCTATCTTTAAATCTTGAAAAGTGACAGGAGTTGACATTTTCTTGAAAGACCAAGATTTACTACCAAGATTTCATTCTTATTTTCAGTACAGAATGAAACCCAACCTTGATTCCTCCAGCTTTTGATATGAGAATTCTGCATTTCTGGGCAGCATCTGGGCTTGCAGAAATTGAGAGAGGGAGTTCATGTTGCTTCTGTGAAATGTCCTTGCACATTCACTTTCACAGCAACCCCTGACCCTGGTACAAGTTTGGTCTTCTCCAGGTGGGATCAGAGCTTCAATTCTTCATTCTGCACCTTGAGAAATGGCTGGCTGTAAATAGAAGTAACTTACAGTGTCCTAAAATCTGGACCAAAGGATCTTGGGGCACAATTGGGAACTAACAGCAGAAAGTCTCCTGCCTGGATGTCTCCCTGACACCATTTGGTTCTGGCTGCATCATATGAAGATGTTGAGTTGTTCAGCAGGGACTGAACAAGCAGAAACTTGTCATGCTCCCATCTTTCTACAGAAACATAAATTTAATATAATTGTATTACTACTGAGTTCAGGCTCTCCATGTTCTCCCACTGTTTTTATATGTTGAAATCTTCCTAGGAGGCAAGGCAATTTTTTTTTTCAGTTGACACATAGCATTGATGCAAGGGGTGGTGGGACATCCTGTCCTTCCATGCCCACAAAACACAGATTTATGTGAGGGCTTATGCCCAGCAACTTCCAACTTCAGCTTGAGCACAAGCTTGCAAGAGATTTTCCTTTTGATGCTCACGGGCCTTGTTTGCATCCCTCTACTCCAAAGTCCCTCTTAGTATTGCAATTATTGTCTGTCTGTTATTCCCTGACTACAGGGAATTGCTCCCTCCCTCTACAAATCCCCATCTTGTGGGATTTTTGCATCCACAGAAATGTCCAATGTGAGGATGTCAGTGCTCCCATTAGCACTTCAGACAGGAAATTACTTCTTGTGATGCCACCTAAGATAAAAAGCAATTTTTTAAAATTTAGAGCCTTGTGTTTAGCTTGCCAGTCTGCCTTTTTCATGCCTGTTTTTGCTCTTTTGGCCAACATTTCATGAAACCTGGCACAGAGACAGAGGTCTGCAACACTTATTATTCAGCACCTGAAAGCAAAATCTTCAATGTAAGAGCATGGGACAGGGAGAAAACACAGTGTTCATTTTGGTTTAGTTCTCACCTCTTAGAAATCCCTGCCCTGTTGCCTCCACTACTCTCAGCCCCAAGGGTTCTCTATTTGTCATCACTCAAATGTTACTTTTATTAGACCATGCTGCACATGGAATTCCTCTCAAATAATCCAGTTGCTACTTGTGTATGATTAGTTTTTCCCTCCAGATCCTTACATAAAATGTAACAGGGAAATATCAGTTTATTTTGGGTGATAGGGTGAGTAATCCTCAAAGTCCTCAAGGAACAGGGGTGGCATGGAATGACCATTTCATTATACAAATAGAGAAGTGAGACCTGCAGGTTCCATTGCCCATCTGCCAGTGAATTTAGTTCCAGATAGATCCAAATGGGAGTTGAACCAACATTTCCTAGGGATAAACCCTGTACTAATCCACAAGAACATTTTTTTTTTCCCCATTTCAATGGTTTAATGTGAAAAAAAATGGGACAGGATGACTCTGTGGTAGACAAAAGAAAACAATCCCAATCACATGTACAGCATGAGGGAATCTTGGACTTGGAAGACTTTGAAGCTAAACTAAAATGGTTTTGGATAATTATGAGGCAGTTGTCAGGAAATAGAGCTTGAATTTCTGCAGGAGAAACAGAGAATAAGGCCTCCTTCAACAGGGATGTGGACATCTAGAAGGGAGTCCTCTCTCCTCATTTAATATGATCATAGAAGTGTGTTTCCAGAATGACTTTTTTTTTTTTTTTTTTTTTTTAAGGAAAATAGAAATATGATTGGAATACCTTAACTCTTCCCTACTATATATGACAATGTACTGCAAAGCTCTTCACTCTCCAGTTTTACAGAGACTAAAATCAGAAGGAACCTTTAATCTCTCACACAGGGATATTGCTTTTACATGCTGGCAAGGAATCAAGAGGCTCCCCTGACTGACATGAAGGAAAAAAACTACTTCCCAGCATGTATTAGGCAGATGTCTTGGCATCTAAAGCAAGAATGGTCCCTCATAGATTTTTGGGCTGCCTCTCCTCCTCTATTTCCCTGAAGTCACCATCATGGAATGGTCCTCTCCCAGTTGAGTCCTTTCCTTTGGCTCAGCCAACCCTCAACCCATCTGGAGATGAGACAGATCAACCTAAATAAAACATCTGGGGATGGAGCACACCATGCTCTGCTGCTGACACAAGGCACTCTGCAGTCTTTAGAAGATCTGTATCCTGGAGTAGGCAGCATGAGAAGAACTTTCCCTCCTAAATCAAGCCAGCAAGTAGGACTTCTATTTCAGGTCTGCATCAAGATAGTCTGATATAATACTGATATAATTTGTTATAATACTGATATAATTTGTCCCAGCACAAAACCCAAAGGCAGAACCTTTGGATGAAGTTAGGATGCTTCAGTCTCACTCTGCTGAACTGGTCAACAGCCAACAGCTTTTCAAGAGGCCCAAAATCATCTGGCCTCATGCAGAAATAAGTCAGGTCCCCACTTTTTACCTTTTGCTCTGGTTAAGGGCATAGGAATATATGAACATAAAGCCTGTCCTACAAGGCTGGGTCTGCCTGGACTGATTATCTGCATCAAGAGGAGATGTTGTGTAAGGAGGACACACACACACCTGGCCACTACTTGCAGTTCTTTCCTCTTGTAGTCTCACAGCTTCCATGGTTTTTGCACTAGGGATGGTAAAGAATACAACCTCTGTCTCTTCACTGAATTCCCAGATGTTCCCTTACTGATTTTGGTCATGATATTTTCATATTTTCAGTCTTCACAATTCCTGTGGCAGCAAAACTCCAAAAGTTCATTGCTACTCTGTATTTTTATATAGATTAACTTCTATTTTTTAATGTTTTAAATCAGTTTCCTATTATTTCAGGGAATCACCCTGGTCAGTGGATTAAACTGATCTTATCCAGCATCACTGCTTCATAACCTTGAGCAAATCTTCCTCAGCTTTCTCTCCAAACTGAAGACTCCCCAACTTTATATTCTCACCCCATGAGGTAGCTTCTTTCCATCAGCAGTGTGAATTATCCTTCTCTGCATCTTTTTTTAGCTCTGCTTTTTTTTTTTTTTTTCCTTTTTTTTCCCTTTTTTTTACCTAACTTCAGCTGGTTTGTGTTTCTGCGTGACAAAACCATGTTTTCCACAAAATTGCTCTGACTTGATTTGACAATACCAGAAGATAGGGAACATGCAGCTTCCCTGGCTTGTTTCTGGCAGTGACTAATAACCTCCATTGTTAAAAACATGCCAGTTATTAGTGTTTGCCTGGCTGTCACTGCCTGCTGCTCCTTCTTGCAAGGTTTTTCCCTGCTAGGTTAAAGACCTCTTTACTACCCAGTATTTTCCCTTTGCAAAAGCATTTTATGCATTGCGATCAAAGCACTTCCAAGTCAATTTTTTTTTTTTTTTACCTCTTTTGCTTTTATATAGTGAAAATATTGGATGCTTTAAATATATTCAGACTGTAAATCCTGGCTGTGGGTCACCTGCTGAGCTCATACAGATGATCAGAGGGCTGGAGCACCTCTCTTAAGACAGAGAGAGAGGAGAGGAGAGGAGAGGAGAGGAGAGGAGAGGAGAGGAGAGGAGAGGAGAGGAGAGGAGAGGAGAGAGAGGAGAGGAGAGGAGAGGAGAGGAGAGGAGAGGAGAGGAGAGGAGAGGAGAGGAGAGGAGAGGAGAGGAGAGGAGAGGAGAGGAGAGGAGAGGAGAGGAGAGGAGAGGAGAGGAGAGGAGAGGGAGAGGAGAGGAGAGGAGAGGAGAGGAGAGGAGAGAGAGGAGAGGAGAGGAGAGGAGAGGAGAGGAGAGGAGAGGAGAGGAGAAGGAGAGGAGAGGAGAGGAGAGAAGAGAAGAGAAGAGAAGAGAAGAGAAGAGAAGAGAAGAGAAGAGAAGAGAAGAGAAGAGAAGAGAAGAGAAGAGAAGAGAAGAGAAGAGAAGAGAAGAGAAGAGAAGAGAAGAGAAGAGAAGAGAAGAGAAGAGAAGAGAGAAGAGAAAGAGAAGAGAAGAGAAGAGAAGAGAAGAGAAGAGAAGAGAAGAGAAGAGAAGAGAAGAGAAGAGAAGAGAAGAGAAGAGAAGAGAAGAGAAGAGAAGAGAAGAGAAGAGAAGAGAAGAGAAGAGAAGAGAAGAGAAGAGAAGAGAAGAGAGAAGAGAAGAGAAGAGAGAAGAGAAGGCTTCAGGGAGACCTTAGAGCACTTTCCAGTACCTGAATGGGCTACAAACCAACTGAACAGGGACTTTTTATGAGGTCATGGAGCAGTAAGGCAATTCATAATGGTTTTTAAGATGAAAGAGGGGAGATTTAGGCTAGACATTTAAAAGAATTTCTTTCCTGTGCGGGTGGTGAGACACTGGCACAAGTTGCTCAGGGAAGCTGTGGTTGCCCCATCCCTGGAAGTGTTCAAGGCCAGGTTGGATGGGGCTTGGAGCAACCTGGGCTGATGGGAGGTGTCCCTGCCCATGGCAGAAGGGTTGGAACTGAATGATCTTTAAGGTCCCTTCCAACCCAAACCATTCTGTGATTCTATGTCTAACTGAGCCTTTAATAATCATAAATGTTAATCTCCAGAAAAGGATGCATACAAGAAGCTCTAGGCAACTCCGGAATTTTATTCTAAACAATCCAGTATCCTCCTAATCAGCTGTGTCTAAGAGGCAAGTAATTAAATTATAATGCTGGGAAGGTAGTCCCCTTGGGAGGCTCCTGAGAGAGTGGAAGCTGTTTTTCTACTTTATGGGTGAGCACTCTACAAGCAGATGTTTAGAAGTGCTTTCCAGGCAGTCCTGGTTCATTTTTTTGTAGTTTAATCAGGGATACCCAAGAAAAGGGCAAGCCCCCCACAAGGTGAAAGTGCAAAACACTCGTTCTTGAGATCCACTTGTCAGGAGTATGAGCAGATGGATGAGGAACACAATAGAGTCAATACTGCAATGTTTAGGTATGTGACAGAATATTAAAATTGTACATGCTTATGTAGCTTTAATCTTTCCCACATGATGACCAGAAACTCTGCAATGATGCTGCAGTTTAGCAAGTTTGGGACTGAAATTCTAGTTGTCTTCTTTTTTTCCTTTTTTTTTTTTTTTAAATCCAGATTTTTCACCTTTTGCCTCTCTTTTAACTTGAGTATTGAAAGCATATGCCCTGAACTGCTGCGGAGGTGCATCCCTTCTTGTCCCTCTCACTGTGCTGTACAGAAACAAGATTGATGGCAAATTGCCAGTGCTGCTGAGCAGAGATGAAGGTTTAGTCACCATTTGTGTGCTTGCTTTTGTACAGGCCCACGCACTACTAGCATCACACAAGATGAAACTGCTCCTAATGGGAGCAAAAAACATGGAGAAAAATATCACACTCTGTAGCCAGGAAGAAAAATACTCAGTGGCACTCAGTGTAGGAGACATTTGTTCTTGCCTCCTTTGTAGTTTGTTTCATTTTGATTCCTTTTGTTGTTGCTGCTGTTGTTCAATTTTCTGCAAGAGATTAAATTAATAGAAATGGATTGGTGTGTATCTGTAGTTATGTACAGGGAGGTCTGGCTACAGGAGCCACATATGTCACAAAACAAACTTTTCTTTTGTGGCTTTTACTGAAATAGTCCTTTCAAGTCCACTTCTGCTTCCCTTCAATCTGATTTTTCTCTCAACCTCTCCCAGGCCCATTCTTCAGGACATTCTTCAGCTTTTCCTTTCACTGGAGAAAGTAAAAAGTGTCAAGTGAAGACAGAATGGGTGTAAGGTGTAATAAATAGTGTATAACCAGACACTGTCTGCTCCACCTCACAGCTTCAAGAAGTTTTATAATCAATGATTTCCACCTCAAAATAACCTTAAGAGTAGGGAACATTGTTGTCCTTGAGAAATATCTCCCAGAGGACATGCTCAAAGGGCTAAAACCACTGTTGGTGTAAACCAGCATTGCAGTGGGACCACAAGAGCTTTTATTTGCTGAGGTTCTGGTTTAGAACTGAACTCAGGAAGCAAAACTAGCCAACCAAAAATTGTTTCCTTGTAAGATAGCATCATAAAAAGAACACACCATCCTTGTTATGAGTGCTGGATTGACACTTTTTATCTGAAATGCCTGCCAAGGATAGCAGCCAGATCCATCCTCATGGTGTTGTTTGGTCCTCAGCTTCATCATTCTCTTTACATGGCTTAACCCCAGGCAGAGGAGCAGACTGGCTTCTTATTTGCAACCTATAACTTTAGATGTGGTCTGAACAAGGCTGTCTGGTGCAGCAGGATAACTTCTCAGTCCACCACCTCCCACTTTTTCACCAGATTGCCTGAGTCCCATCAAACACAAGGTGTCTTGAACACTCTGCATAAAGGTTTCTCCAAGGAATTGTGGGCAAAATGTCCTTTCCTAACAAGCCCTGGTTGAATCTAAAGTAATGATAAGGCTGAGACACTCATGAGGAGCATGAGTTAGATACAAGAAAGCAGAAGACAGAGAAGTTGTAGATGTGAACATGTTAAACTCCACCTAGCCAGTGTCCTCCTAGCCATGTTGACCAAAGGAACACTGTGGAGCTGCCATGAAAAGCTGACAGAGAGTGTCTTCTGCTAGCAAGGTCCATGAAAACATCAGTCATGGTTAAAAACCCAGCCAGGGACTAAGCACCACACAGCTGCTCTGCCAGTTCTAACCCCAGCAGGATGGGCAGGAAGAGAATGGGAAGAGGAAAAGGGAGAAAAAAACGTGGATTGAGATAAGTTTAGCAATTGAAATAAAGGATGACAATAAGAAGAAAAAGAAAAAACAACAGGAAAGTGTAATGAAAAGGAAAAGAGCAAAGCAAGAGAAATAAAACCCCAGAAACAAGTGGTGCAAATGGAGACAATTGCTCACCATGAACCAACCAATACCCAGACAGACCCCCCTGGCTTTCATTGCTGAACATAGAATCATAGAATCATAGAATCATAGAATCCTAGGGGTTGGAAGGGACCTCGAAAGATCATCTAGTCCAACCCCCCCTGCCAGAGCAGGGCCCCCTAGAGTACATCGCCTAGGAACGTGTCCAGGGGGGTTTTGAATGTCTCCAGTGAAGGAGACTCCACAACCCCCCTGGGCAGCCTGTTCCAGGGCTCTGTCACCCTTACAGTAAAAAAAATTCTTTCTGATATTCAACTTGAACCTCCTATGCTCCAATTTACACCCATTACCCCTTGTCCTATCACTGGTCACCATAGAGAAAAGCCTAACCCCATCTCCCTGACACTCACCCCTTACATATTTGAAAACATTGATGAGGTCACCGTCTCAGTCTCCTTTTCTCCAAACTAAAGAGACCCAGCTCCCTCAGCCTTTCCTCATAAGGGAGATGTTCCACTCCCTTAATCATCTCAGTAGCTCTGCGCTGGACTCTTTCAAGCACTTCCCTGTCCTTCTTGAACTGAGGGGCCCAGAACTGGACACAATACTCCAGGTGCGGCCTCACCAATGCAGAATAGAGGGGGAGGAGAACATCTCTTGACCTACTAACCACACCCTTTCTAATGCACCCCAGGATGCCATTGGCCTTCTTGGCCACAAGGGCACACTGCTGGCTCATGGTCATCCTCTTGTCTACCAGGACCCCCAGGTCTCTTTCACCTACACTGCTCTCCAGCAGGTCAGCCCCCAACCTATACTGGGACATCGTGTTGTTCTTCCCCAAATGCAAAACTCTACATTTCCCCTTGTTGAATTTCATCTTGTTCCTCCCTGCCCAACTCTCCAGCCTGTCTAAGTCTCTCTGAATGGCAGCACAGCCTTCTGGTGTGTCAGCCACTCCTCCCAGCTTAGTGTCATCAGCAAACTTGCTGAGGGTACATTCTATACCCTCATCCAAGTCGTTGATGAATATATTGAACAACACCGGTCCCAGTACCGACCCCTGAGGGACTCCACTAGTCACGCACCTCCAACCAGATTCTGCCCATTGACTACAACTCTCTGACTCCTTCCTTTCAACCAGTTCCTGATCCACCTCACTACCTGATCACCAAACCCATACTTGATCAACTTATCTACAAGGATGCTGTGAGAGACGGTGTCAAATGCTTTACTGAAATCAAGATAAACCACATCTACCGCTCTTCCATCATCTATCCACCTAGTAATTTCCTCATAGAAGGCTATGAGGTTAGTCAAACATGATTTACCCTTGATAAAACCATGCTGACTGCTCTTGATGACCCCCATGTCCTTGATATGCCTGGAGATAGTGACAAGAACAAGTTGTTCCATCACCTTTCCAGGGATGGAGGTGAGGCTGACCGGTCTATAGTTACCCGGGTCATCCTTCTTGCCCTTCTTGTAGACTGGAGTGACATTTGCTATTGACACCATATGGTATGGGAATATCCATCCCTTTGGTCCCACCTGTCTCTCCTGCCAACTTCTTGTGTGCCCCCAGCCTACTCACTGGTGGGGAAGTGTGAGGAGCAGAAAAGGCCTTGACTTTTCTAGTACTAGGCAGCAATAACAAAAAACACCCTGTTTTATCAACACTGTTTTCATCACAAATCCAAAACGTAGCTACACACCAGCTACTATGAGCAAAAATTAACTCTACCCCAGCCTAAACCAGCAGAACCAGTTGTTACCCACCCTGGCTGTGGATTGCATCAATGGCAGATGTCTAACAGTTAAACCCACCACTTCTTTGCCCAGCACCTCTCTGCTCCACTGCCTGTGGAAATGGGTTCCCAAAAATTGCAGTCAAATGTGTGCCAGAGCTGTGGTGTGAGGACCAGTAAATTGCTCTTTGTACAACACTGTGGGCATGAGAAGCATCAAATAATCAGTGACTGGTGTTAAAGTGTTCCTGAGCTTGGCACAGATTGAATCTAAAGCTCAGGTCCACTGTGATGCTCTTTCCAGTTTTCACAAGGATTTGAGGCAATCCTTTCCTCAACAAACAATTAGAAAAGCCACATGAGTGAATCCATGCACAGCCTGTTCCCTGCCAAGGCATTAAGTCAATTGCTAGTGCCACACATCTTAGAAATGGCAGGTTTCCTAATCCCATAGTTTAATTCTTGGCATTTTTGATGGGTTTCTAAGCAGGAGGCAAATAAGCTTGATCAGTCTTTCAAGCTGGCTGTGCCAGCATCCAACATACAGCCTATATTTCAACTTTAAATTCTAAGGTAGCATCACAGGCATGAAAAACACATCCTGAAGAGCTTGAAAAGGAGGTGAGTACATTATAAATACTTCTTTTTTCACCATTTTAACACTTGTGATTTTTTTTTTTTTCTTTAAAACAGGATTAAGACAGGACCTGGTGCTTTCA